>NC_051156.1:64041803-64096625 GCF_013339745.2 Dermacentor silvarum
CAAGGCGGTAAAGCAGGCTACTCGAGAAATTCCCGAGGAAGCAGGGCTCGACGCATTCAACAGCAAACTCCTCCACCTGTGGGAGGCGCGCAGTAGCCTATACAGAGACGGTGGAGGCGCCAGAGGCTGAATAGGACCCTGCGGCGGAGAATAGCGCATTTACACAGGGAGATTGAAGATCACGCGAACCGCTTGGACCGACAGCAATGGGCGTCTACATGCAACAGCATGGAGGGCCAGCTCGGACTGGGCAAAACGGGGAACTTCCTCCGATGTCTCTTAGACCCCGAGGGTAGCAAAACGACACAGAGACAGAACCTCAACAAGATCACCCACACTTACGCGGGAACCAACGATGAACTCATTCGCGACATACAGAACAGATACATAGGAAGCATTACGCGAGAACCACAGAATGCGTACACGGGCAGGGAAAACCCCGCATTGGACGAGGAGATCACGGAGGCCGAGGTGAGGGCCGAAATACTCAGGCTACGCACAAAGTCGGCACCGGGCCCGGATGGCATTACGAACAAGATTCTCCGAAACCTAAATGACGAATCCATCGCGGCAATCAAGTACATGGACGCGTGCTGGGAACAGGGTGCAATACCGCCGCAGTGGAAAACTGCGCACGTAGTAATGATCCCCAAACCCGGGAAGAAATTACTGATTGAGAAGCTCAGGTCCATCTCTCTAACCTTGTGCGTGGGGAAGCTGATGGAGCACGTCGTTCTCACTAGATTAAGCAACTACATGGAGGATAGAGGTCTGTATCCGCTCACGATGATCGGGTTCAGGCCGAAACTGTCCACGCAGGACGTCCTGCTCCAAATCAAACATCAAATCCTCGACGCGCGGGGCAGAGGAACGGGACTGAAAGCCATCTGAGGGCTGGACCTCACCAAGGCCTTCGATAATATTACGCACAAAGCGGTCCTAGGGAACTCCAGGACCTGGGGGTAGGACGCAAGGCCTAAACCTACGTCCGGGACTTCCTCTCGAACCGCACAGCTCAAATCACGATAGGAGAAATTAAGTCGGATGACATAAAACTGGTTAGTAGGGGAACGCCGCAAGGCTTGGTATTGTCCCTCTTTCTCTTCAACATGGCCATGATCGGCCTGCCGAAAATCCTCAGCAAGATCCGCGGCCTCAACCACAGCCTGTACGCCGACGACATAACGTTGTGGGTGACAGGCGGCAGCCAACGCCAAATCGAGGAAACCCTCCAACAGGCCACGGAGGCCGTCGAACGCTATGCGGCAGAGAAGGGGCTCAGTTGCTCCTCTCAAAAGTCCAAACTCTTGATGGTGTACCCTACGACCAGGAAATAATACGGAGGAACACTGAACACTAACATCGAATTGAACGGGGGCACGATACCTATCGTAGACCAAATCAAAGTCCTAGGACTCCGGTTGCATGCGGAAGGCAGAAACCTCGGTACCATCAAGGCGCTAGAGAACAGCGCACAGCAAACACTAAGGCTAATCAAACGGATTGTCAATAGACACTACGGCATGATGGAGGTTAGCCTAATTTGTTTAGTGCAGGCCTTCGTCATAAGTCTATGTGGCACCGTACCTAACATTTGGTGTGGCAGAAAAAACAAGATAGAATGCATCATCACACGAGCTTTCAAACAGGCAATTGGCATCCCAGTCACAACACCCAACGACAAACTCTTATAGTTGGGGCTACACAACACGCTTGACGAACTAATCGACGCGCACACTACCGCCCAATACGAAAGACTCACACAAACCCCAACGGGGCGACACATTCTACAGAAACTCAAAATTCGATATGAAGCGCTACACGGCACCAAACTAAGCATTCCACTAGAGACGAGGAGAGAATTTAAAATTCCTCCACTGCCCAAGAACATGCACCCGGAGCACCACAAGGAGCGACGAGAGGCAAGGGCACGCCACATTGAGCGCAAATACCACGACGTAGATGGCGTGGCCTACGTAGAGGCCGCGGAATACAGAGAACGCAAAGGGATGTCCGTAGTAGCGGTAAACGCGGACGGAGAACCCTTCGCGAGCGGCACCGTGAGTTGTGAGGAGGAAGCCGCCATAGCATTAGCGGTGGCCTCCACGAAAGCGAGAGTTATCATAAGCGACTCCAAAATTGCAGTTCACAATTTCGTGAAAGAACGCATCTCGCCAGAGGCGCTCAAAATTTTAAATAGTAACCGTCATCGCGGGACGATCCAAATTATTTGGGCACCCGCGCACTCCTCTCTCCCCGACAACGAGGCGGCTCACAACGTAGCTCGAGGACTTACTCGCCGAGCAAGTGAGCCCGCCCAGCCGGGAAAGAGAGGAAACCGCATGGTCAGCTACAAAGAAATAACCGATTACTATCGGCTGGGAAGGGCCCGGTACCCACCAGCTCACCCCGCGCTAACCAGGAAACAGGCGGTGGCCTGGCGCCTCCTGCAAACAAACATGTATCCAAACCCGGTGGCGTGCAGCAGATTATATAAAGGGCAATACAACGATCAATGCAAATTATGTAAAGGTAGGGCGGATCTGCCAAATCAGTTCAGTTTATTTACCTTAAGCACCCCTGACTTCAGGGGTATCACATAAGGGGTGGGTACAACATTTGACTTTACACTTGTTCAAGTAACATATGCACACACAAATGCGTACACATATACATATTCAAGTACATGCACACATGTATACACATATTAACGCTTATATATGTACATATACATACACGCATGTAAATACAAACAACATATATAATGAAAATACAAGTACAACGTAGTTGCAGATGGTCAGTGACCTCTTGTAAAAATACGGATGGGCAGATCATTTCGACAATGGCAGGAGGGAGGCCGTTCCAGTCTGCCGCTATGCGGAGAAAAAACGAGGCTAAAAATGTTGATGTTCGGGAACGTGGTCGTGAAACCTGTTTCGAGTGGCTGGTTCGGTATGATATGCGCGATGCGGACGTGATATAAGGTGCTTGGTGAAGGGTAGGACTGTAAAATAATTTGTGGTAAAGACAGAGGGAAGCGATGCGCCGACGTAAAGCGAGGTCTGGAAGCCCAGATAGTAATTTCAGTGGCGTGACGCTGATGTCGTATGAATATGAAGAATGGATGAATCGAGCGGCGCGGTTTTGTACAGCTTCAAGAGCATCGATGAGATATGCTTGATGCGGATTCCAGACTGCGGAGGCATAATCAAGTTTCGGTCGCACAAGTGATGTATAAGCAAGTAAGCTTACGTGATTTGGAGCGTTCCGCAAATGACGTTTTAAAAAACCTAAAGTTTTGTTAGACGCTGAAATGATGTTATGGACATGCGTACGCCAAATCAGATCGTTTGACACAGTGACACCGAAGTATTTATAAGTGTTAGTTGATTCTAGAACCAAATTATTGTGTACGCAAACCTCCGAGGGTTATGGCTGCGGGTGAACGACATGCTTTTGCATTTGTTAACGTTTAATGTCATTAACCAAGTAGTACACCATTCTGAAATGTTAGCAAGGTCACTTTGTAGGGTTAGCTGATCCGGAGTGTTTATTACGGCGCGGTAGATAACAGTCATCGGCGAACATGCATATATTAAAGGATACATGCAAAGGTAAGTCGTTGATATAGATTAGGAATAGGAGCGGGCCAAGAACCGATCCCTGGGGGACGCCTGACGTTACTGAAACCGGAGTGGAGAGGTGGTTATTTATAACAACATATTGCGATCGATTAGTAAGAAATTCTGTAATCCATGTTAAGACGGTAGGATGTAAATTTAGCTGGGAGAGCTTCGCAAGCAATCGTTGGTGAGGAACTTTATCAAACGCTTTCGCATAATCAAGAAAGATCGCGTCAGTCTGTACGTTACCATCCAGGTTAGTGTGGATGTCATGTAGAAAAACGGCAAGCTGTGTTTCACATGACAACCCCCTGCGGAAGCCATGTTGTTAAGGATGAAAAAAGTGATTGCTGTCAAGGAAATTAATGTGGAAGTAGATCACATGCTCCATGATTTTACAGGGGACGCTTGTTAGAGATATAGGGCGGTAATTAAGTGGGGGATTTCTGCTACCTGACTTGAAGACCGGAACGACCTTCCCTGTCCTCCAGTCGTCTGGAATGACTCCTGAAGAAAGTGACTGTGAAAAAATTAGGGTGAGATAAAGTGAGACATTGTGTTTGGTGTTTTTCAAGATTTTGGAATTAATTTCGTCCATTCCAGCTGAGGATGACAATTTAATATTTTCTATAATGGATGAAATTCCATTTTCACAGAAAGTGATCGCTGACATGCCGTAATCAAAGTGAAGTAAAGGTAAACGGGAGGGTGCGGTCAGTTCATCGGAAAATACTGTAGCGAACGTGGCGTTGAACAAGTTGGCACAATCCACGTCACTAATCGCTTCATTCACATCACTGGTGAGTACGATTTCTCGCGGTTCGTCGGCTTTTAGTGTTTTCCAAAACTGTTTGGGATTAGTTTTTAGTAGCTTGGGCAATTCTAAGTGGTAAAATGAGTGCTTTGCTTGATGCCACATATTCTATGGGCGTGCTCGAAGGCGGCTCCTTTCGAGGGCCGCAAAATTCGAAACCGCCAGCAGTGGGAGACCCTGCTGCTCCGCTCAGACCAGCAAGACCCGGTCTGGGCCGTCCAGCTAGCCGAGGCAGCCACTGAGACCAAGGGGATCTCGGCCGTCTGCTAGGCGGAGGGAGGCTGCGTCCGCCCTCGTGAATTGCTGGCACCAATAAAAGTTGAATCTCCGTCTCTGCCGATAAGTACGTGCCACTACGTATGTACCATCATCGTCACGCTATCTCCCGCCGCTATTGTCATACAGTCGTCGTAACGTCGACACACGCCATCGACATACGCTTTTCATCATACAGTGGTCGTCGCGCCGTCGCCGTCATAGAGCCGTCGTCAAGCCAAAGTCGTCATAACTCGTCATCATCTCATTCTCATACCGCATTCATCGTTCCATCGACGTCTTTCCTTCGTCATTCTATCGTAATCAGACTGTCGTCACTAAGTCGTGATCCTGGCAGCGTAGTCATGTTGTAGACATTGCGTCCTCGTCATACAGGAGTTGTCATGCAATCGTTGTCATACCGTTCTCGTGATGCCGTCGTGGTCGTTCTATCAACATCATTAGTTCGCCCTTCACTCTATTGTAATCATTGTAATCATGCCATCTCATTCAATCGCGATTATGCCGCCGTTGCCATGTCAACTGCGTTGTCATCAGACACTCGTTGTCACGCATTCGTTGGCATACCGTTGACTGCCGTCGGGGTCGTTCCATCATAGTCCTTCCAGATTCGCCATAAGGTTGTTCTCATAACGTCGTCGCCATGCCATCGTCGTCATAGACGAGACAAGATCAAGTTTACACCGCAATGCCAGCGCCGTTTTCTCCCCTAGCGAAGTGATACGAATGTTTGCGGTAGCATCCGGTCTGTTTCAACACCACCTAGACTATCTTAAGGCCTTGTCACCCGTCTCCCCGCAGGCGCGCTACGTCGCACTAGTTGCCCTGCCGCACCCGTCGTCTCGTGTCCTTTGACGTCGTCGCCTCGTCCGTCACGCATTGTTGCTGAACATTCCGTTGTCGTCGCGGAGGGATCAAAGTTGCACGTGGCTCGCTGGTTTCTCGATTTCTCGTGTGCTTTTTCTGTTTTCATTTACGTTTGTGGATTTATTTCGGTGTGACACTACGTAATCGTAGGTTTGTGATACCGATGCCATCGTGTGTGGTGAAGTGCTGTGTGACCTCCCTTGAGTGAATTACTTGCTGCAACATGGACCGCTGTTGCGTTCCCGGTTGTAGCAAAAATTACGACCGTGAGCCAAAGGTTTACATGTTTGCATTCCCGACGGGCGGTAATCGCCAGAATCAGTGGCTGCGAGCTATTTGAAGTTGAGCAAAAAGCTCAGGCTTCAGACGCTTCTAACACTTCCGCATTCAGAAGATTTCAGTGACGCTGACGGACTTGTACGAGACCATCAACACAACACGGCTTTCAGTGAATCCGTGATGATCACCGATGACGACATCACCTCTGCGAAAAAAGAATGATATGGATGCTCTTGCTTACGTCGCTGGCTACTGTGCGCATGTCGCCTTTAAAAAGCTGTCGTATGAATTATGCTGCACCACTCTTGTTCTGGAAGACAGACATGGAAGCGGAAGATATTCAAATGATAAAAATATTTCCCGAGGTGGCTTGAAATTTCCACAGCCTTCTACCATTCACATGGTACTACTCGTAATTACAAAACTAGTTGAAAAACTTACAAGTGCAAACTTTGCGAGGAACTTCCTTTCGAACTCGGATCAGCGCGTGCGCAAAGCAAATACATTAAAAAGAAGTGAGGCGTCCGTGAAGGTATAGTGACGTTTTTATTAAAGAGAGATGTGCTGCTTGTATTTGCGAACTTTGACGATACGTTGGTCATTAGCCATAAAGAGATTGACAGGCATTTTGTATGTGCTAAGACGATAATCGTGTAAAATATCATGTACATTTGTATATAAAACCCTTTTCTGATCTCTTGGACATCTCTCTGCACCTCTCTTTCTCCCGGCACGACACCATCCATGGAACCTTCGCGGCCACTCCGACCCCCGACTTCATAACAACGGGCCTTGAGCTAATCTAGATGGTGTTGCCTGTTCCCCCTCACATCGGAAAGTGAGGGCGCCCTCTCGCTCATGCACGCGTGCTGCGTTTCTTCGCAAAGTGCGACCTCGTTATGCCGCAAGCATGGAACGCAGGACTGCTGTGGCGTGCAGTGCCACAACAGCCTTGAAAACACGGAACACTCGAGACCAGCCCGTAAAACTGCATATTTCAGGGTATTTTCATTTGTGTAAACCTACAGCTGCATATATCTTCTGCATATTTCAAGCAGTTCAGACAAGTGCTGCACTGTGCAGAGTGAAATTGCGCATTTTTCTTTTCGCGTGCTTCCTTTTGATCCGTGTCGTGTGGTAAATCGAGTGGCCCTTATATACAGAGCGACAACGTTAAGTAAGCAACGTGCCTACGGGCGCGATCACTCAATGCTGCCCCTTCCGGAAGAAGCGCACTGCAGGACCCGCTGAATAGAAACGCTGTCGTGGTTAACCCCGCATTGCGGAAACGCGGTCATTGCAATAGCATGTTATGGTAGCAATAGAAAGAGCAAATCTCGCGGGCGCTTTCAGGAAATTATACCCGCGGTCTGCGAGCCTGTGAGGCGGCCGCGTGACAGGAGGACAGCTGCGGCAGCTTACACAATTGGCAATTGCGCACTGTTTATCAAAAAACACTTAGTTCAATAGTTCCAAGCCTTTGCAAGTCGTTCAAATAATTGCTCCTAGCCATCGCCAAAACAAAGATCATTTGTCATTCTTTAAAGTATGTCATTGACTAAATAAGTAATGCTAATCGCTTTCTAACAACGCATGATTGGGAGTTTTTACAGCGAAGCTGTATATGGCTAGCCGAAACCAAAATCCATCCGTCTGATGTGCGCAGAAACTATCATCATCATCAATGGCTCGAGCGTCGTCGTCTTCTTCCACAGCTGGCTCCATTGCCGCTCACCATTCCAGCGTAGCATTTCACTTCTCTTCTGCCGTCGTAATGGGGAGGCCGCGTTTACGGGGGTATGAGCTATTGCTTAAGGGGGTATGAGCCATTCATTGTCTTACGGGACGGACAGATTTAAATTTGACGCAATTTAATTTTGAAGAATCGCAAGCGCCAATGTGACAACGGCGGACTGCGGGCTTGCAGTCAGTGACGTCGTTCTCTCCGTTGTACCCGAACGTGTGTGTAACCTCATTAGCAAACACAAAGACCTAACCGATTATTGAGAAAGACTTTGCTGAACCATCGGGATTAACCCGGTGATAAACAGCGGGGCCAGGGGAAAATCTGCTGGAGAAGATGGAATAACGATGGATTTAATCAACGATGGAGGCGATATCATGCTTCAAAAGCTTGCGGCCCTTTATACGCAATGCCTCACGACTTCAAGTGTACCAGAGAGCTGGAAGAATGTCAACATTATACTAATTCATAAGAAGGGAAACGTTAACGAATTGACTAATTATAGGCCCATTAGCTTGCTTTCAGTATTGTATAAAATATTCACCAAGGTAATTTCCAATAGAATCAGGGCAACACTTGACTTCAGCATACCAAGCGAACAGGCTGGCTTCAGGAAGGGATATTCTACAATGGATCATATCTATATCATCAGTCAGGTAATCGAGAAATCCGCAGAGTAAAATCAACCTTTCTATATGGCTTTCATAGATTATGAAAAGGTATTTGCTTCAGTAGACACACCAGCAGCCATAGAGGCATTGCGTAATCAAAGAGTACAGGAGGCATACGTGAATATCTTGGCAAATATCTACAAGTATTCCACAGCTACCTTGGTTCTCCACAAGAAAATTAGGAAGTTTCCTATCAAGAAAGGGATCAGGCAAGCAAACACAATGCTTCCAATGCTATTCACTGCATGCTTAGAAGAAGTATTGAAGCTCTAAGACTGGGAAGGCTTATGAGTGAGGATCGACGGCGAATATCTCGGCAACCTACGGTTTGCAGATGACTGTCCTATTCAGCAGCAATGGGGACAAATTACAACAAATGACGGAAGACCATAATCGAGAAAGTGTAAGATAGGGGTTGAATATTATTATGCAGAAGACAAAGATAATGTTCAATAGCCTGGCAAAGGAACAAGAATTCAGAATCGCCAGTCAGCCTCTAGAATCTGTAAAAGAGTACGTTTATCTAGGTCGGTTACTCATAGGACCCTGTTCATGAGAAGGAAATCTACAGAATAAAATTGGGTTGGAGTGCATACAGCAGGTATTGCCAAATACTCACTGGGAGCTTACCACGGTCGTTGAAAAGAAAAGTGTATAATCATTAATTTTTACCGGTGCTAACATAGTTTGACAAAGAAGCTCGAGAACAAGTTAATGACCGCACAAAGAGCGATGAAACGAAAAATGTTAGGCCTAGCTTTAAAGGACAGGAAGAGAGCCGTGTGGATCAGAGAGCAAACGGTGATAGTCGATCTTCTAGTTGACATTAAGAGGAAAAAATGGAGCTGTGCAGGCCATGTAATGCGTACGATGGATAACTGGTGGACCATTAGAGTTACAGAATTGATACCAAGAGAAGGGAAGCGCAGTCGAGGACGGCAGAAAACTAGGTGGGGTGATGAAGTAGGAAATTTGTAGGCGCAAGTTGGAATCAGCTAGCGCAAGACAAGGTTACTTGGAAATCGCAGGGAGACCTTCGTCCTGCAGTGGACATAAAAATAGGCTGATGACGATGATGATGAAACACCGAGGCCACACGTTGCAGCTTCGCTGGTTACTGTCACTGTCTGTACCGAGTACTCGGGAGGTGCTTTTTGTTTTTAATATGTAAAGAAAGTATAATCGCACAATGCCAATTTCTGTGATGTAGTCATTAAGTGATTGGTCCTGGGGAGACATGTGACTTCTGTGTGCAAAGCCGTTGAAATCGGTTGCACAAAACATCGCGCCCATGTTCGCATGTTTCTTATTAGGCAAGCTAGCAAAACAACGTTATCGTTTGCAAACAGATGCACCTACCAAAAAAACCTCAATGGCACTCAGCACCTCAGGGATATTATCGTGCTTGACATCAAAAAGAAATAAGCAAACAGTACCCGTTTTTGTTTCACACATTTCTAAGCACGGTGGCTTCTCTTGCACAAAATTGGCGCATACTTCAAGGTCGATTTTGCAAAAGATCTTGTTAGCAATGTGCGAAATATACTTGGCGTTCGTAATTCCGTCTTATGTCCACATTTTATTTCATGCCCTAAAATAACAGGCAACCAAAGAGGCTTGCCTTTCTTGGTGTTCCCGCCGTGAGAAAAGTATTCTGTCTCGGACAGTTTATGCAAATTGGTACTGTAGTTTACTCATTGCCGTTTTGCAACCACGCCTACTGTTCAACATACAGCGTCACAATTACCGAGAGAGAAAGAGCACGCTCATCACGAGCACCACGGGCAGCGAACGAGAGCTGCCGCTTGCAAGGAGAACACGTGCGCTGCCGTAGAGGAAACACAGTGGTGCCGGCGATGCGACCACAAAAATTCAGTTTTAAGTGCGAAGCACTTTAGGGGCCCGGGCTGTCGGCGTCTTATGTGATGCCATGCCGTCGTGGTCACGCGCAAAAACAAGATCTGCCGAAAACTCGCGTCTCGTTCACTTGGTACATAAATTGGCATGGAAGGGTACGCATGTATGACTAACATGACTGATACGTCATGACATCAATAACATCACCTGCTCGTCAGTTACGTCACGAATAACGAGAATAAAATCACGTGTGGCGCATACCCGCATTGGATATGCGGGTATGAGCCAGGGATATGAGGGATTCATTAGCAGAAACACCTCAAAATCGCTTCCGAAACGCCAGTCTGGTACCAGCGGAGCGCAAGAGAGGGCGCCAGCACCCCACAAGAGCTCTCGAGTGAATTTGGCGTCACTCTCGAGTAAAGCCGGTCATGCCGAGTGGAGCTCAGCACAGCAGGAGCAGCATATCAAATGGGTAAGTTTAATTTTTTTTTATTATTCGCTCATTTGGTTGATAAAAGCGTTAGGTTAACTGAGCTATCTATATATATTATTTTCCATGCTTTTTAGTTTCTTGGTTCTTGGTTGGGTGTTAGTAAGTAACGAATGATTGTATTTTTGTAAGCGGGTTGTGGCGCACGCGTTGCATGGTGGAACCAGTGTAGGGCGGCAGTTTTAAATCGTGTTAAGGGAAGCTAGCGCAGATACTCGGATAGCGAGATTGCCGTGGGGCTTACCGTGGGGCTTTGTTCCGGTATTTTGGCGGGATTTCTCGTTAGGTGGTCGGGCGGGCGATGGCGCGGCAGGCTAGGAAAGTCACGGGTGATGGCGAGCTGGTGCAGTGCGAGGAGTGCAAACGTTGGTGTTATTTGGACGAGACGGACTTCGCAAGTTTGGCCAACGCTGAGAAGGCTAGCTCCGCGTGCAGGCTGTGTGAAGGATTCAAGGGGGCTATGCGGTGGATGGAAAAGGAATGGGCAGCCAGTGTTGAGGAGCTCAAAGGGGAGCTGAAGGTGGAGCGAGAGCGGAGGATGAGCTCGAAACTCGGATTGGCGAGTTGCTTGACAGAGAGTGGGCCGAGGCCAACCTGGTAGAGAGAATAGCTGTCGAGCCTCAAAAAAAATGGGAAAAGCGGGCCGAGCTGGAAGAGCGGGTGGAGGCGCTAATGGCACAGGCGGCGCGTAATCCCGGGTCGGAGCAGCGTTAGGCGGACGGCGGGGACAGCGCAGAGTCGAAGGCAGAGACATGCTATGAGAGCAAAGGGACAGGCAGGAAGGGGCACCTAGGGGCTGTAGAACAGCAGGCGAGAGCCGGCGGGGGTTCCACAACGCTACAGCGATGTAGCGCGGCAGGCTTCGGTTGGGGCGGGACGAGCGGCAGGGAGCCCGTCGCCGCGTGACAGTGGCGTACGGCGCGTGGAGGGCCAGCTAGCTCGAACTGGAGGACAACAAGCGGGAGGCGAACGTGTAGAGCGAAGGGTCCTGGTGGTGGGGGACGCGAACGTAGCGAGGGTTGAGGAGGGCGTCCTTGCAAAAATGAATGCAGACAGACGGGTGAGGGCGGAGGCCCAGACAGGGAAATGCATGGTTGACGCAATGGCAAAAGCTCAGCAGGTGGTATGGGACAACATGGAGCACGAAAACTTGGTCATTATCCATGATGGTCTTAACGATGTGCTGAAGGGAAGGAGCCAGAACCTAATGGGACAGAGGTTGGGTTGCGTAAACTCAGAGAGGCCTCTGCGAAGGTGCATGTGACCATATGCACAATCCCAGAGGTCCAGCGCCAGGCTATTTTTTTTTTGTGGTGCTTAATGGCGCAAGGGCCAAGTATGGCCAAAGAGCGCCATGACAAATGGTAATGAATTGTTCATGTATTATAAATGAAGTGATTAAATTGAGTTACAAGTGTAAATGTAGTTTGGCTGTAAAGAGGCCTAAAAACGGGTCGCTGTAAACTGCGTAAAATATAATGACAATGATTTATAACAAAATAAAAAGTGCATAAAAGTTTCACTACGATAAACTGATGTAATAAAGACATACAATAACTACTGTTTCCATGGGGCTCTTGAAGTAGAGAGCTCAGAGGCATGTTCTATAAAGGCTAATGTCACTGCAGCTACAGCCTTGAAGGCGAGGCTTTGCTACATATGACCCGGCCAAATTATTTCTAAGACGTTCACTTCATCTAAAAAGCTAAAAACTGTTTCCAGGTTAAAAAGCGGTTCGTTACTAAGAAAAAATGCTGGGTGAAGTGGAATTTGCTGGCGATACGCAGAACGGAAGTACTTTTTACGCTCAGCTTCTAATTCTCTGCACTGGACCAGGACATGGAGCACTGTAAGGGTGTCGCCACACCTTCGACATGATGGAGGATCACTTCCAGTCAATAGGTAAGAGTGGGTGCCGAAGGTGTGACCTATTCTTAATCGACAAAGGAGCACTTCTTTGTATCGTGCTGTTTTTTCGGATATCCAGTGCCCTAATTTAGGTTTGATCAAGTGCAGTTTATTGGCTACCTGGGTATCCCACTCTTTCTGCCAGTGCTTCTTCAGATTATGCCGTAAGTATGGTTTAATGTCTGTGGCCGGAATGGGTATGTTTATGTCAGTGTCGCTAAAAGCTACCGAGGTGGCGTTCTCGTCAGCATCTTCGTTGCCTTTTATACCACTGTGTCCAGGTACCCAGCATAGGATGATTACTTGTTTGCCCATATAAGCTGAGCATAGCAATGCATAGAGTTCTTTAAAGACAGTGTTTTTATGTTTTCGTAAACTCATTAGGGCTCGGACTACACTCAGAGAGTCCGTGAACACAACAGCCCTAGTGAGAGTCGTTTCAGTTATGTGTTTTACTGCACAGAGGATCGCGTATGCTTCAGCCGTAGAAATACTGGTATGTGGGTTAAGTGTACCGGATATTAAAAGCGATGGTCCTACAGCTTGTCGCTGGTATCTTAGAAATGTATCTGTGTAATGGGATGTACTGGAAATGTGCTCGAAATGTGCTCCTAGACAATCAGCCTGATCCTCAAGTGTGTCTCCTTGTGTGTTTACTAAAGGTAGAGGTTGGGTTTCGCGGCCTTTTATTTTCTTAACCCTGTTCCAGACTTTCCTTTCGTCTGTATAAGAATTAATGCTGCAGATGTATTTCTGCCAGCTTTCCCTTTTGGCACGGCGGCGCGTTCTTCTACCTTCCGACTTTATTTTCTTGAAGATGATAAGGTGTTCTGTAGTCGGCGAGTCACGGAGGTTATTCCAAGCCCTATTTTGTTTCTTTCGCGCTTCCCTACATTCATCGTTCCACCAGGGAACACGTCGTTTAGAAGGCGATCCATTTGTTTGCGGGATACATATTGACGCTGCGTCCACAATAAATGCTGTTAAATATGCGACTGCATCGTCAATACTTTGCATACGAATGTTATCCCAGGTCAAATGTGTAAGGTCTCGGTATCGCTGCCAGTCCGCGGAGTCGACTTTCCACTGGGGCACATGTGGTGAGCATTCGTCTTGTTTTGTTAATCGTAAGATAATTGGAAAATGGTCACTCCCGTATGGATTGTTAACCACCTTCCATTCCAAGTAGGGCACAACTGTGCTTGACGCAATGCTTAAATCTATGCATGAAAATGTCTTGTTTGCGACGCTGTAAAAGGTTGGTTGTTTCTTATTTAGCAAACATGCACCTGTAGATAACAGGAAATTTTCTATCAGGCGCCCTCTGGCATCACATCGAGAGTCGCCCCACAACGTATTATGTGCATTTAGGTCTCCAACGACAATGTACGGTTCCGGAAGTTGTGCAATAAAGCTTTCAAATTCTGTTCTGGAGAGTTGATAGCTTGGCGGAATGTATAAAGAAGTAATTGAAAGCAGCTTACCAAAAAGCACTGCTCTGACTGCAACTGCTTCAAGAGGCGTTTGAAGCTCTAAAGCTGGCAGGGTACACCCTTATCGACTATTATGGCGACACCGCCAGATGAGGTGAGGGTGTCGTTTCGGTCTTTGCGGTAAATGGCATATTGCCGCAGAAAGTTTGTGTGTGTAGAATTGAGGTTTGTCTCTTGCACACAGAGAACCCGTGGATTGAACTTGTGTAGGAGCTCCTTTATGTCGTCCAGATTGTGGAGTAGACCTCTAACGTTCCAATGTATTATTTGTGTAGCCATACTGGAGGCGTATATTGCTGTGTGTCAAGAGCTAGACCGAATAGGCTCACGAGGCCTTTCCAGGCCCCGTGATACGTGATTTTTCTTTTTTCCCGGCGGGCTCTGTGGAGCTACGCCGTTCCTTCGGCGTTTGAGACACCGGAGGAGTGTTGGTTGCTTCCATCGCCTCTTCAGAGGCGCTGGATGCCGCCCGCTCGGCGAGCACACTCGGGGGTTTTTCGGGCCTATCTGCACGAGCAGTGGCCCTGGGACCTGCAGGCCCGGAAGTCTGCTGGCCCTTCTTGGTTGGGGGCGGAGCAGCGCTTGCTGCTCCTGCCAGGGGGGCTGATGGCGTGACCGTTGTCACACTCCGTGTGACTCGGGCGGCCGCCGAAAGATGTGGTGCAGCCCCCCGGCGCGCCGCATCAGAGTAGGACGGATTAGACTGATTGAAAGAAGAAAAACGCTTGCGCGCTTCTGGAAAGGAGATGTTTAGTTTCACTTTGAGTTCTATTATGTCCTTTTCTTTCTTCCATGTCGGGCATGTTCGTGAGTAGGCGGGGTGGTCTCCGTCACAGTTGGCACAGTGGTTTGTGGAAGTGCACACTTCTGAGGAATGGTCTTTAGATGCACATTTTGCACAGGTAGATCGCCCTTGGCAACTTTGCGACACATGCCCAAAACGCTGACACTTGAAGCATCGGCGCGGATTTGGTATGTACGGTCGTACACGCAGTTTACAGTAGCCGGTTTCAATCGTCTCAGGGAGGTTGCTTGTACCAAAGGTAATGATAACATGTTTGGTTGGGATTTCCTTATTGTCGCGCCTTATCTTGATTCTTTGGACCTTAACCACATTTTGTTCTTGCCATCCTTCCAACAACTCACTCTCACTAAGTTCAAGCAGGTCGTCATCAGAGATGACGCCGCGCACAGTGTTCATTGACCGGTGTGGGCCCACGGAGACAGGAATATCCCCAAACGCCACGAGCTTTGACAGCTTGTTGTACTGCAGATTGTCACGGACTTCTAGAAGAAGGTCTCCACTTCCCATCTTAGTTACTTTGTAACCTGTGCCAATTGCTTCTGTAAGAGATTTTGCGACCACAAATGGGGATATCGTACGGACAGTCTTTGTTTCACTTTGGCTATGTATCACATGGTACTTGGGAAATGTTTCTATTGGTTTCATGCGGAAGTTGAAGGTTTCGTCGGTGCGCCCCCTTTTCAGGGAGCGATCAGGCAGCGGAGGAAAAGGGTTTGCCATATAAAACTGGAAAATTCGGCGGCGACGGTAGCCACCCACCACCGAGCCCAACAAGGGGACGCTACAAGGTTGGAATACCTGTAGACGCCCGCTATGCATCGCCGCTATAACCTAATATAGAATACCCAAGGTTGGATAGCTACACCAGGTTAACCCTTGCCGCCCAGAAATTCGGAAGTGAGAAGAAGTGACTAGAAGACAGGAAAGATGGAAAAGTGAGGGAGAAAGATAAAAGATTGAAGAGGGGGACAGGAAAAGGCGACTGCCGATTTCCTCCAGGTGGGTCAGTCTGGAGGTGCCGTCTATGTGAAGCAGAGGCCGAAGAGGTGTGTTGCCTCCGCCGGGGGGCCTTAAAGGTCCGAACACCCGGCATCGGCTCAACCTCCAGGATCCCCCTTTCCCCAGACACGGCTAAGCCACGCACGGCTACACGTGGGAGGGTCCAACCCCCGTGTGCTCGGGTCCGTGGTGTCGCAACCCACCAAACGCCTGCTTGCGCAGACGCCCCTGCGGGGAGCGCCAGGCTAGCGGGATGGAGTGGAGCGTGGTTGAAGCTAACGGAGTCATTAGGGGTCTGAGCCGACCACTTGGGTACGGCGTAATGGAGGTAAACCGGGACGTGTACGAGCCTGGCTGCCACCCTTTTGCACAGGATGGCATTCACTACAGTGTTGCCACGGGCAGGAGGGTAAGTAGTAGGATTGGCCGCCAAGCAACGGTTTTTTGGGGGGACCCAGAGCCCTGAGGCCACCAGTGTAGACAAAGACGGACCCGGAGAGGCCCCAAGATTCAAGAAAAGTAGAGTCTGTAGGAAAAGAAATAGACGTAAGCACCAGTGGCAAGGTTATTCGGACATAGGGTATATTAACATGCAAGGTGGCAGGAATAGGCTGAAGTGGGAGGAATAGACGAGCAACTAAGGCAGGAAAAGCTGATGGTATACGGGTTTGTGGAGACACATCTTAGGGACATGGAGCAACCCCCCTGTATTCCTGAGTATGCATGGAAATATTGCAATAGAACAGAGGGCAGCAGAAAAGGGGGTGGAATTGGGGCATTCATTCATAAAAGTATGAATTGGCAAAGGGTCAAACAGGAATGCAAGGAGCATTTATGGCTAAAAGGGAAAGTTGCAGGAGAGCAGACACTCCTTGGCTTTGTATACCTGTGGACGGAAGCAAGTGCCAAAAAAATGTTGGAATGCATATCAAGGGACATCAATGAGCTAGGAGGAGGGCGCGGGATCATTATACTAGGAGACATGAACGCACACATAGAAGACATAGACGGGTACATAGACTCAACAGGCAACATGATGCTTGATATGTGTGAAAGGCATAACTTAGTTGTGTGCAACAGTACTCAGAAGTGTGAAGGGCACATAACATGGCAGGTAGGGAGCCTGCAGTCGACGATAGATTATGCACTAATGTCACATAGGATGCATGATAGGCTAAAGGTAATGAACATATATGAATATGGCTCCAGAAGTATAGGTAGTGATGACAAACTTATTGATCTGATTTTAAGAAGAGAAATGAAAGTAGGTAGGAGGCAAGTTGAACAACCGGTGGGATATTTTACTCGGAAAAGCAGCTGGAAATAGCAACCCAACAAATTCAGTAAGTAATTTCAGAGGATACAAAAACAGAATGGACATATATAAATTTATCAGGGTTATTTGAGCTAGATCTTGCTAAGTTAAGACTCAGGCCAAAAAGGCACAGAAGACAAACCCAAGAGCTGGTTGATGAGGAGGTTAAGAAGGCCATAGAGGAACGTCAGGAAGCATCCAGGGAACACAGATATTCAAAGCAGAGGGGTGAACCAGAAGCTGATGTAGACAGAAAATGGGATAACTTCTTAAACTTTAGAAGGGAAGCATCCCATTTGATCAATGAGAAGATTATAAGAAAGGGGACCCAATGGTTGTAAGAAGTAAACAAAAAGGATAGAAAAGAAGACAAGAAATTTTGGAAACATCTTAACTCCTTGAGTAATAAGACTAGCCTAGAGCACAGGTTTATAGTTACAGCTCAATGTGTTCGGCTAGAAGGAGATAAGGCAATGGAACATATAAGAACAATGATGACAGAAATGTTTAAAGAACGAAACGTAGCATGTGCTCAATCAGGTGAGGATATACCGCTTAGTGCAGTAGCTCCACTTGAACAAAGCGAGTGGGAAAGGGTGGAAAAGAGAGTTCCTAGTAGTATATTTACAGATTATTGATGTCATCCCAATTAAGTTAATAAAGACATTAGGCCCAGAATCTAAGAAAGCATTAAGAGAGGCAGTAAACAAAATGATAATGGACGGTAAAGCCCCCGACGGGTGGAGACTGAGCAGGATGAGCATGATATATAAGAGAAAGGGGGACAAAGCCGACCTAAACAACTCCCGTCCCATAACCGTGACTTCAGTGGTTTACAGTGTGGTGATGCAGATTATAAAAGAGACTCCAGGCGTGGGTGGAGGGCGAGGAGGAGCTTGGGGGACTACAAAATGGGTTACAGAAACAAAGGAGGTTAGAAGATAATCTGTTCTCATTGACGCAGTGTATTGAAATAGCAGAAAAGGAACACAGGCCCCTATATGGCTCGCATTTCTGGATATCAAGGGAGTCTATGACAGTGTAATCCAAAAGGATTTGTGGGACATACTGGGCACTCTAGATGTGGAAGATGGAGTAAGTAATCTTTTAAAAGATATCTATAAAAGTAACAAGGTGCTTATAGAAGGGAAAACAAGGTATCTGAACCTATAGAGATACAGCAGGGGCTTAGGCAGGGGTGCCCTCTGTCGCCTCTGTTGTTCATGCTGTATTTACAAGGATTAGAGAAAAAAATTAGAGAGGAGCGGACTTGGCTTCAACTTTTCCTTTTTCAAGCAAGGAGAATGGATTAAACAGTTATTACCAGGACTGATGTACGCGGATGACATTGTACTTATATGGCTGACAGCAAGGCAGACTTGCACAGATTAATGGACATCTGTGGTAAAGAGGGAGATAGCTTAGGTTTGAAGTTTAGTAAAGAAAAATCGGCAGTCATGATTTTTAATGATAATCGGGGCAGCGAGCATAGGATACAGGAGGTTAGGCTGGAGGTGGTGAATAAGTACAAATATCTTGGAGTGTGGATAAACAATGGGGCAGAGACCTAACGGAACATGAAAAATATGTAACGGCTAAAGGTAGCAGAAATGCAACTGTGATGAAAAATAGGGCACTGTGGAATTACAATAGGTACGAAGTGGTGAGAGGGATTTCAAAGGGGTGATGGTCCATATTTTGACTTTCGGCAATGCGGTCCTCTGCATGAGATCAGAGGTTGGAGCAAGGTTGGAAGTTAAGCAGCGAGGGGTAGGTAGGCTTGCAGGGGGTACAGGGTGACATAGGATGGACGTCATTCGAGGGCAGGGCAGCTAGCAGCAAGATAGAATTTGAGGAGTGATTGAGGGAAATGGCGGTAAAGCGGTGTGCAAGGAGAGTTTTCAGTTATTTGTACATGAGGAAACGTGACACAAAATGGAGGAAGCTGACCAGAAAATTGACAATCAAATATTTGGACTGCAGAATGGGTGCAAACCAAGAAACAGCGTTCAAGAAAAAGGTTAAAGGAACAAAGAAGGGTCTGTGGAAAACAGGGATGCAGACGAAATCAGCGCTGGGAACATACAGAACTTTCAAGCAAGAAATAGCCAAAGAAATTATCTATGATAATTTTAGGGGAAGCTCTTTGTTTTTTGAAGCCAAGACGGGAGTATTGCGGACTAAGATGAACCGAGTCAAGTACCAAGGTAAAGACACGTTGTGCGGTGCATGTGGAGAGGAATAGGAAACGGCTGAACACCTCATGCTTTTCTGTAAGGGGTTTACCCCACAGTGCCAAGCAACGGGGATGATTTTTTTTCAAAGCATTGGGGTTTAGGGAAAGTGGAGGCAAAATAGACTTTAAGCGGATAGAAATAACCAAACGGAGGTTATCGGATTGATGGCTAAAATCAAGGCAAATGTAAAATTTCACCCTTCACAAAGTTAAATACATTCACGGCTAGGTGGTGTGAGCCACCGCCCGATTTAAAGGGTTCAGCCTCATCCATCCATCCAGCTCAATTCCTCCTCACTTGTGCAAGAATAGCACAAGAAAAACATAAGGGAAACACCGGTGCATCACTGCATTAGCGCTGGATTTGAACTACACAAGCGCAGAATTTGAATCCAGTGCTTAATGTAGCTCCAATCCTGTTCAAATCACGCGCTTGTGTAGTTCAGACTAACGGTGAGCTAACATAAAAGAAACACCGGCGCATCACTGCTTCGCACTTCCCCAGGTATCAGGTTAGTGGAGCTGCATTAGCGCTGGATTTGAACTACACAAGCGCAGAATTTGAACAGGATTGGAGCTACGTTAAGCGCAAGATTTGAGCAGGGTTTGAACTACACAAGCGCCGGATTTTATTTATCTTTTTTTATGGAACCATACCATCTTGTGCGCGCTTTCCATTATCCCATTTTAACACTGGCGGCGCTCACGGCAGGCGCAGTAGCGCCGCCTGGCCGAGGTTTTGAGGTGCCATCGTCGTCGTCACACGGTCGTTCTACCATCGTCATTACTTCTGAATGGTAACCTCATTTCCGTCATGCAGCCATTGTCATAGCACCCACGTCGTTTCATCGTTGTCTGGTCGTCACTGCTTCGCCGTCATGCAGCCGTCGTCATGCCGACGTGCTCATGGCCGATCTTGGCGGGCGCGTGCCAAAAAATAAAAGAAATCACGCGCCATTCCACTGCTGTGAAGGTGGATTACCAGCGAAACAGTTTAGTCCACGACGCAGAGGTGACACAGAATTTAGATGAAAGGTATGAGCAAATTTTATTGCTCTTGAGTGGCGACGGCGGTCATACCGAAGAAAGACACTGTTGCGGTTGTCTCCCGTTGCGGTTGTCCCCTTTCGCGGTTGTCCCCTTTCGCGCAGCGAACGATTTTGAGCGCTCTGCACGATAACATCTGATTAGCGCTATAAGTGCATACCATAGTCAAGAGAACTGAGGCAGACGCGAGAGGATGAAAGATCATGATCGCTGCGCTGTAACACGGTAGAAAACTACATAGTTTCGTTCTCTGCACGCAAGCGTGGGAACAAGCAGACGAAACGGAAGTACAACTCTCTTGCTATACGGTATGAAGTAAAACGAAAACATGCGGATATTCGGTTTGTATGTTTTATTATTCCTCTAAACCTTAATTGGTCTATAGAACCAACATATTAAACTTAACTGGTGTTGTCTTGGATAATTCCCGAAGTCACGTGCCAGTATTAGTGACGTCACAGCACAGCCATGTACGTAGGTTCACTTGTGAGTTTCATGTAGACTCCCCGGCTGGAAGCGCGGCGCCCACAAGCAGAAGGGCAAACGTCGTTTGGTTTTAAATTTATGCTCTTTCCGCGGCGCGTATGAGATGTAACAGACACGATTGTTAGTAGTAGTGGTTTATTGAGGAAAATGGCACTTATTTCTGCTGCCCAATAGGGAGCACGGTGCAGCGTCAGGGGAAGGGGAAAAGGAGATAAAGATGTTGAAAGGAAGGGAAGAGAAGGTGAAGCAGCAAGAGTCTCATCCGATCATGGAGGAGGCTGGTGATGGAGGCGGTGGCCTGCTGGGGGCGAGCGCTTAGCGATGGGCGGTGATTCCGTTCAGTTCCACAAACTCCAAAAGGCTATGGAGAGCTCGGAGGTGGGGAGGCGACGGGAACAGGAGGTCGCTGGTTTTCGCAGCAGGTAGACCCTGTTGTCTGTAGGCAGTGATGACCCTTGAGCGGTCCTGTGCCAGCGCTGGGCAAGCACAGGGAAGGTGCTCGAGGGTCTCGGGGTCACCGCAACGTTCGCAGGCCGGTGAGCTGGAGCGTCCGTTGGCGTGCAGCCGCGCCGCCGTCCAGACAAAGCCCGTGCGCAGTCGAAGCAACGTTGAGCGTGCCCTCCTGGTAAGGCCACACTCTGGAAGTGGCCTGGGACCCTTGTCGTTTGTCACTCTGGCATGTGGGTGAACGGTTGCGAGTAGTTTTTTCAGGCGCTGCCTCAAAAAATCAGAGGAAGCGACTGCTCGTGTGAGCTGCACTTCAAGATGGTGGGCGGTTCTGGAGAGGGTTTCCGCTTCGTCATTACCGGCTATTCCTAGATGGGAAGGCAGCCAGTGAAACGAGGTGGTGACCCCCGCGGCCGCCAGATTGTTAGCGAACTTTGTATGCACTACGCTTGTCAGCTCAAAATGGCCAGACCAGGTGAGGGGAAAATTAAATTAATGGGTTTTACGTGCAAAAACCACGATCTGATTATGAGGCACGCCGTAGTGGGGGACTCCGGAAATTTTGACCACCTGGGGCTCTTTAACGTGCACCTAAATCTAAGTACACGGATGTTTTCGCATTTCGCCTCCATCGAAATGCGGCCGCCTTGACCGGGTGAGGGGAATAAAAGAAGAGAAGAGGAAGGAGGCCTCCCCAGTCGAGCGGCAAAGCCGACCGCCCGAATAAGGCCGCCAAACGCGGGACGCGCGCTTCATACCGATCGCGGGGCCTGCTGGCGTTTATCTGTTTTTGTAGCGTTAGCTACACTGGCCTAGCCAAGCCCGTTTCGCGCGGCACATCAAGAGCCGTGCTGCGCGTGCGCAAGGATCAGTGATGTCACACGGCTTGCGCACCGGAGCAAGTTTGTATGTGTGTTCTGTGCCGGAGCCACCGGAGCCGGCACCTCTCGCGCACTCCGCCGCCGCCGCGCGCGACTCACCGCCGCCGGTCTGCGCATTCCAGAGGAGTGACGTCGTAGCCATGGTAGACGCACTGGCGCCGGCGCGCGCTCGCTGTGCAGTCGCCGTCTGACACTGCGCTGGAGCCGCTACGCTTCTGACTGGCGTTTGCCAGTGTGGTATAGCCATGGAGAAGGAGAGCGCAAATGCTGCTCAACAGCGCAGAAGAACGGAGAAGCTTGACTCATTGGATCCCGAAGTAGTTGCCTGGCAATTAGCGGTTGAGCGTAGGAGACAACCAGGAAAGCTAAGAATAATGAGCTGAACCTTTGCTAACGCTACGTATATCCTGGCATAGCCGAGCTAAGCCACGGCATCTTTTTTTTCCCTGCACGGCCGCCGCTGCTGCCGCGGTGATGATTTATTGGCATCCACTTTGAAACGGGGTGGTGACAAATAGTCACTTAGCCTGCTTGAGTTACCCAGGTATGCTATACGTGCTTTTGATTCTAGCATTTTTGTAACATCTCTTCGAACTTTCTTTCTCTACCTCAAAACCTCTTAAAACCTCTCTAACAGATGCGGTCATATCAATCTCTTCCCTGCTTTTTTTTCACCAATACTCCAAACGTCTCTTGCTTATCGCGGATGCGCAGAGGCGAGCACCATCTGGTGGTGGTGCAAGGAACCCAGTGGTGGTGACGTTGGGCGCGCGCGCCTTCCGCTGCGATTAGTTGGCCTATTCGGCTAGAGCAGCCACGCCACCGCCCCCACGTTCACGCAAACCCGGCGACGTTCGTAAAAAAAAAGTTGTCGCAGTTTCACCTGAAAGGCGAAGCATCAATTGCGATAGCAAACTTGTAGAGAGCTATACGGAGTAATGATATTAGCTTTATCAGCTGTATAAACTTGGACATGCAGCAGCATCGGCAACACGCAGAACTGTTGTCGACGCCATCGGCGTTTTTCCCGCGTTCGCTCAAAATGCGTGCGGCGTTGGTGACTCCAGGGTCCATCGCATCGACGACACCGACTTCTACACCTCCATCACGAGCTCTGACCTTCGGAGCCAGCTATGGGCGATCCAGGGGGCCTGCGAGGTGGCAGGGGGTCTTGGACTCCCGGTACCGACGTGGGTGACGCCTAAGTCCACCCTCCCCCCAGGATAAAATAAAGTCTGTCTGTCTGTCTGTCTGTCTGTCTGTCTGTCTGTCTGTCTGTCTGTCTGTCTGTCTGTCTGTCTGTCTGTCTGTCTGTCTGTCTGTCTGTCTGTCTGTCTGTCTGTCTGTCTGTCTGTCTGTCTGTCTGTCTGTCTGTCTGTCTGTCTGTCTGTCTGTCTGTCTGTCTGTCTGTCTGTCTGTCTGTCTGTCTGTCTGTCTGTCTGTCTGTCTGTCTGTCTGTCTGTCTGTCTGTCTGTCTGTCTGTCTGTCTGTCTGTCTGTCTGTCTGTCTGTCTGTCTGTCTGTCTGTCTGTCTGTCTGTCTGTCTGTCTGTCTGTCTGTCTGTCTGTCTGTCTGTCTGTCTGTCTGTCTGTCTGTCTGTCTGTCTGTCTGTCTGTCTGTCTGTCTGTCTGTCTGTCTGTCTGTCTGTCTGTCTGTCTGTCTGTCTGTCTGTCTGTCTGTCTGTCTGTCTGTCTGTCTGTCTGTCTGTCTGTCTGTCTGTCTGTCTGTCTGTCTGTCTGTCTGTCTGTCTGTCTGTCTGTTCTGTCTGTCTGTCTGTCTGTCTGTCTGGTCTGTCTGTCCTGTCTGTCTGTCTGTCTGTCTGTCTGTCTGTTCTGTCTGTCTGTCTGTCTGTCTGTCTGTCTGTCTGTCTTCTGTCTGTCTGTCTGTCTGTCTGTCTGTCTGTCTGTCTGTCTGTCTGTCTGTCTGTCTGTCTGTCTGTCGGTCTGTCTGCTGTCTGTCTGTCTGTCTGTCTGCTGTCTGTCTGTCTGTCTTGTCTGTCTGTCTGTCTGTCTGTCTGTCTGTTCTGTCTGTCTGTCTGTCGGTCATGTCTGTCTGTCGGTCTGTCTGTCTGTCTGTCTGTCTGTCTGTCTGTCTGTCTGTCTGTCTGTCTCGTCTGTCTGTCTGTCTGTCTGTCTGTCTGTCTGTCCTGTCTGTCTGTCGTCTGTCTGTCTGTCTGTCTGTCTGTCTGTCTGTCTGGCTGTCTGTCCTGTCTGTCTGTCTGTCTGTCTGTTCTGTCGGTCTGTCTGTCTGTCTGTCTGTCTGTCTGTCTGTCTGTCTGTCTGTCTGTCTGTCTGTCTGTCTGTCTGTCTGTCTGTCTGTCTGTCTGTCTGTCTGTCTGTCTGTCTGTCCTGTCTGTCTGTCTGTCTGTCTGTCTGTCTGTCTGTCTGTCTGTCTGTCTGTCTGTCTGTCTGTCTGTCTGTCTGTCTGTCTGTCTGTCTGTCTTCTGTCTGTCTGTCTGTCTGTCTGTCTGTCTGTCTGTCTGTCTGCTGTCTGTCTGTCTGTCTGTCTGTCTGTCTGTCTGTCTGTCTGTCTGTCTGTCTGTCTGTCTGTCTGTCTGTCTTGTCTGTCTGTCTGTCTGTTGGTGACTGTTGCCGGAGCCCTCTGATATAAATAGGCACTGCATGCCGCAGCTAAACGTCGCCTCCCTTCCCTCCCCCTCCCCCACAGCCTCTCGCTCGTCGGAAGAAGGCGCGTTTGCTCTACATACATGGTGATTGTGAAGGAGAACAGAGACGCCTACTTCTGCGCCCTTAAGCGAGCACGGCGCAGAACGCGCGTTTGTTCTCCGCCGTGCGTTCACTCCCCGTGAAAGACGCGCCCCTCGCGCCCTTTCACTCGCACATACAGCTTTCGGCGCGCGGCGACGATTTCTTCTCCAACTGACGTCATACGGAACCTCACGGCGACGGCGACGGCGACGGCGACGCCGACGGCAGAAATCTGCTTTTGAGTGTCCATATAATTGCTATCGCAATAAAAAGCTTCGCTTTTAATAGGGTCATGTGTGACAGCAGTCTAGACGCAGGATGTCATATCGCTGAGTTGACAGGTATTTAGAATAAATTCATTTCGCTCTTCAGTGTGGAGTTGACAGCTGGACGGAAAACAGCGGCCATTATTAGGTGAAGTAAAATAACCTAATGATTTTAGCCTCTCAAATAATTACAGCTTTGCGCACCGCTAGTCAAGGGTAGCCTTGTGCTTAACTTACGTGTATGTAGTGTTACTGCGGCAAAAATTCTCTTCTGAAGCAACCTGGCGATCCTGCTAACCTGCTGTCACTCACAGTGACCTGGCTTGTTCGACCTCAGTGCCTGTTTGCGTTTCTCAGCAAATTAAAAGAGAGAGAGAGAGAGAGAGAAACACATGTATTTCTAAAATTGGTGAAGTCAAGTGCGAATTACCTTGCTACTTCGTTGTTCAGGGATGCTGACATTTTACAGCCAGTGCGAGATTCGCAGAGAATGCGGTAATATTTAGTTCCCCAACACATTTAGGCAAAGGGAAACGCTAACGAAACATGCACAAAAAGTGCAAATGAAGTGCGTGAACACACATTGACTGGCCGAGTGCCAGTCTCCCATAGCAGTTAGCGCTTCTTTGAAGTAAAAAAAAAACGTGGGCACCTGGCACTAGTAGTGCAAGGCTGGAGTAAACAGCGGAGCTGGTGATCGACCTAGCTTCTTCCAGGTTTTACTAGGCTTGGCTAAGTTTTGCTAGCTAGTAGAAAACTTTATTTCATGTTTTAAAACTAAGTCCCAGAGGGTGGAGCCCTCAGTCCAGGGCCACATTTAGAAAGTTTTGCTAGGAAATGCTTAGTGCTGCTAGGCACGGTATCCCGAATCGGCTCGCCACCGACGCGCAGATTCTCGCTTGGCCTCGCGACGCGCTTCAATATGAGCGGCTTCTTCGGGTGTCCGGATCTTCTTTGGTCGCCCCATTGAAGGCTACATGTACTTGCCACAGAGTCAAGGACAGTTCTGCCGCCGTCGACGCGGCTCCGAGCTTTATGTCCCCGGTGACGTCACGGCCAAGCTGCGCCTCCACACTTGCCGGGACGTGGATGGTCTTCACTATAGTGCCTAGAATCTATAGTCTCAACCTGCCGAGCCGCCGCCAGAGGAGCCTGCTGCAGTCACGGACACTGCGCGCGTTCAGCGCGAACGCGGGGAAACGGAAACGCGGACGGCGTCGGCAGCAGCTCCGCGCGTTGCCTCGTCAGTGCTGCTACAATTTCTCTCTTGCTCCGTCTCTCACGCGTTCTCATTTTCTCTTTCTCTCTCCCGAGCACAGCTCTCCTTCCCTCTCCTAACGCTCTTTCTCTCTCCCGAGCACAGCTCTCCTTCCCTCTCCTAACGCTCTTTCTCTCTCCCGAGCACAGCTCTCCTTCCCTCTCCTAACGTTCCATGTCAAGGCAACATGTGCACGCCACAGAGAGGAGGCGAAGCCCACGCCGCTCCGCGAGGTGGTTGCTAGGCAACGCGCGGTGACGTCATCGTTCAGCGATGTTTTTATTGCGATAGCAATTATACTGACAATCCGTCGCCGTGAGGTTCCGTATAAAGTCCAAGGGCAATAAAATCGTCGCCGCGCGCTGTCTGCTGTATGTGCACCTGAAAGCACGCGAGGGACGCGCGCTTTCACGGGGTGCGAAGGCATGGCGGAGAGCAAACGCGAAGTCCTTCGTGGTGCGAAAGGCCGTGGGGAGATGGGAGGAAGGAAGGGGAGGCGACGTTAAGCTGCGGCGCCAAATGCCTATGGGGCTCCTGCTTTGCCCAGGGGGCGCTGCGAAAATGGTGCTAAAGCGCGCCCTCTGTCCTGAACTGGGTAGTACCAAGCTCGGTCATCTGCTTCGAAAAACACGTTTACAATATGGACCTTCCAATTTCGGTTGTGTTGTACCACGGCCTGCAGCGAATGTCGAGTGCCGAAGATTTTTTTCAGGGGTGGCACGCTGCGTAAAGGCCAGAAATTATGCAACGCCGAATACATGTACGCCGTTCAAGAAAAAGGCGGCGAAGTTTTAGCGCGATGTCAATCGCAAGTGAAGCGAGAGAGAGAGAGTAAACTTTAATGGGGAAAGGCAAGAAAAAGAAGGAAAATGTGGGTGGAGCCTCTAGTCCAGGGCCCCACTGGCGAGTCGCGTACGAAGTTGAACTTCAGGTAAGCTTTGGACGCTGCTAGATTAAGGCGCACAAGCGCGAGGAAATGCTTGTTATAAATGAATTCACAGCAGCGATAAGCAGACAAATTATACGGAACTGCTCGAGCGCGCGACGGCACGCGCCGCGACGGCAGCGGTCTTTCAGCATGCCGCGAAACGGCGGTCCTCCTGCAATTTTGTTGACTGCGTGCTGCTAGACAAGTAGTTATGCCTGCGCTGTAGTAGCGGTCATCCGTCCCTTTAGCAACTGATAAATAACTGATGCAATGCATATGAACTCGCAGTAATGTACAGTACGTGCGAATCGCGCGCTGCAGCGCGAGCTCGTGCACCATGCTCGCTTGATGTAGCTTTTCATGACAGCGCTCGAACATCGATGTGCTGTAATCAATACTGCCTTGCTGCGCTGCCTCAACGTGCTGGGTTGAGGTCAAGGATGAGCACATTTAACTCTCATACCTGTGCTGCTCGTAGTGGGGTAGCGAAGTTATCCAGCGCGCCCGACGCTCCGCTTCGTGAGACCTTGAAAGAAAACGGTAGAATCTGATGTTGGGATTCAGGCCTTCTTGTTCGTGGCAGCTCACGACGCAGCAGTAACGACGGTGACGCTTTTTCGAGGCTGAGCTAGGTCTCTGCGGATCGGCGCCGCCGATTCCTTCAGCTTCCAGCATTACGTCCCACGGCACACGGAGCGTTCGTTTTCGTTAAACTAGGCTGCGGTCAGCTCGCAGCGTGGTCGGCGTGGTCTGTGAGAAGTGACGAGCTTTTTCGCACTCGCAACAGGGCAGAAAAAAGTGCGAATCAACGCAAAACTCGGGCTAGAAATGTGCTTCGCCACAGCCAGGGCTCAATACTACTCAAGCTGGTACTACCCAGATAACTTTTGTCGCCGTCAGCAGGCGCCGCTACTATACCTCAAACTCCAGCGCATGGCTCCAACGCAAGACGCCCATCTTGCGACCGGGCGCAAGGGGAACTGGAATCTCGCAGGCGAAAGGAGGAAATTGGGAAGGCAGCGCAGGAGGGAGGGCGTGTGGCTTCTGCTCTGCGAGCAAGGGAGGGCGTGTGTGGAGGGAGGGCGTGTGGCTTCTGCTTTGCGCGGCGACGGGTGGTCGTGCGCATCCTATCTTGAAAGCGATCTGCAACACGGCTCCTACCTTAGTATGCGCTGTGCTTTCGATGCTCAGTTTCCGTTGAAGCGATAGACCGCTCGAACCATCGCTCGCTGCTGCTGGCGTGCTCGCTCACGCCAGCGTTTTGACAGCGGTTGTATGCGGTAATCGAGTGTGATCTACTCATGTTCGCTTGTGCGCGCTGACACCATGCTTGTTAATTCAGTTAGTAAGCGAATGTGTCCAATTTATACAGCTAATAAAACTACTAGCCTTACTTCATATAGCTCTGTACTAATTTGCTATAGCAATTGATGCTATGCCTTTCATGTGAAACTGCGACATTTGTTCGATCGACGAGCACGGTTTTACGGATAGTTTGAGCAGCTTCATTGTTAAAACAAACTTTTGGCGCATTTCGCACGAAAATGCCGCATTGGGGGGGGGGGGGGGGCAATATATAATCAGTTCATGGCATTTAGCGCGTTTCATTATCATAAACTCGGACCAAACCATTCACAGCGAAGCGCCGCCTTCAAGATTTCAATGCGTGCCGCCGACCGCCTATCCACACTAACGCGGCGACGGTGCTGCCACCTGTAGCTCAATCTCGCGGCGAATACGGGCAGCGGCCACAGAGGACTACCAGACAAGGAAGAGATCCAACGACTGCACCCGAAGCCTCCTGGACTTCATACATGTCGTGGGGCTTTCCTAATAGAAATAAGCAACAACTGCCGGTGCAGCAAAAACATTCTTTTATACAATAGAAAAAAAAACTGTCGCGCGGTTTTGCATAAATATATACCAAAGCAAAACGGCTGGAGGAACGCTGTCGCCGGATGCGTCTTCATACAGCGTTCACGGTATCCGAGAAAGATTCCAATCCACGCGACCCGTTTACCAACATTCCTGTGTGCAAACATTGGCCCGGTGGCGCCGCTTTTCCCCTACAGTTATGCTTGCAGGAAGCTACATGCACCTGTTCCCGTTCAGTCTTTGTGTGCCCGCATGCCACTGAGCTTCGTTTTTCCATCGATTCAAAACGCCGATTCACCCCGCAAGTCTGTCATTCTTCGTAGATATACGAGATGAAACAGCTCCAATGCGGGAATGAACCATTTGCACTAATATTCTGTTCATGCGCAAGAAAAGTCGTTTTCAACCAAACGTGCTATTCTGGACGCTCCGCAATTGTCTAAGAACCGGATTGAGTCGTAGTAGATTGGCGCCGAACCGCTTGCTTTTTACCTCGAGCGATCATATGCACGGTAGCTTAAAATCAAAACGCACAAGTAGCTTAAGAGACTGACCTGTGATGAAGAGAGCACGTTCTAGAAGACTTTATAGCTATCAATGTGACCTTCAGACCCGTGATAGCAACGAAGAAAGAATGTGCAATCACTTATCCTTTAACACTACCGCGACCGAACTCGCGTCATATATAGCGTACCTGGACATATAGCGTACCAAATGCGGATTGACGTCACCTACGACGCAAATGTTTGTCTGTCCGTCCCCAACCACGCCCAAAGGAGCTTCAACCCACGCCCAGACCGTCAGTCGACGTCCACATCATGCAAATCTTCCTAGACAACAACGGGGCTTTATCAGGAATCATGATACGGAAAAGGAGGCGCAATAAATTAGGGCAGGAACTCTCCTTCATGATTATCAATGTCATGCGAAGCATTTGTGAGACGCATAGACGACTCAAATGTGTGCAAAGAGTGGTGACGATGTTATGACGACAGTGGAGTGACGACGATTGTATGAGGAGGACGACGTGTCGACGCTGGCATGGCGACAAAGGGATGACGAAGGTGAATCACGACGATGGCGTGACAACAAAGGTGCGACGGCAATGGGTTGACAGGCAATCGCTGCGACAAAAACACGACGATGACGACCACGACGGGCTAACGGCGACTTTGTTATGACTACGCGATGTCGACGATGTCATGACGATGACGGTATGACTAAGAGGTCTCGAAGACGGCGTGATGACGAAATGACAATGCAGTGACAGCAACAGAGTAAAAATGGCAGAAAGATGACGATGACATAACAGACTTGTACACGTTAAGCCGATTACAATTACAACTACTTCTTTCAACAGCGTAATTGATTACAGTTACTAATTACTGCTCCACGAAACGAACGAGAGGAGAGGGAACCGAGAGGCCCCATTTTTAAAATCATATCATAAGAAGCCAAGAAACAATGACACCAAGGACAACATAGGGAAAATTACTTGTACTTACTAATTGAATTAAAGAAATGATAAATTAATGTAAATGAAAATGGATGAAGAAACAACTGTCCGCAGGTGGGTAACGATCCCACGTCTTCGCAGTACGCGTGCGATGCTCTTACCATGGAGCTACCGCGGAGCCGTTTTCCCTTCCACTTTCCGGGGTATTTATGTTTTCCACTAGAACTAACCCTGGGAGTGTTAGCCAGCGCCACCACTCACAAACTATGGCGGCGGATGTGGAACATCCTTTCTGCCACACAGGAGCGGCGCCAGGATTTGTTTACAGAGGGGGGGGGGGGGGGGGGGGGGGCAGGGGGGCGGGGAACTTATTAGTTGTGTTTTGACTATGTCTAACTCCCTTCCACTTTCCTTTTATTTTATAAATGTGCAAATCAATCAATCGGAAGCCCGAGATAAATCTTGTTGCATGGCACCTACACTTCGTTCAGTCGCTCAATACTACAATAAACATACACGGTGGTCTGCTTAGGTAAGTGCAACGTAATAGATATCCAGGCTGCGCATGTTCAAAAGATGTCAATCATTGCTCAGCCCAACGCTTCTGTGCATTACAATTTCTCCCACTATTGCTGAACTTCTTATTTTCTTATATTTTTTTTTCAATTGAACTATCTGAACTTTGTAGTTATTCGGCGTGCTTTCTTTGCGTCATTTAAGAACGAAAGCACGTGAAAAAAAAGCGAACATTTCTTTATGTTCGACACACTCGTCTGAGAGCACAACAGGGTTGCGATGCGGATACAAATTTGTTCAATGTCTCAAATTTTTTAACAACAGCTTGAATGGGCTGAAGGCATTTTAAGTACATCAGTGTGAATAAGCTATTCCAGCATCGCAGTAAGATATAAATGAAAAAATAGCACATTTACACAGCAGTGCTCTTGCTAAGAAAAGGAAAATTTATATAGTACATCATACAGCACACTCATAAAAAACAGTATTAAGAAATGAAAAAAACCAGGTACCCAGCAGCAACAAAAAAACATCAGTTAAGTAGATCACAATATAGCTCCAAAAGAGTAATTTCACAGCAGGAGAGAGAACACCACTAAGCAATGTGCATATCCCTTCCGACTTTGGTAAATACGCGCAAGAAAAAAAAATTAAACAGCCTTGTGGTGCCAGCTGGTGATTCTAAACGCTGGAAATAAGAAAATAATAACGAGGTGATATACGGGAAAAGAATAACAAAAGCAAATAGAAGAGAGGAAAGAACTGCAAAAATAGAGGACGCAGTAAGTATGTCAGTCAGTGTCAATTTTGGCCATACAGTACAGCAGGTTTCACAAACGCAAATATTAGCACGATTCATTACACTAGCTAGGGCAGAGACGTCGCCTAGGACAGCACCCTATGGAGTGCCTTTCAAAGTGATGACAGGGACAGATTAAGTGCTCGAAGGTTTCGGCACAACCACAGATGTTAGTGCCTGCCCTGTGACAGCAAAAGACAAGACATAGCTGGGATTTATTCGATGGTGAAGCGGGTGGTCTGATACCGGTATACGTTTGGATCCTACGCCGGTGAACGCACAATTTTCCTGCGAAAGCGCCCCAGAGATACGATGGGGTATCATTATACCGGCATACTAGTGCAGACGTATACGTCGATTACTGTGCGCAGCATCAAACATGTCGATAACACGCTGAATATATATCTCATTGGCAAGAGATAGTTCGACCGCAAGCACAGCTAGTTCGCTCAGACGGTTATTCGTCATCTTGCTGCGAAGATAAGTCTTGAATCTTGGAAGGCACCAAAACGTGCGCTCCCAAGATGACGATTCCGGTATCGTCACGGCAAAAACACCTAGCTTGTGCAGTTCGTGGAACGCTAGTTGATGCACTTGAGTGATGTGACTGGGATCCCCGCATGGTCAAGGATCACCTCTGCCCAGTAGCCGAGCGGAGTTCGCATAAAAAGGTATTGAAACCGTCTCCATATGTGAACATCTATGGCTTCGAGCCGACACTGTTTGCTGTGCTTGTGTTCTGGCGCTTATGCGCCGCATAAAGACGACACGTGTATCCCGCGTGGTATACGTGCGCTGCCTTAAGTTACACAGCACTCGCGGTTATGCGACCTCAGTAGGGCGAAGCTTATTCTCTGCCGAAGAGATCTGAGAGCGGAAGGCGCCTTAAAAGGAGCGTATTGCATCCGAGGCACGAACTTACCGGTTCACGCAAGCAGACCGAACAACGAAGGGTAGCCCATTTTTTAATCTATTTAGAACCGTTGCAAACATTTTTATCTTATTGCGGCCAGTTCGCGCTGTATTTCACCCGCCTATTCTATCACAAGCGAGAGGATAATTGCTTCTGATCAGAAATGTTCTATAGCAAATTGTTATGCTCAATTAAACAAGGCCGTCCTTTGTAAGCAGCGCTGCACTCATGCATCTGCCTCCAAGTTGTAAGACATCAAAAGTGACATTTTGTCTCATACCGCCTACCTTGGGTCAGCTTTTCGGCGCTCTTGGGGAGGGGGGGGGGGGGAGGGCGCTGCCGCACCTCGTGCCCCCCTCTGGCGCCGCCCCTGCTGCGGCAGGCGTCATGAGCACGTGATCTTTTTGGGTGATGGCAACTGGTCAATAAACCCTCATATGCTACCTGAAGGCATCAATGTTGCCGGATTCGAGCCCTCGGTATGTAATGAACGAGCAGAGAGGGAACCGAGGGGCCCAATTTTTTTAATTCATATTATATGATTATTCGCTAGTTATAGAAGGAGCCTCAGTGTCCTGTTCATCACTACTTCGAATGAAAGTAGCTTGGCTGCTCTGGGGAACTGTACAGATTGGTATAGAATTCTTCTGCTGCTTTTACTATGTCATTAAAATTGCTGATGATATTATCCTGCTCATCTTTCAGTGCATACACTTTGCCTTGTCCTATGCGAAGTTTTCTTCTCTCTGAATTCATGCTGCGTCCATATTTTACTGCTTCGTCAATCTTTTCCACATTATAATTTCGGATATCCCTTACTTTCTTTGAAATTAGTGTGTTCTTGCTTTTTGTCTTGGTTCTTGCACAGCAAGCATAACGGTCTTACGAGCCTCTGTCGTCTCCACTGGCTGGATCCTACACTGATGCTGCAGATTCCATCGAACTTCCCCAGCCGTGATGCAACTTTACTTTGCCGCCTCTGGTTAGGGGTGGCTTTTACGAAAGCGCACTCATTCCTTCTGGACATGGCCAACACACCAATCTGTGACTCGTGCAACTGTGAGGAGAGTGTGGAACACGTGTTGTGTTTTTGTCACCTTTATGAGATGGAACGCGACATTCTCCGGAGTGTGTTAAACCAATTAAATAGCAGAACGTTTTCAGAGACAAACATTCTTGGACCGTGCCCCCACGCGTCGCAGGCTTACAAAACGACGCGGGCATTGTTAAAGTTCATGAGGTCGACTGGCCTCAGTGACCAATTGTGAGGTGTTGGACAACCCCACGTGTTCATACTGAGTGTACTTTCTTCCCTCTCTCCTCCTTTCTTTTCATCCCTTTAAACCCCTTCCCCGTGTAGGGTAGCAAACCGGACGTACGTCTGGTTAACCTCCTTTCCTTTCCTTTCTTCTTTTTTCCTCCTCCTCCTCTCCCAAACAAGGCACCCCTAGAAAGCCAGACACCTGGCCGGGGGAGTGCTTGTACCCATCTTATTAACTGGTGGGGGTTCCGGCGGTGGTAATCGAACCACACACCTACCGCAGCCTAGCCGGGCGTCCGACTCACTCGGCCACGGCTGCGGTAAGGGATAGTAAGGATAGCCTGGTAAGTGAACAAGAATTCAGGATCGCCAGTCAGCCTCTAGAGACTGTAAAGGAGTACGTTTATCTAGGTCAATTACTGACGGAACCCTGTCAACATACGGATTGCCGTATGCAATCCAACCCAATTTTATTCTTTTGTAAATTTCTTTCTCGTGGATCCTCACTCCTAAGCCTTCCCAGTCTAAGAGCTTGAATACTTCTAAGCATGCAGTGAATAGCATTGGAGAGATTGTGTCTCCTTGAGAAAGAAACTTCCAGAAGAATAAAATTGGGTTGGAGTGCATATGGCAGGCATTTCCAAATCCTGACTGGGAGCTTACCACTTTCATTGAAAAGTGTACAATCATTGCATTCTACCGGTGATAACATATGAGACAGAAACTTGGAGGTTAACAAAGATGCTCGAGAACAAGTTAACGACCACGCAAAGAGCGATGGAACGAAAAATGTTAGGCCTGACGTTAACGGACAGGAAGAGAGCGGTGTGTATCAGAGAACAAACGGGGATAGCCGATATTCTTGTTGACATTAAGCGGGAAAAATGGAGCTGGGCAGGCCATATAACGTGTAGGATGGATAATCAGTGGACCATTAGAGTTACAGAATGAATACCAAGAGAAGGGAAGCGCAGTCCCGGACGGCAGAAAACTAGGTGGGGTGATGAAGTTAAGAAATTTGCAGGCGCAAGTTGGAATCAGCCAGTGCAAGACAGGGGTAATTGGAGATCACAGGGAGAGGCCTTCGTCCTGCAGTGGACATGCTGATGATTATGATGATGTGCCACTGAGCTTGGACCCTTTCTGCACTATCATCAGGATCGGCCCAATTTTCAGCGTGACACCACCACCACCCCCGCCGAAACTTGTGAGCCTATAAAGCTTCGCTTTAAAAAAGGCTGTGTAGTAACGTACGAACATTTTGCCCAAAAAATTGAGGTTACTTAAGGCCGCGATGTTCGGGTCTGGGTTCTCTGGGAAACGCAGAGCGCTTCATTATTGCTGGGGCTAGGGGAAGACGCTCCCGACAGAGTCAGTAAAAAAACAGAAATACTGAAAAGTGATTCCCTGGCACCAACGTCCGAAATGGCTATCGCTGTCGAGTCATAGAAGCACCGTTTCAATTTGTCGAACAACACCTGGTGGACCTCAACTCGTTAGCACTTTAGACAGACTAATTGTAACGGGCGTTCATGTTCCTTTAATAGGTGGCCAAATCTGTAATGCAGTTTAATATAAGGCTGGATATTATTCCGCCCAAGAAAGACTGTTCGTGTGTTACAATCACATAAATAGGTGTATACGAATCCCGTAATATCAAACGGTCAGATTCGTATTCGTTAAATGTACAGAAACGTCTATGTAAATCAGAGAAGTCACGGAATGCACTAAGCGAAGAAGAATTTAGCAGCAGTTCTTACCGCCTATAAATTTCAATAAAAGTTCGATTGGGGCTAGTTGGTACATAGTATTTAAGCTGAAAAAAAATTCAGCGCAGATGCCCAGGACAAACCACAAAGAAGAGACGAAACAAACAATGGCGCTGCCTAACAACTGTTGCTAGCGCCTGTTATTAGTCACAGCTACCGCTGTTAGTAAGCGCCAGTGCTGGTCTCGTCTCTCTGTGGTTTGTCTTGCGTGTTTGCTCTGAATTTTTTCACCGCCTATGAAGGCCGCCTATAAGCGCTTGCAGGGGAGAAGGAGAGAAATGTATTATAAGAGAAAAGTTCAGAGCTCACTATGCCAAGAGGAGTGTGTAAATCTGCAAGCCAGTCATGTTCAGGTGATCCCGGTGCAGCTGCAGGAAGCCGATTGTGAGAAGGAGGTAACCCAAGTACGTGTTTTCATCCCCCTGGACTCTTGTTCCCGCCAAATGTGTGTGCTCGATGTTGCGTAGCCTAATGGCATAGCGTGTTTCCTCAAAAATGTAACTGGTTGCATCTTATTGGTTACTGAAAAACGAAATTGAATTACAGACAGCGTTACCGAGAAAACAAAGTCATCGTTAAATTACAATATTGTCAGAAATTGTAACCGATTACCAGTAATCAGTTGCGATTTCATTTTAAGTTACGATTACATTACATGTAATTCATGACGTACAAGTCTGCATGACATTGTGATCACAAGACAGATGCATGACATTGTGATCTGCTCTATCACAATGTCATGACGGCAATGAAACGATGAATACAGCATGATAACGATGGCATGTTGCTTTTGGAGCGGACGTCTGCGCTCACGTGCATCGCCTGCCGCTGCGCCCGCTTAATTTGCACTATTTATCGTGCTTGTTTGCACTACGTTCGGGATCGGCCCACATTTTTCGGAGACAAAATTGGCACCTCCATGTGCGTGACATTGCTCTGACCTTGGCTCCGACTAGGCAAAGAAATGTTTCGCATTTAAAACACGGGCGTGCGCCAACAACAAAACGACTTCTCGTTCGGCATGCGTCCGTGCTTTGTACGCCTGGCTTCCTTACAATTGTTATTCACAAACTCGCTCAGCTTTTGTCATATCAAGAATACCACACGCAGTACTCCCGCAGCAGCACAGTAATCATAACTATGGTCATGGCTGTGTTAAACTCTTGCTAGCAATATAAACTTTGCTAGATTGCAGGATATGAAGGGGTCCTAAGAAAATGAAAGCGCTCACCAGGCTGCACGCGAGATTTTAAGTAACATACCACATCTACAAGCCATTAGGAAAGAAGACCCACAAAAGTGCGACAGACGTGAAGAGCGAGGAAACCAAAACCCCAGAAAACTTGGAGACACTTACCACGCTTAAGGTCCAATTCCACGGGCGACTACGCACCTTTTTCCACGCAGTTCAACAGCAAAAGCTAGTGCATACGGGGATTTGAAAAGGCCGCTGACGCCAGCCGAATTCAAGATAATCCTCAAGCCGCCCAAATCACATGATGCAAGATCCCAGACATGACCCAGCAGGTGATGTGGTAATGCATCTTATACAATAGACAGTTTTAGCAGCGCGCCGCTTACGATCCGCGCCGCTAAGACTTCACGCTCTGAGATACTGCAGGGAACTGCGTAGATTTCGCATTTGATAAGCGCGTCTTGCCGAGGCGCGAGCGACGCGCTATCAACTCGGCTGCAAAACGACGAAGAGGCCAAGTAGACACGCTGTCACGCTCCGCTCAGTCGGCTTTGTAGCGGAGCGAGGGATGCGGTCTTCGTACCGCTGCCGGTATAAGCGTTGTGCGCAAGCGCAATAGCGTACCCGCTAAGCGGTTGTGTAGCATTTGCTAGAATATGCCGGTCTGAGCGGAGCGGACAGCAAGCGCACAGCTAAAACACTAATAATAACCCACTGAAACACGGAGTACGTGGTTTTTGCGGAGCCTAGCGAAAAGCAAAGGGCGCGAATATGTATGACGAACTCCGACGTGCGACGAACACCGCTCGTGACATCACAGTTGGTCGTATACGTCATGGAATCCTTTGCTTTTTCGCTAGGCTGCGCAAGAAAACAGGCATCTGGTGTTCGCGTTTCAACCGTTGATTACAGTACAGTATGCGAAACCGCCATCTATACCGAAAGATTTCCAACTAGCAACATATGCCACTTGGCTCAAGGCAACGGCTAGGAGTCTGAGTCGCAGCCCGGTTATGTGGGAAGCGCCGACAGAGCTCACGACAACGTTACGACGGCCATCCTGTATGTATAGCCTCCGCAGAGAATATATCGATGCTGCGGCAAGAGTATAGGAAAACTTTGTTAATAAATAGGTTAGATAAATCGAATGAAGTACACTTCGTACGTTGCCCTGAACTATGTTTACCTTTCGTGGCTTGCTCATTCACAGGGTGCTGCCTCTACCGACGTCTTCCCACTCCATATAGCCTCCCGACGATGTGAAGCAAGTTGAGCTCACCTTCTGAAGCAAGGCACTTTCCGACGAACACCTGTGGCGTTTCCCGACTTGTGTCTCCGCTAAATTCTGCTGTGAGCGGGGCCTCTTGATGCCGAGTGACCGATCCTGGAGTTCCTTTAAGCACCGCATTGGCTGTTCAGGAGGGCCACTGGCGGTCCTGGAAGCTGTCTTGATCGTTTGGGCTCCGATAGTCGCCACCTTCATGCAAGCAACGTGAATCGTAATGAACAACTGACCTCACTGCCTTTCTAATAAACTATCTCTCCCCTCACCCTTAATGAATAAATCAAAATGTCAAATGAAATACATTTTCAATTTTGTACATCATGGAACAGTTTACGCCCACTACAAAGTTCTGTACCATGGCTTCTCAGCCATCTGTGCCCGCACGTACGAAAATAAAATTTTATTCTAAGTCACAATATTTATTTCTTTTTCTTTTCATTCGAGAGGGGAGGAAATTGTATTTCTCGCGACAGCAGCTGAGCGGACTATAGGATGGATATGTGGGCTAGAATTGGTAATGCATTATTAGAAAACTTAGAGCGCTATGAACACACAGGACGTAGAAAAGGAACGAACACCACTCAGCGCGTGTGGTGTGTGTTCGAGTTCTACGACCTGTGCGGTTATAGCACTCTAAGTTTTCTATAAGGGCACGATCTTTCATGAGATGAGACAGGTGCGTTTACTTAGTTCGTGAACGCACACGTGTAAACAGGCTGCCAAACCAAAAGAGGAAAGGGCAAAACTGAGTCAGCATGCCAGAGAACCGCGTATTAGACCTCGACTATTTCAAAGTTTGTCAGCGAAAATGCTTTAAGATGTGAAGCAGAAATACAGCCTCATCACTTCATGATTTTGACAAGTGCATCGGCTCTCGTCGAGAGAATGCGAAAACAAGACAAGTCGGTGAAGCTTTGGCAAAATGGAAAATACATGCACACGTGGTGTCTTCTTGCAATGCACAAAAGAATTCCTTCTTACCGCCAGGTAGCGTTTCCTCCGAGCTGTCTTCGAGTGGGCAAGATTCGTCATGACCTGAGCGTTCCAGCATCGCTGAACTGTTCCGAGAAGGGTCGCCTTTGCTTGGCAGATTCAGAGGCAAATTCTTCGCTCCAGCACCTAAGTTTCTGGATCTGTCGGCGCCGTTATCGCCACTGCCTGACGTGCTTTCCACGGGGTGTTTGCGAAGGATCAACCCATCGCCCACGTCGCGTGACGAGATCGTCGACAGCGCATCTACCAGAGACAACCCTTCGTTGTCTAAGTGCGCCGCATCTTCACCGCTTTTCAGTGAATCCCAACCGATGCTTTGCGGCACGTCGTAGACGGAAGCGGCAGGCCCTTGGGCTCTGACGAACGGACTTCGCTCAACACCAGGAGCATGTTTCAGGCTGTATTCTCCATGACTCGCACCCTCACACCTGTCACGCGACGTCGAGCGCTCTCGCTCCACCTCAAACGGCATTAAGTCCTTGTATTCGAGGCGCTCCAGGGCATCAGCGCTGTTCAGCGAGGCCCGGTGGACGTTTTCTAGAACATTCTCTGACGAAGTGCCGGCGCCAAGTTCCGGTCCTCCGGCGGTGGGTGCACCAGGGCTGCGAAAAGCGTTTGTCGCTTCGTCTCGTTTAGGGCGCAAGCCCTCGTCTGCAGTTAAAGCCGAACTGGTTGTACCAGCTTTTGCAGTTGTCGAGTCACCGTCGAGCATGTCAATGTCGCACAGCGAAGCCCGGTCAACGCTTCCGGGAACGTCGCGGGACGCGACGGTGGCTCCGGAATCGGTGACCCTGGGTGCGTCATCTGCGAGCGGGCCAGAATCGGAAACCCGCGCCTTGCCTCCTTCGCTCGCGCCTTCGGCCATAAGCACTTGCGAGTAGTGTTCCACCCGTCCACCTTCTTCTTGCCGGCCGATGTCGACAATGGCGTCGTCGTTAGGCTGAGCGGAACATGGTCGCTGCGGTTCGTCGCGGTCATTCTCTGGATTCCCACACTGAAAGGCGTATGCGGGAGGGTTGCGACCTTCTTGCATTGCCGCCTCTGTCTTTCGTATCATTATGTTGATAAGAAGGTACCGGTGCCAATCCAGCTGCCGATGCGGCCTCTCGACGGCCTCTAGCTTGGCGAGAGAGACGCAGAGTAGTTTCTCGGCGTCAAGCCACCGCGCCATTGCTAGAAAAACAAAGAAAGAAAAGGGGTGGGGGAGGAGGAGAGAGAACGGAAGTAGGTGGGCACTGAACGGAAGTTGCGCCAGCGTCGTCGCTGTTGCAAACTGTTCTTAGATTTGCGCGAACTTGTAGCCTGTATATTTTTTTTCCTTTCTCCTTACCGAGACGACCTAATTTCTTCCCCTACAACGCGAACATGTCGCGAACGAAGCACTTGTTGCCGAAAATATCTAGTTTTCAGCATCGTGGCTGCTAGTAGCCGAACATAGCAGCCACGATGACGTCAGTGCACCCAGCTATCACGCGTACATTACTTTGGGCGCGTTAAGTTAGCGCACTCCGAACTCCAAAGGAGCACGCTCGAGTGCGCTCGAGTGCGACGCCGTCGGAGCTTAACGGCGATTTTCGCCGACTGCTTTCGGGCGCACGAACGCGCCGTCTGGCGTATGTTATGTTGCTTCCGCGACCGCTATCGCATTGCGCGCGCTTTTTGAAGATGGCGGCGCCGATAAACACCCTCCCGCAGTTCTTGATAGACGATGAAGAGCTAGAAGAACTTGACGTGCGGCGACGGACGCAGCGGCAGCGGCTTGTGTATACGATGCAAGCTGTTCGTGCTGTTCTCAGAGGTACCCTATCAGAGGATTTATTTCTGCTCCGCGGTATGCTGACTGATGACTCATTGCCGATCGTAAGAGGACGGAAAGCCTTATGATCCGACGCATCCAGGATTATGTGATCAACCTTGTGCCCAGAGACACGGACACATAATTCAAAGAGCAGTGCCCCAACATCTTCCATGATAACATGAGGACCTGAAGAAGTCATACACATGAACGTAGCGACGAGAAGGCGCCAAACTGCGACTCTTCGGTCACGTACCTGAGCGTCTGGCAAGTAATGATCGGGCCGTCATTTTCGGTTCGTGATAAGCTCAAACCGCGCCAACACGCGAAGTTCCCGATCATGCTTTAGAGCAGACGCCAGGCTAAAGTCTAGAACACTTTAGCCAGGCTGCGCAGCGGCGGCAGGAACGAGTGGGCAAGGAGCACGGCTTGCATAAGTGGAAAGAGTCGGAAATACGTCATTTTTCCGGAAGTCGTAGCAGGCGCGCGCTCTCGCGCACCGTCTCCAGAGCTACAGTGGCTAGAATAGGGGAAGTGTGATTACCGCCCGGCGGCTCCTATGGCAAGCGCCGTCGCCGCCTTGTGATGCATCCGCCGGGGGGCGCTCGCACTCGTTTATACGTCGAGCTGCGCGCCCGATACGAATTGGTCTGCGAGTTTCTCCCGCGTTTTGTTAGAAATTCTTGTGCGAAGTTATGTTTCGTGCGGTGCTGACAAGTCCTCAGGGATGAGCCGCCGTAAAAGTCGCTGTTTTGTGCCTGGCTGCATGACTGGTTAGAAATGGTGCAAAAAGAAGAGCGGGCATCCACAAGAGAGAAAAAAAAAATACTTGAAACTTCGCAGGACGACATGAGAACTATGAAAGGGAATGTGCACTGTGTTCAGTTACACCCCTTCGTGTTAAATATTAAGTACAGTGGCTATAGTAGTTTTAAGTGTATTAATTGACGTAGTGTGTATCAGTAGCGCACCCAGGATCTCTGCCAGGGGGGGGGGGGGGGGGGTTGACAGTTTGCCAATACCATCTAAACAGCACTAATTTCGATTTCTTCACGGGAAATTGTAAAAAAAAAGCGCTTTTTGCGAGTGTGCAGACGATTGCACGTCTTACATCTTAGTTGCAGTACTCAAATGCGTAAGGAAAGAAAAGGGGTTAAACAAAAGGGGGGGGGGGTTAAGTCGGCCTCAGGGGGGGGGGGGTTACAACCCCAGAATCCCCCCCCCCCCCCCATAGGTGCGCCACTGGTGTGTATGCTTTCCTTGCTTTACAAGGATGTTGCTGAAAATATTTTATTCTTGGTTCTTCACTCACGTTTTCTCTCAGTTGTGCACAGTAGTTACTGTTTCTCTTTTGTGTATGAGCTACGTCGAAATCGGTATTTCTACCTTTGCTTCATGCGCATTACCATTACATGAGGGCTGCAGTAATTTTGCCTGTATTGTTGATCCCACATGCTGCTGCTTTGCAATGTAAGGGGCGAGAACCTATCAACTTGAGCACTTAATTTTTGTCTCTTTGTTATCCCCATTGAAACTGGACAAGCAAACGAAATAAGAATTCAAATGTTCTCATTATTACTTTTAAATGCACCGTCAGCCTTTTTCGGTGTTCTCGTCAAATGTGTTCTGTTCATTTATGTTCCTTCAACCAAACCTGCTTTTTTTATTCTTGTCAAGTATATGGTGTTCTGTTTGTTCGAAACGAATTGAAATTAAAAGTTTGTTATGAGGGACGAGCTTGAAACTAATTATGTTTCCTAATAACATTTATTGAAGCGACACTTGACAGTACACGGCAACACAGTGATTTATAAAAATTACCAATAATTGCACCAAATTTTGCTTATAACATCCCAGTTTCCATGAAATCGCGCAAACGTGAAAATATTGAGCGAGCCAAGGCAACTTTCTATGTAACATAATCATCGGTGCATGCCAATTAAGCGCAGTTACATATACTTAAGTGAAATCTAATTGCATCTTTCTTTACCGAACAACTCAGGGACTAAATACATCTTTGCAAGCAAGAACAGATGTTTTCGTTCAAGCGTTCGTTTATAGACAGTAATTTGCGCGTAAAATAAGACCGCAGTGAAGCAAAACTGGAGGCGTGCCTGCGCGGCCTCCTAAGCAAACATGCAAAGATCTCGCAAGCAAATGATGTGTTATGTGCGAAATTATAGGCCCCATGTGTCGCTATAATGTTGCTGAGATATTCGCGAACACGAGTGGCTGAGCAAGATGTAACATTCGAGGTAAAGAAAAGAAAATTCGCATCGCGAATCGGGCCGCCTAACCGGCTAGTCGATCGTCCGGCCTGGCCGGGCGACGTGAATGCTAGCGTGAGCGCCGCGTTGCGGCTGCATCTGAAACGCTGACGCGAGCGGCGGGGCCTTCGGCACACTTCCCTATTCTAGCCACTGTACCAGAGCCGCTATTCTGGACATTCCGCCATTTTCTTCGAAGCGTGACGTACGCGCGACGCTTACAAAATGGCGCCGATAACCCCGATTTGCTTTCGTAACGTGACGCAAATTTGACGTTTCGCCTAAGAAACTGTAATGTAGGCATTGAACATAGCGTGGTTGATAAAGCAAAACAGTTTTCCTCCCCAGTGAAAATAAAGCAGCTAGCTCAAAGCGTACGATTATTCGATCAAAATCGTTTCTCGCTTCCGTCGTCTGCATGTGCGCAGGCTGTCGTCTGCTTCATTAGCTAGGATGCGTGTCCTCGGGAAACGGAATGAGTCATCGTATATTGGCGCCCACGCGCTTGCTTTCTACCTTGAGACAATATACGCGACCTGCCAGTGAAGATCAGCGCACGCTCTAGGCCGCGTTATCGCTATCTCGTGATCCGCAAGTGACTCAGCCCGACTCGTCTGGCTGAGAAGCGACCGAATATCATCGATAGCGTTGCGCGCGCCTACAGGTATCCGCTTGAGTGACGCAAACGCTGGCACTGCCATCTCTTGTGCACTTCGCTGCTTACTCGCACCGCGAGAGGAAACTTCAAGGCGCCGTCTTGCGTACATTTCTTTTTGTAAATTAAAAAGTCACCGTTGTCATAGCCTTTGATGACGCGAAAAGTCATTAATATTGATTACAATACAAACACGATAGTGAAAAGTGCGAAATGTCGCAGAAAGTTTGCTAGTTTTCACCAATATTATTTCAAATAAACGTGTTTTTAATAGAAATGATGGTTCAAAACACAAATGCCAACACCACCCGAGAGCGATGCAAATGCTATGAGCACGCGTTGTGAACAAAAGATTTTCATGGCCCCAAATGACAGAAAAAATGCGGCGATACGCATGCCTCTCGACTGACACTGCATATGGCCGCTCATTACCATAATTCGCGCGGCTCGTCGCACCACAAATTATGGCGGAAAATCTGTGCAATGGCGGCCCAGCGCAACGTCACGCAGCGTCAAATTGACGTTTACGAAACGGCCCTCCCTGTGATGCTATTCACGGGATATTCTTTCAGCCAATTAACAACTGACATGCCGGCTATCTTGGAACGCCACCACATATTCGCGAAGTTGCAGATGCATTCCACGGGCTTCTGCACGCTACCGTGCACTTTCTTTTTAAAGCGCTAAAGTCGCAATATAGGTGCCAAGGACCACACAAAAGTATTAGTCGATAAAATTTGCAGCTCCACGTCACGTTTCGTCATTCTGACGAAAACGCAAAATGGCATTTTCCAAAACTTCCGTTTCCCGGCACAAATTTCAAAACACGTGACCTCTGGACAGCCAATAAGACAGCCAAGATGGCGGATAATGGCGGCCGTGCAGCCGCCATGCGTGTCAGCAGAATAGAGCCTCAGGATGGAGCGCGTAGAGCGCGCTCCGTAATCACGCACCGGAAGTCGCTTTTTAGCCGTTAAGTTTAAAAGAGCGCGCTCTGCTGGCTAGAGTGCGCTCGAGCGCCTTAACTTAACGCGCCCTTTGCCTTTTGACAGTGACCGTTTTTCACCTTGATTATCACCGCTTTCGATTGTCGCTCGGCGCAAGACAAGCATGTCGTGCTGTCACGTTTCTCGTCAAATTTAGGTGCACGTTAAAAAAAATCCAGTAGTCGAAATTAATCCTGAGTTCCCCACTACGGCCTACCTCATAATCAGGTTGTGGTTTTGACTCGTAAGTTCTCAGAATTTAATTAATTTAATCTAAGCACCAGCCCCCGCGGCGGTATCTTAAAAGCTATCTGCGGCGGGCAGAGTCCGCCCTCCCTGCGTTTTCGCGGCTTCTTGATGCGAGCGCCGGCACTAAGCTCAATTGGCTCGCTGCTGCTTCTGGGCTGACTCACTCCAGCGTTTTGACAGCCAGTCTCCGCGGTCATCGAGTGAAATTCCTTCATGTTTGCTTGCGCGCGCGTGACACCATGCTTGTTAATTTAGTTAGTATGTCTATGTTTACAAGTTTATACGGCTGATAGTACTACTATCCTTACTTTGTATATCTGTCCACTAATTTTCTATGGCAATCGATGCTTCGCCTTTCGGGCGAAACTGCGACTTTTTTAAACACAAAGCCTTTCTAGGGGAGTTACCCACACTTTTCCGCTCATACGTAGACACTTTTGTGGGCAGATTCCGGAGGCGTGTTTCTATGTGCGCCCAAGCCCAGTGCTCGACCGCTGGCGCCGCCATGCGCCGCTCGCGCGTACCATGTTTTTAGGTACTTTCTTTCACCGAGGCGCTAAGCCACAAGCTCCCTAGATGAGCCTAGGTATTTGGTTTTAATCCCCTAGGGACTAGGAACACGCTCTGTGCCTGGGTGCGACTGTTTTCACAACAAATTCGTGCAGTAGCTGGGCCTCGCCTCGGTGACGTATCACCATTTTCTTTTTTTTTTTTTCGAGGAAGACGACGACACTCGAACGCAATCATATGGTTCGCATGAATGCACTCTCTGAAAGCGTGGCTGTACGGCCTAGTGATTACGACGACCGCCTTCACACTGGAGGTACGCGGGTTTGAATCCTGCCTTAGCAAGAAGGTTAATTTTCTTTCTTGGTGTCACCATTTTCGTTTTCTTTTTTCCTCTCTGCGGCGCGGTCGGTTGTGCCCCGGTGCTGGGCGCCGACGCGAAGCGGCGGTCGTTGGGGTGTTGCCAGGCCTCGGAAACTCCTCTGGTTTTTTGTCCACGCGAATTGCAGCGCCATCCATGAGATGGATGCGAAACCAAAATCGCTTTTCCTTTTTTTTTCTTGTCAACCCTCTCTCAACTTTGTCGTTTCTCTCTCGCCTTCAACTATCAGCGGCGCGGCTGGCGCGGCCCGCGCTCGTTGTCGGCCGTGCCGATAACGGCCAAAACTGCAATTTTTTTCCTGGCACTATTCGGTCAGTTTTGCCATAGAGAAACATACTACGTAAAGAGCGGACACTCCCGTAGGGCCTTGCGGCCCAGCTACTGCACTGCTACCAGCGCGACCAGCGGCTGGTCAGACCGTCAATTTTGTCTTCCGAGATTCGGGACGCCTGGTTTGGCTCTGTTTTGGTTTCGGTTTTGACAGCAGCGCTTTTCAATATGACTTACCTAGCTGTTTAAGTTTTCAACTACGTTGTCTTTAGTGAAGCTCCGGTGTTGTGTTTTTGGCACAAACAGGCATATAAACTAGCAGATCGTACCGGTATGGGTACCAGTGGTGCCTATGGTGCTATATACCGCCGGCACTACTGGTAGGTACCAGTACCACTGGTACCAGTGCGATCTGTAACGGTGGTAAGGGGAGCGTTCTCGCATTCTTCCTTTGCGACCAGGCTGTTTAACCGAAAGTTTTGCGGGTTCGGTTCGTGTTCCAGTTAACGCTTTTCGGTTCGGTTCAGGTTCAGCTCCGGAGGGAAAATTATAACGGTTCGAACCGGTTAATTCGGCTTCAAACGGGTTCGAAGGAAAACACCACTGGCTTGCTTCCGGTTTTTACGAATATGAGCGGTATAACTGTAGAAACAAGTTCGTTTCGGCATTGTGCGAACCACTAACTGCGAACCACTTTCTTTTCCACGGGCATTAATTTTAAAATAAAGTAATATAAACAGACTTCGTGACACCCTGTGCAGCTATACAACGCATTGCCCCTCCCCACCTAGCCCGAATTTCATCCTTCTTTGGTTTCCTAAAGAGGACACTAACGAGAAGCAGTAAATCAGTTTAGACAGACACAATTATCTTTCAAAACTCTATTTTCGTTCATTTCGTGGAACAAAGTTGAATAATAAAAAATTAGGGGCAGCTTCACACTAAGTGGTGCGAAGACCCTTCCCTAACTTTAACTTTGCTTTCCTTTGCTTAGGCTCGTATACACAAACGAAACTTAAGTAGGGCGTCAATAAGTGCGGGAAAAGTACAGAGGTCAACACTCGTGTCTAGAACGACGGAACGTCGCGCTCAAGACTGCACGAGTGACATCTGCAGTTTGAAATAGGCCACGTCTGAGCATGCGCGGCACCAATGATGCCCCGGCCTTGCATTTTTATCCTTGTTTATTGCCGCGGCTGCAACAACTGATTTGGCCGTCAGAAGCGCTGTCAACGGTGTAGCGCAAAAACAAAAACAAGCAAGCAAGCAAACAAACAAACAAAGAAACAAAAACGCAGCGAATCGTTCTCGGCGCCCGGTGCAAGCTATATGATTTAAGCTTATTCTTATTGACAATGTTCGCTCACGAAACACACAAGGAAATGCCTCCGCTTGCTACTCATGTATGTTGTGCTTACATTTGACAGCGTTCTTGAGGTACCTACATGTGTTGATTTCAATAAATCTCACAAGTTCAGGATATCTAGGCAGCATTTTTCTGTATGTGCGTTCGAAACCCACAATTATTCGCAATTAACGTTGGCGGGTTGACGACCAATAAACGATGAAAGTAGGTTTGTAAAAGTCACTCCTAACAGACGGCAGTACACGCAATGTGTTATGCAAAATCCACGGCGTGATGCGCGAGATAAATGTGTCACGCAATGGCGGTATGACAATACCGCGAACTGAGAATAACCCTGCAGCAGTATAAGGGTGCCGAGCCGGGCAATTCCGCGCGGTTTTTTTTTTTTTTTTTTTTTTTTTTTTTTTGCGGCGCTACACCGTTGACAGCGCTTTTGCCGGCCAAAGCAGTTGTTGCAGCCGCGGCGCTAAACAAGTATAGAAAATGCGAGGCAGGCGCGTCATCGGCACCGCGCATGCTCAGATGTGGCCTATTTCAAACTGTAGATGTCGCTCGTGCAGTCCCGAGCGCGACGCTCCGTTGTTCTAGACATGAGTGTTGACCTCTGTACAAGGGTTAGGGAAGTTTTAGGACAGCACTTCAAGAACGACACTGAAGTATGACTTTCGAAAGTAACACTTTTCGTGTCAAAAATTAAAAAAAGATGGCTGACTAATGGGGAAGCACACGAGGAATAAGGATTATAAACAGGGATAAGGTGCCTCAGAAAGGCTGGCCAACGTTTCGATAGGAGGACCTATCTTCGTCAAAGGCGGCCTCGTCATCCTCGGCGGGTTAGTTTTAAAGGGTTAGTGGAGTTACGTCACGTCGATGTCCGCTGTGGCTGGCTGTAAAGGGAGAGACTGAAAAGAAAATGAGCGCCTGCGCTTGACTGGCTAGGCGCGGTTTCTAAGACGAGGGGACAAGAGCGGGAGAGCGAGAAAGTGGCAAAAAAAAGCAAAAAAAATATAAAAAAGGAAAAAAAACCGTCAGAGGGGGTTGGGGGAGCGAAAGGCGAGTGAGCGTTCGGAGGAGTCGTGGTCGGCGTGCGTTTGGGGTCCCTGAAGAGCCGGTCAGTGTGCAGGTCACAATACGAGTTGAAAGCATGACTTCAGTAGCGTAGCATCAAGGCATCGGGTAATTTTGTGGTTGACAGGGAGCAGCTTGGTCCGTCAAGGGACGTTAGCCTCACTAGTTCGCCCTAGGCGTCGTCGCGGCGGTATACAGAATTGGCGAGACCTTGTGTGGTCAAGGCGCCGGAAAAGGTATCCTGGCGTCTGGGATTTTGGACTGTCTCGGTGTGGATCTTGTGTGGAGAAAAAAAAAAACCCCCGGCGCAGGAGGGTGACAGTGTAGAAAAAATATAATTAGAAATTTAAACATGGGGGGGGGGGGGGGGGGGGAGGGGGTACAACTGGAGACAGGTTGCTTCTGGAGACAGGTGTACCTGGAAAAGCGCTCGTATGGTTGATCAATGCGTAAAAGCATGGAGGACGAGAATAAATTGAGTGGTAGGGGAGATACAGGGAAGAACTGGAAATGGAAGAATAGGTGAGGTTGAGGGGAAGAAGAAAAAAAAGGAAAAGAAGAAAAAAAACTATTAAAAAAACGGCACAGGAGGGTGACAGTGGAAGAAATATAATTTGACACATGAAGACTGAGGGGACAGGTGTACCTGGAAAAGCGTTCGTATGGTTTATCAATGAGTAAAAGCATGGAGGAGGATAATAAATTGAGTGGTAGGGGAGATGCAGTGAAGAACTGGAAATGGAAGAATAGGTGAGGTTGAGCATCGAGATTAGCTGGAGGTTTAACTTGTTTTGCGCCTTTGTTAATGGCATAACAATTTAAGGTTTATGTTACTGCTTTTAGCGATTCTAAGTTGCCACGCGATAAATTCATCCCCGTGTCAAGTATGTCATCTGGTGTCGAGGGTACGTAAATAATTTACGTGTACGATTGGTTGAATCGAAAAAAAATTGCAGCAGGTTACTGCGAATATAAATGTTGCAGTGCTTGCACGCGCATTCTGCTGAGTGAAATGCAAAGAACTAATTGGTTTTAGCGCTTTACTCAAACTCGTCTGGCCACAAGTTCACATTGGTTTTCGCAGCCACTGCGGTTTGTGTCGCTGTCCCGACTTTGTTTTTTTGCTCAAAACGTGCAGTGTTTGCGCGTAGAGAGTGTGGGTGTATTGTATGTTTTCAACCCGCGCGGACGATGGAAAAAAAGAAAACAAACTATTCCGAAGAACGCGCCGTGCCCCTGGAGCTCGTTTCACGCATTATTAAATTAATTAAGGTAATTAAACATTGAAAGATTGATTGATTGATGTGGTTTATTGGCGCAAGGGCCGGATGTGGCCAACGAGCGCCAATTGAGTCAAGTGAATTAATTAATAAGTAAACATTAACGAGGTCCTCGGTGACAATCTGGAAGGTTCCGGCGCCGTAGAATCGCAGCGCGATCAGAAGCTGGAGCAGCGGCGGCACGCGGTGACCGCGTTCGTTGTCTTTTCGGGCCAGTGGCAGCATTTCCAACAGGCGTAGCACCGCTTGCCTGGAAAAGCGGTACCGCCACGAGAATTCCGCGTCATTGTATACTTCGATGGGATTCTGTCGATCCCTAAGCCGTGGCCGTATGGCGGCGCGTATTGGTGTGCCGCATCATCCGTAATGCTGTGCACACGTCCAGCAAAATCGGCAAACTCGGTGAGGGTGCTGTATACCAGTCGGCCATCTTGCTTGCTAGGCGAGAGTAGCGAAAGTCGCACTTAAGGTTGCCAATGGCTGTACTTTACTTACCGGCACTCAAGTGTCGATTAAAGTTTACCTTAAGTACAACATTTGCCTATGAAACGCTTTAAGCATCGACCGGCTACTTAAGTCGTAAGTTAAGGGTAAGTTCCGTTTGTGAATACGGGCCTTAACTATGTTTGGCTTGGCTCGTTCTTAGCTTTAACTTTCCATAACTTGGTTTGGCTTGGCTGGTTCTTAGCCAAACTTAGCCGACCGACGATACTCGGGGTCGGCGCACCTGAACGTCGCCCCCGAGGGCTCCGATGTCTCTGCGCATGCGTGAGCTGAGAGAAGGTGAGAAAGGAGAACAACTCTCCTTTGCCGGATGTGACGTCACATTGTTGTTTGTTTTTTGCTTTTTGAAATAGTTACTCTCGAACTCAGACATTAGGGCTCGCTCCTCGTTCACGCGCGCATTGTGAGCATTCAAGTTTCGTTTTTTGCACTTGCTTAGAAGCTGAAATTGCGGACATTGCGGGTTGGGCTTGATGACATTTGTTGCTCAGCTGCCGCGACGCATTTGGAGCAAAGGTGAGTGTCGTGCGATTGCCCGTTCTCTAGCTGACACTTGTAAAAACAACCGGTTGCGCATTTGAGCAGTGGCCGATGTGATCTCGAAATTCGAAGGAGCACAAAACGGTTGTCGCAGGTCTCGTAGTGATCGCGGGATAATTTATTCGTTCGTGCCTTCAACAAGTACTATCGCAGTTCCTACACGTTACTCCGATGTAAAACGAACGGCGGAAGCGTTCACGCGCCAGAAAATGCATGCACTCAACTAGCTCTATCGGTGTATGCCGTCGTTTGGTATATATCTCGTGCGTAGGTCTTTCTTCATGACTACGCTATGCGCCTCTTATTTACCCATGCAATACATGGCTGCATTCAATTACCTTGCTCACTGCTTGCGCTGACCGCGGTAGGTGCGTCAGAGGCTCTCATTTGTTGCAGTAAGATAACGAAAGCGTATTTCTTTCACTTACGTACAGCTTCTTAGCAACTCTTTTGAGAGCCGTGGAGTTAAATCGTGCAATGTGTACGTTGTGAGCAAGCTGTTAAACAAACCCGCTTTACTGCTGCTGTCGCTTTTACGGGCACCTTCAAAATTAAACATATATGAGTGTACGAATTCAGCTCACCCTAATTCACGTCCGTTACTTTCGTTGTTCGTAGATCATGTGCGTACCTTTGCAACCGTAATCGACATTTTAAAAACAGCAGGAAGGCAGATGATACAAATACTGTGTCTGCCTTACTTGCTGTCTGTGCTGTTTTTATAATATCAAGCAACTCCACACACGTGCTGTTTGAGCAAAACAATCTTGGTTGTTGTTGTTTTTTTTTTCTTGTAGGAGGATTAGCTTAATTCTAACTGCGGCAGTGACGTTGTGTATTGTCCTCAGGAACGCTTGCCGTGTGCACATTTGTCTAACTTATTTAACTGTGCTGCTGCTGTCTTTACAGCTTCTGCTTATTTCTTTTGGCCGCACCTTATATTTGTTGTCTTTGTCAACATCTGACCTGTTTCTGCCTTGTTGAAAGCAAGTGGCCACAAGTACTACTTAGTTTGCTCAGTCTAAACCTGGTATGTATATCTGTTTGCTGAGGGAATGCTTCTGCTCCTTTGAAGGTTGCTTTAACTAATAGTGGTTTGAGTCATCATGTATGACACCAGGTAATTATGGTTCTAAAAAGGTAGCAAAGCTTGTCCACAGGTTTAAAGTATGGAGATGCTAAACATTAAAATGTTCCAAGTTGCCACAAAGTATTACATGCATTTAAATTTGCAGTCGCAAAAGACATACTAAAAGTAAATCCACAAAATTTGCTTCGAGGTGTCTTGAGACAATAAATTGTAGAGAAAGAATTCTATTGTGCGTTGCCAATGCTTGTCATGAGCTGTAGCCCATTTTTCTATGCAGCCACTGTTGCTTCGTTGTCTGTTGCCATCACGTGCTTGTTACTAACAAGAAATTGAGCTCCGTGGTTCCCCTGATTTTTGTAGCTCATAAAATGCAAATGTCTCGACATTGGCAGCCTTAGTGCCTCAAGGTAGAACACGAGTGTTCATTGGCCAGTTGCCTGCTTTTAAGATAATGTTGTATTTAATGTCAGGGGTTTAAAGGATACTTCACATCTGCCATCATGGCTGTTCTGCTGCCTAGCACTTCCAAGACAAAGTTTGGTACACATGTGCAACTATCCACAGGGCTAACAAGGGCAGGACTGCAAACGGTAAATGTCTGGAGAAAAATAGCCTGCGTAAAGTCCCGTTATCAGTTGAACGGTAAATTTACCTCAACTCACCTGCTCCCACCTGGAAGAATGTTTTTACCCTATAACTCACGAGTTGATGTGTACAAATATTAATTTCTTGTTAACACTATAGCTATGTGGAATAACCTTGTTCCTGAAGTTTTCAGTGGTGTTGATGGCTTGAATTTTTTTGAACGGAATTCGGAGTTTTATTTTTTATAAGTTGTATTATTAAAGTATTTCTTTCTTGTAATGTGTATTTTTATCTTTGACAGATTTTACTCTATTTTATATGCACATCCCACCCTGCAACAGCCCAGCCCGTTTGGGCTTACAGTATTCTAAATAATAAAGTAAAATGGGGTTGCTCCATGTTGAGGTCTACAAGCATGGCATTGTAAATGGGCACCAGAAGCAGCAGCTTTTCAAGGTATTTTGCTGCACCATGCAAAGTCCAATTATTGTGCCCCTCTCCACTCTCGCTGGTAAAACCTGCTGGTGAACAAGGGGCTTTCAAGGTATGCTCTGCTGTTCCTAAAATGTCGCCCGAGGCGGCCATCTGTTTTGCCTACAGGACGAAAAGTCCCTGGCCAGAAGCGCATCAAACATGCAGAAACGGCTGTCGATTGTGCTACTGAAGTTCTAGACATGAACTGTAGTTTTGCTCTCAGGTTGAAAAATACAGCAATACTGTAGCAAGCAGTGTGGTGAAAGCTGTTGCAGGGCTCTTCCAAGGCATAGCCAGCACTGCATGCACATACTTTGCACACACAAGAGGCTTTAGCAATAATACTTCTAGTAAATTGCATTTGTCCAGCTTCACTCTGTTTTTAATACTGGCAGGTTTTAAAATCCGTGAGAAAAGGTAGGTCTTTTTTATTTAATTGGCTTATGCACAAGAAAGTGTGTGTGCATGGAAGGGGTTGAGGCTCCTTTATCAAGTCACAATGCTTCCTGGCATGATAAAGCGAAGCCTTGTGCATTTGTCTGCAGTCACTCACTGCGCTTTCAAACACACAATCAGAACAGAGAGCACAGGAAAACACATAAGCAGTAGATTCAGCAATTTATTTGAAACAAATGCAGTTTTATTTTACAGAATGACCACATTCCCAAAAAGCAACCACATGCTATGCACATAATACAACCAACTGAGGTTAATTCAGCAGCTGTTAATGTCTCCTACCTTTATATGTTCAAATGTTTCAAGTCTCAAAGCGTGCCCCTGCTTTGAAACTTGTCCTTTTAAATTAACCAAATGCTAAATTTAGCACAATTACCACACTGATAGAAGAAAACTACATATTAAAATGGCAACTCCTTGTTGAACAGAAAAGTGTATACAGTAGACTTCCGTTAATCCAACTCTGGTTAATCTTTCGGTTAATTCAACTCTGACCAAAGATCTTGGCCAGCTCCTATGCAGTTCTACGGCCCTAAACATTTGTTATTTTGATCCTAAAATTGGCATTCGCCAGATAATCCGAACTTGACCAAGCAACAGGCATGCACCTGACCCCAATAACGACCCCTTTGAGTGGCAACGTCTTTCTCGGCAGAGCTTAGGGGACAGTGAATGCATTAAACAAACGTCTATAAACGCCTATTTTTGACCCACCCAAGGAAGATTTTCAAGCCATAACGGTAGCTCATAATGTCCGATTATGGTATTGACCTGGTTCTAAAGGGCACATTTAGTTTTCGAAGGAAATTGAGCCGGAAACTGCCTGCATTGTGCACTCGAGTGCGAAAATAAAACCGCATTTGCAGCATTCATACGCTTTACGATA
>NC_051156.1:64096725-64137928 GCF_013339745.2 Dermacentor silvarum
GAAGCTGTACTATAGTGGGAATTATGTATTTCCAATTATGACTATTAAGAGTGATGGTGTAATTGGTTATTTGAACTACTATAGAATGAGAATATATATGATCCGTGGTTTTCTTTTATTTAGTAACCACAGGGACCCTGGCCTTATGGTCGATACGGTACACCGCCATAGGGCGTACGACAAAGGTTGGCGCGGCGTTCGGTGTGAACGCCGGCAAACGCCGGCCGCCCTCGACAACAGTTGTGCGCGTTGCTGGTACGGCTTCTTTCCCTCCCTTCCGTCCCCCGACGACTTTTCGCGCGACGGAAGTCGCGTTGCGCTCCGCCATGCGTTCGCTCCCCGTGAAAGCGCGTCCTTCGACCCTCGCGTTGCTTTCACTCGCACATAAGTCGCGTTTGCTTTCCGCCATGCGATCGCTCCCATGAAAGCGCGCGTCGCTCGCCCTCACGCGCATTCACTCGCACGTAAGTCGCATTTGCTCTCCGCCGTGCGTTTCGCTCCCCATGAAAGCGCGCGTCGCTCGCCCTTGCGAGCTTTCGCTCGCACATAAGTCGCGTTTGCTTTCCGCCATGCGATCGCTCCCATGAAAGCGCGCGTCGCTCGCCCTCACGCGCATTCACTTGCACGTAAGTCGCATTTGCTCTCCGCCGTGCGTTCGCTCCCCATGAAAGCGCGCGTCGCTCGCCCTCACGCGCATTCAGTTGCACATAAGTCGCATTTGCTCTCCGTCGTGCGTTCGCTCCCCATGAAAGCGCGCGTCGCTCGCCCTCACGCGCATTCACTTGCACATAAGTCGCATTTGCTCTCCGCCGTGCGTTCGCTCCCCATGAAGCGCGCGTTCCTCGCCCTCGCGCGCTTTCACTCGCGCATGCAGCATGCGGCCAATGAGAGTTTTCGTGAAATGACCGTCCTAGCTTGTTGCCATGAGCGATGGCAAGTGCGGAGGCTGAGGAAGTTGCCATCGCACTTGCCATCGCTCACGTCAAGATGCTAATACGGTCGTATCACGTTCTCACGAACTGGGAGGCCGACTGCCTCAACTTCCTGAAAGGACGCGTTTGTTAACCTGCGCTCGATATCCTCATAAGGGCACATGACGCTGGCGAACAGCTGCACTTTCGAACACCTCCGATCAGGCATAAGATCACATGGACACCTGGCCACACGGGGCGGGAGGAAAACCAGGCGGCGGATAGGGTCACTTGAGGGTATATAAGCCGAGCACCCGATCATCCTGCCCCTGAGGCACCCGTTCCAGTACCGTGTAACTATTCGTCCATTTTAAATTATTATACGGGTACCCGAAGAAAATGCTCTCCACCCCATCGCTCACGCACCAAAGAGGAGGCTACCAGCTGGAGACTTATCCAGGCAGGTACCTACCCCAAACCTCCACCTCCTCAGCAAAATCCACCGCACGGCATACCCTTCACGCTGCCCGTGGTGTTCCGAGAAAGCCACTCTATTCCACATTACATGGGCGTGTGTCGTGCAATTACTGCCTTACCCCCCATCCAACACCCGAGCGCGGAGCGGTGGGAGTCGCTGTTGGCCAGCGAGGCCTTGGACGATCAGCTTAGCCTGATTGACAGGGCGCGCAAGCGTGGCGAGGGCGAGCGGAGCACCGCAACACGTATCAGGAGCCTCCGATCTTCAATGACTCACCGCGAATCTTACCATCGCGCAATAAAAGTTTCAATCCATCCATCCATCTATTGCTTGACGCGCTGTAAAAGTAGCCTGCCCGTGAATATACGCAAATTGCCTCGAGCGGCCAGTCGCACCGCAATTTTTCGTGTTTTCGCGGGCTTCTTGCACGCTCGGAATAACACTTTTATGTAGCACGTATTGAGCAACTGAAAGCTGGATCGTGAGCTTTTCATGGTGCTCTACAGCTCATTTACACTTTTCTTCTAACTACAACTTTTGACAAGTTGATTAATTAAGACTAATTAGGTAAATAGGCGGCATGAAAAAAGTACCCTGCGTATCTCCAAGCGACGGCAAACATTACCTTGGCTTTGTCCAGCTACGTGGCACATGCATATTTATAAATCTTGGTGCATGGTGGTTGGGACACTCTGCATAAGTTCGCACAGCGCACGGCGTTTGTGCGAGCTGGTATCTTTCTAAGCTTTCGTTCTCATAGTATTTGCACGTTTATCCTACAGCACTTTCATCCTGAAAATAGGTGCGCAAATATATTAACTTCTAACAAGTAAGAAAAAATCCCATTAATTTTATTCGGTGTGTGAAATCTACTATTTAGTTAGATTCTTATATCGAATAGCTGGTATTCGCTATTTCGAATAACATAAGTGGTTTTCTAATAATCGATCACGCAAGGATGAATGACAAAACGGTTTGTAACAAACGCTTTATGTCCCTACCACATTCATAACCTGTGAACCTGAGATATAAAGCAAGCCAGCGAAAATCTTTATCAACGATTGAATTCATTGCACAAGTCGATTCGTATTTGATTTCACTTAATAACATTTCACCCATGTGTAAAACACACGCTCGCATTTCAGGCTGCTGGAGCACAGAATACTTCCTTTTCACCACACTATCGCAGCAGAGTATTTGTGATCCCGCAACACTACCATTCGCATGTTATCCGCAACCATGTTTACCAAGAAAAACTATTTTGTGGAGTAGTCAAATACAGATACACCCTTTTAATGTGTTTAAACGCAAACACGCTACATCACACGTATAGTAAGGAAATTTCAAGTGGAATTTCCTGTAATACCGCATTAACAGTCCCGCTCCATTGAGGGCGATAGAAGGGAGGAGGTGAACCACGTACTGTTTCGCCTCTGTAACAAGTCCTTCCTACCATTTTTCCTTTTGTATTACTTCCTTTTTGTACCGTGCTAGCAAGATGTCTGGAGCCTTTCGCGGCCCAACTGTGAAACGACACTAACGCATTGTCGGCACAAATGTTTCTTCATAGTGTAAAAGGAAAACAGTCTGAATTCTTGCGGTTACGTATATTTACGTTTTGAAATGTACAAATAAAGTTCCCTACGCTAGATGGTAGAACCAGAAGTCTTCTGGACCTGCACGTGCAAACATTAAAATGCTCTTATAATGAATGTTGACTACGCAACTAGGCTGCATCATACAGTCTATAGTTGGCCTTACAGAACAAATTTACTTCGCAACAGTCTAGAGGAAAGGAGTACAAATAAATACGTTTGAGCAACATATAATAAGAAATGCTACTAATATTCGTTGCTATTCTGACACGGCGCGAGTGGCACCCTGCAGCTTTTAAAGTGAATAGCTTTCTGTGGATCTCTTACCCGTTTTCGGGGTAATTACGGTTCAAACAGCCGATACCGAGTTGGCTGACGCCTTCGTCGTCGAATGCCAGTGGCGTAGCCAGGCGGTGGCACACAAGGCACGTGCCACCCTTTTGCCCCCTGCCTGTCTCCGGTCAAGTGCGTGCCGCCCGAACCTGCTAGGTTTCGCACTTACTTCTGGTTGTTCTTCAGCCAAGTTGTGCACCTCGCAAGGATCTTCTTCGATGTCGAACAGGTAGCGTTTGTCGCCAGCCGCGAAGTTACCGGCGGCGTCGTCTGCGCACGTGATCGTTGCTTCCCGCCTCCACTGGCTGGCGTGCTCGAAGATGTCCTCCTTCCCGTACAGGCGTCGGAGAACGCCTGCCGCGCTGGAATTGCGCATGAGGTCGTCCAGGTCTCCGTAGGGGCGGCTCCCTCCTGGTATCTCGAAGTGCTGGTCCATGTCGCCGAAGTCTCCCAGGACTAGCTTCCAGTTCCGGTAGCGCAGCGCCGCTTCGCCCGAGCTCCGGTCGATGTTGATCAGGATCTCCGATCGCGGCGACTCCTCGCCCTCGGTGAGCGCCCGCCACATGTCGAAGCCATCCGCTGGTGTCAGACGCTCCACGTCACCACCTGTACACGGACAAGAGTTGCGAGCGATGCGTACACGTCCGCTTCGTTGCGCCATCTCTGAAGCCGTGTGTTGAATCCAGTGAATTGTAAAAAGGCTATAACTTTAATTATTTGATTCAGGCCTACATATCACCCAAGCGGGTATTACAATAGGGGAAATTGGCAATAACATCTCACGTGCACCATATAATTGCGCACTATACACCACAAAATGTGCACCATATAAAGAGAAAGGCCGACTCGCTCGAACGGCGACGCACTCGCACCGATAGCAAGGTCTTCAATGCTTTGCGCTTGAAGTTTTCCGACGGTGCATACGCAAGTGCGGATGTGACATATACGCGGATGTGACATACGATGCTGCGCCAAAATTTCTGGCACCCTTAAAATTAAGCTTTACCGCGCCGTGTAGGGCGTGTAATGACATCGCACAGGCGCTACTACGCTGCCTGTAAAGAGCGGAGCCAGTGAAATGACATATTTCAGATTGTGAACACTGACATTGTTTTGCACGTTTGAATAGTCTTACGAGACTTAAGATTACAGGCATGCGCTGTGAATGAAATGCTCTAACTTTTAAGCATGAAATGCTTTTAGCTCCCGTTGTCGGCGACCTTCAAGTGACCTTGAGCCAAAAGCCAGACCCGTTATCCGAGAGCTCACAGAGAATATTCCGGCACTCACAGAGAATATCCGGGCACTCACAGAGAATATCCGGGCAATCACAGAGAATATCCGCGCACTCGGAGAATATCCGGGCACTCAGAGAATATCTGGGCACTCAAACGAGAGCATCTGGGAAAGCAGTCAAAAGTTAAGAAAATGCGGTCTCTGGGCCCGAACCCTTTGTACAGGACCGCATTACATACGCTAGTTACTTCCCAAACAAGTTACAGAAAATATTGCTTCTGGTTTCTTTATAATGTTTGTTCACAATATCACTGCAGCTGTAACTTCTAGTACGCTGAAGTTTTATTTGTAATTTTTAATAGCGACGTTCAAAAGGCAGATAGAGGGCACCGTACATCTTTTGGCGGTGAGACAGGGTTGCCTGTGCTCTTTTGAACGCGAGTGGTCCGTGAGTCGTGAGCGGTCCGCGACAAGAAAAAGTAGCGACAGACACTGAGCGCGCTGCACTGGGCTTCTTCGATTTTCGGAGTTCTGGCAGCCCGCTGACAGCCAGACGGCAGCCAGCTAGTTCCGGTTCTGATAGGAAGTCACATGAGCTGGGATCCCAAGACAACCCAGAGCTGCCCGAAGTTTGCAAAATCGAACGCAGGGACAGAGCTGGCCGCGGTATAAATGTAAACAAGCTACCAAGATGGCAGCGACCGGTGTGGGCGGCGCGCGAGCGGCGTAGTCGGCCCATGTCTGTGTTGCCACCGTGAAAATATACAGCTGTATTCGGGAAAACCATCACTTTTGCGAGAGTTCCCGCGGCTGGGCATCTCACTTTGCACAGCGTAACCAACGGCCTGCGACGAGTCTGATGCCAAGACGCAAAATTGCACGTAAATAATCGCGCTAAAGCGATCGCTCGAGGATGCCTCGAGGAGGTCGGCCACCGGCGACATTTGAACTCATTTGACAAGACACGAAAAAGCGGGTACGTCATTACGCGTAAAATTTCGTGCCGATCGACATGCTTGAATTCGATTTCAGAAAGTTTGTTTCGGTTGATAGTGCTCCTTTCTATTCTACTCCTGTGCTGAAGGAGCTGGGGAGCTGCGGCTGGCGCATGAAAATGCACGCCACCTGTGACCATCGAAAAGCTTTATCATGAGAGCATTAATTAACCTAATATACGTGTGGCCACTACTCATCTCGGTGCATTCCTTTAACATCAACGGCAGTTTCGAGCTGCCACCCAAGCATACGACGGATAGACGGAGCGAACGTGGGCTAGCTGCGACGCCTTCGCTATATAACTGCAGAAAAAATATATCGCCGCACATACGCGAGCGACGTGAAAAGGGATACCACTAGAGAAAGATGAACCGAAAAGGCACCGCGATGTGTGGGAATTGAGCGACTACAACTTCGCGAACAACTTGCGCGGAACACGATGAAAATACCATGCAAGCATAATCGACAGCGCCCACGGTGACAGCGCCGCGCGCGCTGTTTACGGCGGGGAAGAAGAATTCACGGCATACACACACACACAAAAGAAAGCTTCAAATGGTTCGCCGCCGCTCGTATGGCACCGCCTCGAAAGGCGCAACGGTGCGTTAGAACCCTAGTAAGATAACGCTAGAAGAAACGCAATCAGCGATCCACGCACCGCGCCGACGAGTACGGGAGACGAAGTCCGAAACCGCAACAACCGGGGCGGCGAGCGCTCGACGCAAGCCAGGAGCGAGGTGAAAGTCCTCAAGCGTCCGCGCTGCCATGCGCGCTGCAATCCGTCGAGTCCCCACAAAGATGGCGGCGAGCGCTCATCACCTCTTTTTGTCGTCTGCTAGCCAGAGAACTTCCAGAGAGCAGCCAGAACAAAATCGTCCTGGCAGGTTCTGGCAGCCCGCGGGTAGCCAGAACCGTCCAGCCCGAGTAAAACGAACGCGCGGCGGAAGTGCGTCACGCGGTCGGCGGAGCAACCCGAGAAAAAACGAAGGCGCGCTGGCTGGCTCTGGCAGCCCGCGGGTAGCCAGAAGTGGAAAATCGAAGAAGCTCACTAGTTAAAGGCGGTGAAACCAGAGGTAGCAAAAGGCGCCATATAGTAGCCATTTCATGCTTGCATCTACTCTCGATTACGGGAGAGCCAGCATTTCTTTCTTGCGTGCCGCAATTCTGAAAAAAAAAAGTATGAGGAATAATTCAGTGAAGGAATAAAACCTGGTATGAGGAGCTATGCCGGTTGAATGGTATAGCATCTATCTTGCATATACGGCATAGGTAAGCATATATACTTACAGCTTATATATACTTATAGGTAAGCGTATATACTTACGTGTACGTAAGAAACATGGCGGCGACAATTTGCCTGGCATGTCGATATAATTGCTATCGCAGTAAAAAGGTATTTCATTGCGATAGGAATTATATGGGCACTCCAGGCGCATTTCTGCCGTCGCCGTCACCGTGATGTTCCGTATAAAGTCCAAGCACGATACCATCGCCGCGCGCCGTATGCTGTATGTGCTAGTGAAAGCTTGCGAGGGTGGGCCGACGATCGCGGCTCAATCTCGAGCGCGCATGGGAGGAAAGCGAGCCGGAAGCACGCCGTCGTCCAGCGCGCGAGGCACCGGTGCAAGGGGAGGGACGGCGGGGGGAGGGGGCGTTCTACACCGGTGGTTGCTGCGAAGACGCTGCCAAGGGAGCTGCGATGCGGAGAAAGTGCACCGAGTGCTGATAGCTTCGTATGCGTTGTGCTTTCGACGATTCGCTCGCGTTGAAGCGAGAGGCAGCACAAAGGTCAATTCCCTCGCTGCTGCTGCCACGCTCCCTTACTCCAAAGTTTTGACAGCGAGGTTCCGCGATCGTCGAGTGAGGTGTGCTCACGTTTACCAGTGCGCGCGTGACACCGTGCTTGTTAAATTAGCTGGAAAGCGAAGATTTGCAAGTTTGCAAGGCCTGTAAAACTACTATCCTTACTTCGTATAGCTGACTGCTAATTTGCTTTCGCAATCGATGCTTCGCCTTTCGGGCGAAACTGTGACTTTTATAGTGAACATAGATAGCAACTATGATTTACGAGTGGAATGAATATATAAGAGCACCAAAGGCAGGGAGCGTACATCAGCCGTGAGGTTTCGTGAATGCAACATTGAGACTGCACCGAAAACTATGCTGCTCTTGTAATCAAGGCAGCCCAGGTTGCGCCATGCAGGCCGACGACCCAGAACGCACTGATCAGATAGTGTCCGTTAGTGACGGAGGGAGAGGGAGAGAGAGAAAAATCTTTTATGAAAGAAAGACGGAGGAGACAAGTATCCTAGTCAGGATTTGGCAATGCCTGCGGTATACACTCCAATCCAATTTTATTCTTCTGTAAATTTCCTTCCCGTGATAGGGTCCCATGTGAGTAATTGACCTCGATAAACCTACTCTTTTACATAATCTAGAGGCTGACCCAATATAGGAGAGCCTAAACAAAATTATTCGAGCAGTCTTGCTTTGAAACGCAACGACCAAACTGCGGTGTTATGAGCCGTAACCATTCCGTTCAGGGCTATTCGACTCACGGTCTCTTATCAGTTGTGTGCTGCTACGCGCACAACATGGCTTTATTCGACGTGCAAGCTCTGAATGCTCGCTGATAATGCATAAAAGTAGAGTGCGCATCAAAGAAGCCACGGAAAGTGTAAAGAGAATGCTCACCTCGTCTTGTTTATTTCGTGCCTCGTCTACTTACTTGCGTTTGTCACTTTATCTACGTTTGATTGCGATAGCAATTCTATGGACACTTCAAGCGGATTTCTGCCATCGGCGTCGGCGTCGCCGTCACCGTCGCCGTGAGGTTCCGTATAAAGTCCAAGGGCGATAAAATCATCGCCGCGCGCCATACGCGCGAGTGAGAGCGCGCGGGGGACGCGCGCTATCACGGAGAGTGAACGCGCGGCGGAAAGCAAACGCGACTTCCGTCGCGCGAAAGGCCGTGGGGCTATGGCAGGGAGGGAGGCGGGGCGACGGTGTGCTGCGGCACCAAATACGTATCTTGCAACCGGGCGCAAGGGGAACTGGCCACTCAATCTCCCACGCGAAAGGAGGAAAGCGGGAAGGCAGCGCGGAAGGATGGGGAGGGGCAGCTTCTACTCTGGGAACAACTGTGTTGTACTTTGCCCGTCTGCGGCGGTCACCCGCACCGTCTCTTAAAAGCAATCTCCACACGACTCTGACCTTTGTATGCGCTGTGCATTCGCCGCTCAGTTTCCGTTGAAGCGATAGACCGCACGAACATTCGCTAGCTGCGGCGGCTGCGCTTGCTGCCGGCGTTTTGACAGTGGCTGGCTGCGGTAATCGAGTGTGATCTATTCATGTTTGCTTGTGCGTGCTGACACCACGCTTGTTAATTCAGTTAGTAAGCGAATGTGTCCAAGTTTACGCAGCCGATAAAACTACTATCCCTACTCCGAATAGCTCTCTACTAATTTGCTGTCGCAATTCATGCTTCGCCTTTCGGCGAAACTGCAACATTTTTTCTTCGTGCAGGAAGAAATGTCATCTGATTTCACACCAATGATTGCGCCTAGCAGTGAGCGCCGCCGTGCCAGTGCGGCACCCGTAACATATGTGGACACTGTAGAAAGGCAAATCTCATAGGCAGTGCACTGAGCCGATGTCGAAGGTAGTGTAATATCAGTTATACAGAGGAACACTAGAGGAAGAACAAATCAGGTGAAGATTTCATACGGTTATTTAGTGACTGTGCCTGTGAAATGCGCATCCCGAAGGTGTTCGTATATAGCGAATTCCAAGTACGCAGAATTTAGCAGTGCTCTTTTACGCACTACCTGTAGTCCTGCCACTTTTGCTCTCGCGCTGTGATTTTCTGTTCGTTAGAAGAGGAGCTAAACAAATGTAGAAATCACTGCTCGCAGGAACAGGCAAGCTGAAAATTTTGGGCGAAATATTCTGTCCGAAGTGTGTAACGGCCCTCTCTGGGGCTCACGCACTGCAACAGACGATTGACAAATAATGTGGTTGCGTGAAAAATACTGTTCAGGAATCATCGAAGACGATTGTTGACGTAAGCGATGCGTTGCTTTTCGTCTTATGGCTAAATCAGAATTCGCGTGTTGTCTTGGTCTTCACAAATCGAATGGCCACTATATTGCCTGTACATGTTATGCAAGCGTTTAGGAGCCATCTCTTGTCTCGCTCTTGTAGTTTATAGTTGTGCACAGCCAGGATGGTACGCTTGCTCGGATGATTAGTGTTACGCAGCACCGGGAGCGTCGTTTTTTGTCACCGGGAAAGGGTGTCGCGATAGCAGCGCCGCAGACCAAAGCCGGGCTTGGTATCGAGGCACCATAGGCACCCATCATACGCCTGCTGAGCACAGGTTCCTATTCCACTGCGATGGTGTATGACGACATGCAGCCTCCTTTCCACAGCAACCCCCCACCTCCCTCAACTGCACCTCCTCGCCTTTGCATCATTACCGCACCACATCCTCTCCACCAGCCTCATTTGGCCGTCGCTCCCTGTCACGGTTCAAACAGCGAAAACGGCCATAAAAACCGCCTGACGACAAGCTGCGCTTTGAACAATGGGAGTTGGAATCGAGTGAACACCCTATTACAGTCCCACCACCGACCACAGCATGACAACCGATCCCAACTGAAGAAATATATTTAAAACCGAAGGAAAATACCAAGCACAGGCAGAGGCGCTCACAGCACCAATGATGAAATAAGATGGGATTAACAATTTTCGTCGACTTCAAACATTCATGAAGGCATATATCTGCATAGGACTAATCCCATGTTTAGTACTATTTCGTTCAGAGACAGGCGGATCGCAGAAAGTACAGTTATGCCGGCTTGGTGCGATGATGGGTCACTATGTTCACGTCGATTATGTATAATTCTCCGTTCGCTAACCCCACTGGTTTAGCGCAGTGAAGTCAGTTTCTTTTTTCTTCGCACATGTGCCAATCGCCCCCTTTCTGGTCCTCCCGTCTATCGATTCCTTTTCGCTTGGACCCCACATTGCGTTTTAGCTGAGCGTGTGGCGGAGCCCCTGCGTTAAGAGGGAACTATTGTGGCATTCCCAGCGACGCGAGTTTTATAATGAGGACCGCACGGAGGTATTTGAAAAGAACGCGTAATGGAAGATTACGGCGCATTCAACGCCTTTCCACGCCTTTCGTCACAACTATCAATCTACAACAATGTACCACGCACAGACCGTTGTATATGTAAACAGAAATATACACAGCACTGTGACGTGAACGACACACTAGAAAATCCTGAGAAATATTGAGAAATTCCCTAACCAAGCGGCTTAGCGTACCCAAGCATAGTCATTGCTTATGTGCAGAACCAGATCTCCGCTTGAGTTCCTTTGTGCTATTATTGCGTTCTCTTGCACACCTGGCGGATAGCGTTGGTTAAATCAGAATCCTCTGTTTGTACAACTCCCTATCCGTGTACCGTCGAAGAAGCACTAGAGGACGTACCAGCTGCAGAATAGAGCGTGGGAAGCCAGTCGGTGACGTGCATCAGCTGGTGGGACACCCTGCTGTGCGTCAGAAGTTGGGGAGTCCAGAGGAAACCGGCCGCACGGATTGCGCCCTCCCAGAGGGTGCCCTTGCCCCCACGCAGAGGCCAATTCATGCCCCCGTTGGATACGGGGCCTGTCGGAGCACCGCCGTTGTCGCTGCTGAAAACAATGATGGTGTCGCGCAGCATGGACGCCTCTTCCAACGCTTCCAGGACGATACCGACGGACTGGTCCAGAGCATCCGTCATTCCTGTCGATAGAAAGACAGTAGACACACTTTCAATTTGTCTTTGCACACATGGGGACACATCGGCGTTGCCAAATGCCACCTTTGGGGCCAGCCAGCGAGAGCGTGAGCTACCTTAGTGCACAAGGAGGCGTGACACGGCGTACGAAGACAGTGATAGAAATGATACAGTAACCAAGAACACGATTGCTGCTTCTTGGGCGAGTTAGGAATTAATATTATGCCGGGATAAGCTATAAGACGCGGGTGCCTATGTGTCTCCCTTATGGGCCATTGTGTGTCCATACTGTGCGACGCACAGTAAGTATAGGATTGCCAGATGCAACAAGCTAAACAGTGAAGAGGTGGCAGTGTCGAGGAGGTTTGTACAAATGATGTGATGTCTAAACGAGAACGACAGAGAGCACCAGAAAATAAGGAAAATCCTACTTATCAAAACAGTAGAAATTATTCTCTTCTGGTAAACATTCTGTACCCCAGATGTCATAGTCGTTTTTTGAGACAACTAATTATTTTCAGACGAAAAACATGTCATGCAAAACATTATCATTATCATTGCGTATGACAGCATATCGTAACAATATTTGGGGTTTGTTTCTACGTTTCTGAGTGGGTAATATTTCATTGGATATTATACCCTCGTATGCTACTTCAAACGTCAAGGATGCCAGAATTGCCTAATTTCAGTATGTCACTAGATGCCGCCTACGGTTCAACGGATATTCCACATCCGTCGCATCTGCTGTGAGTAGTGCTCGTTGAAACTCCAAGCGCTATATCTAGTACGCATACCCGAATACCTAAGAAAGGGCCCAAAGGGAGGGTTGGGGGCGGAGGACAGTCATCGCCGTACCTCAATTTATAAAGCATCCCACGAGTCATGCGGACATAAGGGGTACGGCTCTCACCGTGCGCGAGTTCTTTAAAAAATTCCACGTTTTTAAAGAAGGATATGAAACTCGCTGCAAATTTAATTTACTGCATAATTATTTGTACAGTTCAGTTAAAAAGAATTCCCGGCTATGCTTTCATGGGCTTGATTTTTTTCTGGCATGATACGAGGATACATCGGAATGCCTCGCACCGACAGCTGCCACACAGAGCCCGGGGCCACCTTGAGTTTTGGTTCTGCTTTGCTATATGTAGTAATACGTGTCACCAGTAAAGCCTGAAGTGCGTGGGAACAAAAGACCACGTGGGCGAACGCCAGCACAGCCACATTGGCATCGTAAAGGAGGCAGGCGAACGACAAACGATTTCTCCACGGCGTTGTGTCCGGAGCCTCGAGGTTGTGAACTCCCGAAATGCTTATGCACTGGATCCAAACCTGGCGCTTAACAAGATAATTGCTTGCCAATAAAACCGCGGAGTTACCTGCGTAAACCCTCCTGACGTCATCGTCGATGTACGGAAACTTGGCCACGTTCTCTCTGGGAGCTTCAATCGGTTCTGGGCCGACGCCGCCGTGCGTCGCCTGATGCGCCAGGTACAGAAACAATGACTGCGCGGAGAAGGGGGTCAATTAACTGCGGCAATTAACCGCGCAAAGTCCAAAGAAAAATTAAAACATGTGCACCTTTAATTGTTTCTCAGCATGATGGGTGCATTTGTAACAGAACAGTGAAATGTTTATTGAGTACATAACTAATTAGTATACTAATGAATTAGTACTCTGTTAGCTGAAATATCTACTACTGAAAACTTACTTTAAAGCATGAAAAACTCTTTTATATACTTAGCGCCAGATAATGAGACCACCATTGCAGTTTCAGTTCAGTTTCAGCTTAATACTGGCGAAAAGTATAAGGTTACAAATGTGGATTGTACATACATACACTGGGGGGACCCGGAGTCAACAGACTGTTAACAAACCTCCCGCTAGTAGTGTCTAGAAAACCCTAATACATGCAGCAATTACACCTGACCTTAAAAAAAAAACACGTATTGTTGATGGTAATATCTGACACACACAAAGGAGAACATCTTTTAATGACACAATACAGTTATCAAAAACGGTAATCGGTGGAATATTACATTTTGTACAAAGCTTTACTGATGTTATGTGTGAATCTGTAAAAATCAGATGCTGCCTTAAGATAATAAGGTAAGGAATTTCATAGTAATGTGGCTGGAAAATTAGCAGTAAATTTCCCGTAATTAGTACTAGGTTTTGGCAACAAGTCCGCGTTAGAAGCCAATCGGGCGGACGTGGAGTGAGTAAACGGGCTGTTAGTAATTAAAAGGAATGGAAGCTTTCCGCAAACATATTTACGTCCAAGGAATCCAAATGAATATTTATTTAGATTTTGGACAGATAAAAAGACCATGAGAACTGAGCACTCGGGATGCGTCTGGTGTGTAGCTGCCTCCGTGTGATAATGCTGCAGGGGCGATAAATATGTGGAATAGGTGTTCCACCATGACGATATGCAATAGTTAGTGTAGATGTGAATGAAAGCGCAGTAAAGCGAGATGAGTGCTGTTGCATTACAAAAATTGCGAAGTTTTAGCGCAATTGTTGTGTGAGGGTTTCTTGCTTGAGCCGCGCACCATAAGAATTGGAGGACGTGTAAGCTTCGCCTTTAAAACTGGAACGCGATAGCATTCATAAATCCCTGGCTGCTTATCAGGCTTTTTTCTCGTATATTCAAATTACAATCCGACGCTAGAGAAATCGTAAAAACGCTGTCATGTCTGTATGTTTTAGTTATGTCGTACTTTAGAATTTTTCTGACGGATTTTACTTTGAGAAATTCAATTTTTTGTTCACTAACCCCTTGCGCCGCGCGGAGGGCCTGTGTGGTGGGTGTGGTTCGGGATGAATTTCTCCGCCACAGATGCCACGGACGCCGATGCTTACGCCGAAATCGACGCCGACGCCAAATTTTCTGCGACACGGGGCCCTTAATGCCGTGGCGCTAATATTCATAAGTCAATGATTCGCAAACATTTCTAGTGCGTGACCCCCTTTAGTAGTACCACTTGGCACTACTAAAAGGGGTCACGCACTAGAAAGGTTTGTGAAACACTAGCTTATGGTATTAGCATATTGCTAAAACTTCACAATTTTCTAACCTACCACCCCCCCCCCCCACCCCCTCCCGCTTATAAGCCTTCTACAAATTTACTTTTTCCAATAACGCAGGTGCATGTATATTTTAGTTCACTTACAATACATTAACCAGAGCACAGAGAGCTTCCGTATATACAGGGTGTCCCAGCTATCATGCATTGCGTTTTGAAGAAGAAAAACTGGCCATTCCACGCGAAGATAACCAAGTGCATATTGCTTACAGTCGAGTAGAGTAGCTGCGCGCAATATCTTTGTTGGTGCCATTCAATTTAATAATTATTTGTAATTAACTAATTTCTGAATTGCTGCTCCGAATGCCATGCTGCCAATGAAGAATTTATAGGAATGTGAAATAAACAATTAACTGGCACGATTTCAGTCGGATACGTTTTGTTCGTTTATGTTTTCCGGCTCACAAAGCGAGCCTGCGAAAATTGAAAAAAAAAAAATATCACGTGACTAACCATCCACTCGCTTCAAAAATCAGCGAACTCCAACTAGCTCCACAGCAGTAAGTGGCAGAGCTGGAGCTTTATCTGGCGCGCCCCGCCCGCGATAGCGTGGCACCTTAAGGCACGACGCTGTCGATTGAACATTCGCAGACGACCAAACACAGTAGGTTTTATAAGTGTTTCTTGCTCCGTGTTTTCCAATCTTTTTTAGGGGCGAAGCTCCTTAGGGTGTGGGTCTGTCCCTCCTCTGTAGTAGTAGTAGTCGTCGTCGTAGTAGGTAGCCACGTCTACTTTTATGAGAAAAGAAATTCCGAAAGTTGTGTCCGTAGCGCGGAATGGAACCAGGGACCCCTCGCTTCCGAACGCGCGGCGCTAACCACTACGCCACGAAGCGCACATGGGCACACGCACCACGATGACAATAAGTACCCAACATTAACGAAAGACTGCGAGTTTCTAACGCGTTTGTGGTAGCGCGTTACGGCCCGTGTAACAAGCTGGTGTAAGACGCTGTGGGCTCTCCGCCTTACCCCCGTATTCATAAACGCTCCTCGACTTGACTTGCCACCGCCTTGGGCAGCGCGTTCGAAACGCGTTGAAGGCGGTGGCAAGTCAAGTCGAGGAGCGTTAATGAATACAGGGGTTATACTCTCTCAGCAGTCATGTGATGGCGTCGGCAAACGCGGTGCACGTTCCGGCATGTGTAAACGGCTGCGTAAGACGCTGTGGCCTCTCCCCCTTACTAGAGAGTACTGCACGTTTCTAACGCGTTTGTGCTAGCGTCCCCTTAAGCGGGAGATGGTGCAATTATAATGAAGGGCGCTGTTATAAAATAGGAATGACGTCACATAAGGCGCGTGTCATTGGTGGAAGTCAATCGTTCGATTTAGTGCGGCGAGACTGGGCGAATTACACGGAAGATTCACGGTTTACCGATGATTCCCTCCGGAGCTTCGCCCACTCATCATCATTCACCCCGTGGATATGCGGTGTTTTTTTTTCGTTGAACAGCTGGGCTAACGTTTGCTAGGACACACGGTATCCCTAAGGGTTTTCCAAATATCATGCACCAAGTTTAAAAAATATGCAAATGTCACGTAGCTGGACAAGTTCAAGGAATGTCGTTTGCCGTCACTTAGAGATACTCAGATAAGTATTTAAGTTCCGCCTAGTGACATAATTATCCTTACTTAATTAATCAACTTCTCAAATATTATAATTAGATGAAAAGTGTCAATGAGAAAATTATAGAGCAACATGAAAAACTCCCGATAAGGTTTCTCTTGCACAATACGTGCTACATAAAAGTGTTTCCGAGCATGAAAGAAGCCCACGAATACACGAAAGATTGCCGAACGACTGACCGCTTGAGCAACTTTGGGTGTATTCTTGCTCTAGGTGATTCCAACTGCCGCCTGCAAATATAAATAATATATATATATATATATATATATCAGGTTATTGGCCAGTTGCCCTGACCCACGGAGAATACTTCTTGCTCCGTGCCCTCACCCAAGTTCACGTACGCGTGACGCCTTGAGGCAGAAAGGATGTTCTACGTCCGCCTCCAAGGCCATGAGTAGTGGCGCTGGATAACACTCCCAGGATTAACTCAGTAAACATACGTAAATATCAAAGAAAGTGAACGGCAAAACAGCGCCGCGGCAGAATAATTGGTAGGAGTATCGCATACGTGATGCGAAGACGTGGGTTCGTATCCCACCGGCGGCCAGTTGTTTTTTCGAGCACTTCCATTTTCCGTGAGGCATAAAATTGTACCTCTTACAAAAACCAGGCCCGTCGGTCACCTGTCTTCTGGTTCAATATATATATTGTAAAGAAGAGATATTGTAAAGAAGATACAAAAAGACACAGCACCCGTTCCTGGGCCGGCTGTTCTATTCTCTGTCCGTCGTCTTTCTTCTCTTCTAGCGCCCGCCTTGCGAGCGCGCGCCCAAGTTCACTTCGCCTTGACACTCGGCGGCCACGCTGCAAGTTTCCGGTGCGCTTGGAACTAAGCAATTTGTCCAGGGTTTGAGGGCGTCGTTGGTGATCCGTCCAGCGCACAACCGGCTTCTCTGGCGGGCGGCACTGACTGCAGCGCGCTGGTCGCAGGTCTCGCCGACGATTATCCCGTCGCTCTTGAAAAAATACGGCACGAAATTCTTGACGCCAAACCACAGTTTGTAGCACTGAACGCGCATGGTCGCATTGATCGCGTTCGGTCGCAACGCATCGGTGTGGTCTACGACGCGGCTTCTTAATTGAGGAGGTGAGCATCCGTGCTCGCATGGGACGCAACTTGCTCTTTTGTAGAGTTGCCACTGACAGAACATGGCTCCTCAAGGTGTTCGATGCCACGTCGTGTGCAGTTGAGCTGTCCAAGTTCGAGGCCGGGATACTAGGTGGATCTAGCGGAAGCGGGATGGTAGCGGAAGCGCAAGTGCGCCCGGCGTTCCCACTAATTCGGATAGAGCCGATGGTGTCACCCGGTGAGACGGCACCTTCATGTGCACATCCAACAGGGAGCTTGGAGACCGCGTCACCGACTGCTATGGATAGCATGTTATCGCGGGCTCTGGCAGTGATGGTGTGGTGCCTGATGCCGAAGCAGAGTCCGAGACCCGCGGTGGAAAAGTAGCTGGCAACCGGGGTCTACAGCAGGGCAGGCCGTGATCCCATATGTCAAAACCTTGTCGGCAGGGGCGATTTGGTGTTGCTGCCGAGCTTCGTGGGGCTGAAGTCGCAGAATCTCGGCTGGCGTATATAACCATGTCAAAGTAGGAGAGGTGGTCGCCATGCGCTTCCCACTGTCTTCGGTAGAGCCGACGGCGACACCCGATGAGCCGGTGTCTGCGGCGCACCACGCTGCCTGAGGGCTGCTGCAGGGTACACCTGCCGCAGCGTCAAAGCGGTAGCTCGCAGGAGCGCCATGCGCAGAAATGGGCTGGTCGGACTCAACGCATGCACAAGGATGCCGGCCGAAAGCAGCTATGAGCGCTGCGCTCCATTCAGGCCAGGACTGCTGCTTGACGCCTTCGTAGGTGTCCCATGCCTTCGCGGCACCGAAAAGTCGTTGGGCTGCCACCAGCCATCTTTTGTGGTCTGGCCAAGCATGCCGATCACCCAAGGCATTGATGGTACGAACCCAAAGGGTGACGTCATCTTAAAAGCCGCGAAACGGCGGTATTTTTACGCAAGCCGGCTGCTGGAAGTCGCAGCGCCTCGTCTCCGCCAGGTTGCTTGTCCAGCTTCCCGTGGAACTAGGGCCGGTGTCCACGGACAGTGCGGTGGTTGTAGGAGCGACAGCCGGTTCTACCACCAAGGAAGCGGGGACGGCATACCTTGTTGGCTGAGGAGTCGAAGGAGTGCCGGGCATGATAGTCTCGCCAAGGGAAGCGTGGACGGCGTTCCCAGGCAGGACGGGTCCATGACGGAGGGGCTGAAGCGCTGTCCCAATGTGAAATGCAACCGCGAAACCGCTGAGGGATGCGAAGGTGTTCGTCATAACCTCGAGCTGTTGGGTCAGCAGCGAGATGGCTCGCATGGCGTCGGACAAGCTGCCGGCTGAGCCGCCCGTAGAGCCAGGGGCGGAATCCACGTACCCGGAGGCGGCGGCCGCGGCCGCAGCACTCGGGCCAGCCGGACCAGTGGCCAAGGGAGCCTGAACGGCATCCGTTGAGCCAGAACTGGTGGCGTATGTGGCACTCACTGCAGCCGGAAGCATGGTCAGGGGAGCGTGAACAGCATCCCTAGCTGGCTGAGATGTCGATGATATCATGGGGCCGGGATAAAGGGCATGGGAAGCGTGGACGGCGTTCCCTGGCCGCAGAAGGAACGTACGACGGCGAGGATCCATGTCTAAGGCAGCGTGGACGGCATGCCTTGGCGGATCGGACCTTGACGTAGTCCCAGGCGCGGCATCTATGCGAAAGGAAGCGTTGACGGCGTTCCCTCGCCGGAAGGACCCTGAACCGGAGATGCCGGAGGACGCAAGGCCTCCGCAGGACGGTGCTTAAGGCTGAAGTCCTTTAAGACTTGGCGTTCGCCGACTGCGCCATTGTAAAGCGACACAAAGACACTGCACCCGTTCCGGGGCCGGCTGTTCTATTCTCTGTCCGTCGTCTTTCTTCTCTTCTAGCGCCCGCCTTGCGAGCGCGCGCGGCTGAGTTCACTTCGCCTTGACAATATATATATATGTATATATATATATATATTGTCACGGGATGTTCTTGCAAGTCCACAGGGCGTCTGACTGAAGTACAAGAAGACGGAGCAGTCTCAGCTGGACACCGATCGAACGCGCACTCCTAGTTCGTCGACTTCCTCTTTCACACTTCACCGTGCCGGCACCGATAATCTCCAGTACAATCACCCCCCGCACAGAAAGAAGCCATCCTGGCGACATGGGACCTAGGACCGTCAAGCTCGGCTTGCCGGTCCCTACGTGGGACTAGCCGGGTGGCGCGGGGTGTCCCCTGCGTCTTCTCTGGACCTCAATAAAGTTATTTCACTCACTCACTCACCTAGGGAAAAGACAGCATCGGCGGGTCATAACACGGTTTAAGCCGTGCTACATGAACTATTTCGCGCCCTCGGCAACGGCGATCAGAAGACGGCGCGAGCGGCTCGATGACATAGTTCACAGGTGATGCTTGCTGCGGTACGCGGTAGGGACCGTGGTAATTGGACAAAAACTTACTGGATTGGCCGGGAGAAGTAGCCGGGAACCGAAGCCAAACAAGCATTTCGGGAGAATAGCGGGCACTAGGAGCGGATGCGTCATGGCGGAATTTTTGGCGCCACTAATCTTGGGAGGTGAACGAGCGGGCTAGTTGGCGACATTCTTCAGCATAAGCAGCTGCTTCTGAAACAGGTGTCACTTCAGAAGCGTCAGGACGGCAGGTGAGAATGGTGTCCAAGAGGCAGGAAGGTTCTCGGCCATAGAGAAGAAAGAAAGGAGAGAAGCCGGTGGTAGTTTGCGGGGCAGAGTTATAGGCGTAAGTGACAAAAGGAAGAACCCGGTCCCAATTGGAGTGATCGCCAGACACATACATGGCAAGCATGTCGCCAAGCGTACGATTGAAAGGTTCCGTCATGCCGTTAGTTCCGTCATGGTAGGCGGAAGCGGTGCGATGAACGATGTTGCACTCCTTTAGCAGGGCCTCGATGACATTGGAGAGAAAGACGCGCCCACGGGTCACTGAATAATTCACGTGGAGCACCGTGTCGCAGAATGAGGTGGCGAAGAAGGAAGCAAGCGACGTCTTTCGCGGTGGACGCCGGAAGCGCAGATGTTTCAGCGTACCGTGTGAGGTGGTCTACGGCAACAATGATCCACAGGTTACCGTCCGGAGTGCTTGGAAGGGGGCCGTAAAGATCAATTCCAACACGGTCGAATGGTCGAGCAGGGCAGGGTAAAGGTTACAGGGGACCTGCAGAACTCTGAGGAGGGGTCTTGCGGCGTTGACACGTTGCACATGAACGGACGTACTGGCGAACGAATCTGTACATGCCTCGCCAGTAGATTCGAAGACGAAGACGGGAATACGTTTTGAAGACGCCGGCGTGGCCACATTGGGGGTCATCGTGGAAAGCGGCGCAGATGTGTGAGCGCAGGTGACGGGGAATAACGAGCAGCCATCGACGGCCGTCGGTGAGGTAATTCCGTCGATACAAAAGGTCGTCGCGGATGGCAAAGTGGTGTGCTTGACGACGCACGGCGCGTGAGAGAGACGCAGGTGAGCGGTGAGACAGGAAGTCCAGCAGTAGAGAGATCCAGGGATCTTTACGCTGCTCGGCCGGCATATCGTTGAAGCTATCAGCTGACAAATCGCAGGTGGGAGTTAAGGAGCAAACAGAGGCAGGAGGTAGCGGAGAACGGGATAGGGCGTCGGCATCTGAATGTTGGCGTCCAGAGCCATAAATGACACGTATGTCATACTCTTGAAGCCGTAAGGCCCAACGAGCGAGGCGGCCACTGGCATCTTTCAAGGTCGATAACCAGCATAAGGCATGGTGATCAGTGACAACGTCATACTGACGGCCGTAAAGATAAGTACGAAATTTGCTGATTGCCCAAACAATCGCCAAACATTCTTCTTCCGTCACAGAATAGTTTGATTCTGCCTTCGTTAGGGTGCGGCTGGCATATGCGACAACGTACTCGTCAAAGCCATCTTTGCGTTGGGCGAGAATGGCGCCAAGTCCGACACCGCTAGCATCCGTATGTATCTCAGTAGGCGCATTGGGGTCGAAGTGGCGCAGTACTGGAGGGGACGTGAGGAGCCGGCGGAGCCTCTTAAATGATTCGTCACACTCCGAGTTCCAAGCCGACAGGTCTGACGTGCCATTAAGAAGCTGCGTCAAGGGAGCGATGATCGAGGCAAAATTACGGATGAAACGCCGGAAATAGGAAGACAAACCAATGAAGCTCCGTAGTTCCTTTAGAGTAGTGGGCTTGGGGTACTCAGCAACGGCGCGAAGTTTGGCAGGATCAGGCAGAATTCCCTCTTTGGAGACGACGTGGCCTAGGATCGTAAGCTTACGGGCACCAAAATGACATTTTTTTTCAAATTGAGTTGCAACCCAGCTGACGTGAGACAGGCAAGAACTTGCTCAAGGCGGGCGAGATGCGTATCGAAATCGGTAGAGAAGACCACAATGTCGTCTAAGTAGCAAAGGCATGTGTGCCATTTAAGACCCCTGAGAATAGCGTCCATCATTCTCTCGAAAGTTGCAGGCGCGTTGCAAAGGCCGAAAGGCATTACATTGAACTCGTATAATCCATCAGGAGTTACAAAAGCCGTTTTTGGACGGTCGGCTTCAGCCATTGGCACTTGCAAGTACCCGGAGCGCAGATCCAGTGAAGAGAAGAACTCAGCTCCCTGTAGGCAATCTAGGGCGTCGTCGATGCGTGGTAGGGGATAAACATCCTTGCGGGTAATCTTGTTGAGTGGGCGGTAATCGACGCGAAACCTGATTGAGCCATCCTTTTTCCGCACCAGCACGACCGGAGACGCCCAAGGACTGTGGGAGGGCTGGATCACACCTCGTTTTAGCATGTCGTCAACGTGTTCGTCAATGACACGGCATTCGGCTGCGGAAACACGGTATGGACGTTGGCGCAGCGGAGCATGGTGACCGGTGTCAATACGGTGAACAACCGCTGTCGTGCGCCCCAAGGAAGGTTGGTCTAGGTCGAAAGAAGCACGAAAACGTTCAAGAAGTTCAACAACTTCACTGCGTTGAGCGGGCGTAAGCGCGTCGTCGATGGTATGCAAGAAAACATCGGGGAAACGCGAGGCTGGTGCGGTAGCAGAAGTGATGGCACCGATAGGCAGTGGCGACTTCTCGGAAGGTAGGTCAAATGGACTAATGACGTCAACAGTGTCTAGACGCCCCACACATTCACCGTGTAAGAGAGTTGAAGGACATGGGAATGGATTGCACGCATAAATGGCAGCGGAACCATCGGTGAGTGTGACGACTGCAAACGGGAGTAGAAGGTTCCGTCGACGCGCGCAATCTTCAGATGGTGTAAAAAGAGCTGTCGTGGCAGGGGCAGAGTCACAAGAGACGGGCACCAAGGTGGCAGAAAAAGCGATAATGACGTCAGCGGTGACGATTACTTTAGGAGAACGGTTCGGGAGGTCGACGGTAGTGCCACGGAACGGAGACAAAGCCAGTTGCGCGCGAGCGCAGTCGACAACAGCATGATGTGCGGAAAGGAAGTCCCAACCCAGAATAACGTCATGCGAAACACGGCATAGAACGACGAATTATACAAAATATAGTTCATCCTGAATCATAACACGAGCGGTACATGCGGCCGAAGGTTTGACTTGCTGCGAGCTTGCCGTGCGTAGGGAAATATCTGGTACAGGAATCGTTACTTTCTTGAGTTTGCGGCAGAGGTCTTCACTTATGACAGAAACGGCAGCCCCCGTATCGACAAGAGCTGTTGTCGCGACGCTTTCCACAAATACTGCGATTTCGTTAGGAGGAGAAAGATGAGGCCTTGAAAATTTCGACGATGGCGCAGTTCTTGCCTCGGGAACTGCGGCTGTCAGTTTTCCTCGTGACCAGAGCTGGAACGGCGAAGCATGGGTGAAAGGGAACGGCGGCGAGGGGAAGGAGACCGACGAGAATTGAAGGCGGCGCGACGAGAATACGAGTCGGTGGGATCAGGGATAGAACGATGCGAAGGCTCTTGAGGAAGGTAGCCGAGGTTCGGCGCGTCACGACGAAAATAAAGTCCACGGCGGCGACAGAAACGCGCGACATGTCCCGGAATACCGCATGCGAAACAGAAATGTCACAGTTTCGCCCTAAGGGCGAAGCAATGAATGCGACAGCAACACAGCAATGTCATACGAAGTAAGGTGAGCGGCTTTGGTAGCAATATGAATTGTAGTAAACATGAGCTGATTAAGTAAGCAGGTGTGCTGCGGCGTAAGTAGACCGACATGAAGAGAGACTCGATGACCACGAGAAGGCGCGTGTGAAACGGTGGTGTTGATGAGAAGTGCTTCCCGTGTGCAGCGCGTGCGAAGGGACACACCTGTATTGCTGCACTGCCGATCCGGGCAGCATTGCATGTGTAGCGTGCGTTTGAAAATGTGGCCCGACTATTACTAACTGAATGTACAAGCGTGGTGCGAGCGCGCACAGACAAACATGAATAGATCCCACTGAATGACTGCAGACAACGACTGTCAAAACGCGGGAAGCGAGCGTATATACGCCGCAGCGGGCGAAGGTACGTGCGGTCTATCGCTTCAACGGAAACTGAGCGGCGAATGCACGGCGCATAAAGGTCAGAGCCGTGTGGAGATAAGAGACGGTGCGGACGAGCGACGAGCGCGGTTGTTGGCGGAGTAGAAGTACGCCCCCCCCCCCCCTCCCTCCGGCGCTGGCTTCCTGCTTCCTTGCTTGCGCGTGGGTGATTGAGTGCGTTCACTCTCCGTGATAGCGCGCGTCCCCGCACGCTTCCGCTCGGGCATACGGCGCGCGGCGAAGATTTTATCTATAGGGAACCTCACAGCGACGAAGACGGTGACGGTGACGGCAGAAATCCGGTTGAAGTGTACATATAATTGCTATCGCAATAATAGGGCGATTGTCCGGAGTACGCCAAGGGTTAAGAGAAGGTCCGGAAGGCGATAAGGGCACGTGAACCGGGCGTACCGTAGTGGCGACGAGTAGAATCTAGCGGCGGGTCTGGAGGTAGTAGGCATCGGTCGCGGAGGACGTCGGTTGAGAGCGGCAGCGTAAGTCAGAGGCGCAGTCACAGGCGGCGGTGGAGAGGGAGGTGGGAGCGCCTCAGAAACTTGTGCTTGGATCACACGACGGAGCGATGGTTCTAGCGTGGAAGCAGGCTCAGCAACACACGCTGCAAGAGATAGCTGGTGAGCCACTTCTTCCCGAATGTATTGTTGAATCTGCTACAGCAAGCCGGAGTGATCAGCGCTAAGGCATCCAGGCTCCAAGGCCGAGAGGTCCGCGGATTGCACACTGGTGCGACGGGTGGAAAGGCGCTGCTTGCGCAGCTCGTCGAAGCTTTGACAGAGCTGAATTACTTGTGCAACTGTCGTAGGGTTCTTGGCCACGAGCATATGGAAGGCATCGTCGTCTATGCCTTTCATAATATGCCTTATCTTATCGGCTTCAGTCATGGACGCATTCACGCGCTTACAGAGGTCGATGACGTCCTCAATGTAGCTCGTGAAGGTTTCACCGCTTTGTTGAGCGCGACCACGCAAACGGTGTTCAGCACGGAGTCTGCGCACAGCGGGACGGCCGAAGACCGAAGTGAGCATCTCGGTGAAAGCTGACCAGGTTGTAAATTCGGCTTCGTGGTTTCTAAACCACAGATTTGCCACATCAGTCAGATAAAAGATGGCGTTGGTCAGCTTGTCGTGACCAGCCCACTTGTTATGCGCGCTAACGCGGTCATACTCTGCAAGCCAGTCCTCCACGTCGTGATCGTCGGTGCCGCTGAAGATGGCAGGGTCGCGCTGACGTACCGCACCAGAACACACAACAGCCGAGGGGGCGGGAGCGGATTGCGAAGGGCCGGCGTCATCGGTCATTGTGGCCGCAGAAGGCAACGTACGGCTGCGGAGCTTCAGGTCGGGGAAGACGTTAACCCCGCACCTCCACCAAATGTCACGGGATGTTCTTGCAAGTCCACAGGGCGTCTGACTGAAGTACAAGACGGAGCAGTCTCAGCTGGACACCGATCGAGCGCGCACTCCTAGTTCGTCGACTTTCTCTTTCACACTTCACCGTGCCGGCACCGATAATCTCCAGTACAATATATATATATATATATATATATATATATATATATATATATATATATATATATATATATATATATATATATATATAGTGTAAGCACTATTAACGTACTTCGTCCTTTTCATTTGTACATAGCCATCATCACCTTCCCTGTTCTTCTTCTTCGCGCATGAGCTGGGGCGTTTCCTTTTTGAAATAAAAAAGCGCTTGGACAGCTCGGTCGGTCTCGGTCTTATAAAGTGGTGGAGGTACGTCAAGACCCGACGTCCTCTCGCGTTCCCGTCCTCCCTGGAGCTATGTTCCGGTCGCCGCCTGCGCCCCGTTTCCCCTACAATGATGGACAATTCCAACCCCGGCTCTTCCGGCGCCTCTAACCCTACCACACAAACGACTCCGCCTGCGGTGCCTTCTTGGACTGTGACGTGCCCTCAACGCGATCCCCCTGTCTATGCGGGACTCCGCGGTGATGACGTCTCGGTCTTATACTATATATATATATATATATATATATGATCCAAGCAATCCATACTTGGATCAACGCGATGCTTGGCAGCGCGACAAAGACGACGATGAAGACGCTAGCTCTTGGCCCGGATCGGACGTCCCTTGCCCTAGCCTCCTCTGTATATATTTTGTAAATACATCCTTCGCCTCCATATCGCTTCCGTCACACTTTGGTGGTGGTGCGGGGTACGTCTCGGCTCACAACGGAACTTCGCAGCGGCCGTCGTTTCGGACATCTGTCTGCAGTGGCGGAAGACACAGCGTCTACATCAGCGCCCGCCACTTCAACGGTCGTGCTTGTGCAACCACGGGATCCTGGCACGTTCTCCGGTTCCGGTGACGCGGACGTTGAAGACTGGTTGGTGCAGTACGAATGCGTGAGTAAAAACAACCGATGGGACCCTACCACGATGTTGGCAAATATAATCTTCTACCTGACAGGCACTGCGAAGGTATGGTTTGATAATCACGAAGCTGAGATTGGGAGCTGGGACACCTGCAAAAAAAAACTCCGAGAATTGTTTGGGAAGCCCCTTGGCCGGAAGATCGCCGCGACAAAGACGCTCGCGTCACGTGCGCAGACGGCTACTGAATCTTACGTCGCGTACATAGAAGACGTATTAGCGCTATGCCGAAAGGCCGACGCCGAGATTCCGGAGGACGACAAGGTTGGGCATATCTTGAAAGGGATCGCCGACGACGCCTTCAACCTTTTAATGTGTAGAAATTGTTCTACAGTCGATGCCATTATAAAGGAGTGCCGGCGCTTTGAGCAGGCTAAAAGCCGGTGCATTGGCCACTCGTATGCCCGGCTTCCCAACACGGCGGCAACGTCCTCTTGCGAAGACCGCACGGCTGCACAACCGTCGGTTCCACCAGATCAGCTGACACGTATTGTAAGCCGCGAATTTGAGGCCATGACCCCTGCTCCAGTTCACGCCTGTGAGTCGAGCTCGATTACGGCTCCATTCGTTCAAGCCATTGTCCGGCAGGAGCTCGCCAACATGGGCATTCACTCTGTGTGCACCGTTGCCAGCCCAATACAAACTTCGTGGCGTCCGCCCTCTTCTTATCAAGAGCAGCGATACGCTACTCGATATCACGACTCTGCTGCGTGGCGAACCCCTGACACTCGACCGATATGTTTTACTTGTCACCGTACCGGCCACGTCGCCCGTTATTGAGCCACCCGCTGGTCCTCGGCGCCTCGAACGCTGTCTACCCCTTACCGCCGTCCCGAGAGCACCCGCATTCCGCCTTCAATCCAGACCTATTTCCCCAACCACGGTGTTTCCCCCAGGATAAGTAGCCACTCCCCGTCGCCGCGTGATCACCAGTCATGCTCGCCTCCAGGCCGTCGCCCGTCGTCGCGCTCACCAAAGACTCGGCGGCCGTCGTCCCCCTTCAACCCTGCTCGTGCCTATCAGGAAAACTAAACAATACAGCGCCCGGAGGTGACGCTGCATTGACGACTGCCACCACAAATCCTCTTCTGACTCTGCCGACAAGACGAAGCTTGTTAGACGTTGATGTTGATGGCGTAACTATTTCTGCACTCATCGATACTGGCGCGCACATCTCTGCAATGAGTGCAGATTTTCGTCGACGCCTTCATAAAGTGCTCACGCCTGCCGCCTCCCGCATCCTCCGCGTCGCTGATGGAGGGACTCCAGCCGTTCTTGGGATGTGCACCGCCCGCGTCTGCATTGCTGGTCATCCCACTTCCGTCGAATTTGCCGTCATCGAGAAGTGCCCCCATGACCTTATTCTCGACTTACATTTTTTGTCCACTCATTCTGCCCTCATTGATTGTGCGACCGGTGCTCTTCAACTTGAGCTGCCCCATCCTCCCGACAGTCCAGCCGACATAACGCCACGCTTATGCTCTCGCCACCACGTTCGTTTGCCGCCTCAAGCTGCTACATACGTTACTTTGACGTCTTCACATGACATTCCCGATGGCGACTACGTCTTGTCTCCGACTATCGACGTCCTGTTAGCCCGCGATGTCGCCCTGGCTCACACCATTGTTTCCGTTACTGACAATACGGTGGTCGTGCCGCTTCTCAACGTCAGCCTGTTGACTCAGGTTATCCCGCAAGGCATGTCGCTGGCCACCATTTCCGCGCTTGACCCCTGCAAGACTGCCACTTTGGATGCCGATGTTTCGCCGCCTTCTTGCTCAGCTAACTTCGCGCCTTCGTCTCTCGACGACATTAACAAGATGATTGCTCCCGATCTGACCCAGGCGCAAGCCCAAGATCTCTACCGGGTCCTGACGTCCTATCGTGACATCGTTGATATTGACGGCCGTCCTCTAGGCCGAACATCTGTCGTGGCTCATCGAATCAACAAAGGTAACGCCACTCATATACGCCGACATCCATATCGCGTATCGCATCACGAACGTCAAGTCATCCAGAACGAGGTCGACAAAATGATTACAGAAGACGTCATAGAACCTTCATCTAGCCCGTGGGCCTCCCCTGTCGTTCTCGTGAAAAAGGACGGCAGCTGGCGTTTCTGCGTTGATTATCGGAATTTGAACAAAGTCACTCATAAAGACGTCTACCCTTTGCCTCGTATAGATGACGCCCTCGGCTGTCTTCATGGAGCCCAATATTTTTCTTCTATCGACCTTCGGTCTGGCTATTGGCAGATTTCAATCGACCCTATGGACCGCGAAAAAAACTGCCTTTATTACGCCCGATGGCCTATACCAATTCAAGGTCATGCCGTTCGGACTGTGTAATGCCCCAGCAACTTTCGAAGGTATGATGGACTCGCTGCTGCGGGTATTTAAGTGGTCCATCTGTCTATGCTATTTAGACGATGTGCTTGTCTACTCGCCTACGTTTGAGAGCCACCCCACCCGTTTATCGGCCGTTCTTGCCGTCTTCCGAAGAGCCACCCTTCAGCTGAACTCCGCCAAGTGCCGTTTCGGGCGGCGCGAGATAACTATGCTCGGTCACCTTGTCAGTGCTGCCGGTGTTCAACCAGACCCCGACAAGGTGCGAGCAGTGCAACAATTTCCCGTGCCGCGTTCAGCCAAAGACGTCCGAAGTTTTGTAGGATTATGTTATAACTTTCGTCGCTTTGTCCGGAACTTCGCGGACATCGCCCGCGCTCTTACGGAACTCTTGAAGAATGACGTTCCTTTCGTGTGGGGACCCGAACAAGCAGCTTCGTTTTCTGCCCTCGTCCGCCTATTCACTACACCACCAATACTGGCCCATTTCGACCCCTCGTCGCCTACGGAACTTCGCACTGATGCCAGTGGTCATGGAATTGGGGCTGTCCTTGGCCAAACACAGCACGGCAAGGAACGTGTCATCGCCTACGCCAGTCGCCTTCTGTCCTCGTCTGAACGACACTTTTCCATCACTGAACGCGAGTGCCTGACTTTAGTGTAGGCTGTCACCAAATTCAGACCTTACTTGTTTGGCCGAACTTTTTCTGTAATTACAGACCATCATGCTCTATGCTGGCTTTCGTCGCTGAAGGATCCGTCTGGACGTCTCGGCCGCCGGGCATTACGGCTTAAAGAATACTCGTTTGATGTGCACTACAAGTCTGGACGATTGCACCAGGACGCTGATTGCTTGTCCCGTCACCCTGTCGATGCTCCCGACCTTATTGAACCTGACTCCAACGCCTGCGTACTGTCCATCCCTGCTTTGGATGATATCCCCACCGAACAGCGACGAGACGCGTCCTTACGGCTTATCATCGACCGTCTTACCTCTCCATCACCAGACCATTCTGTTCGCCTGTTTGAGCTACACGACAACGTTCTGTATCGTCGTAATCTCAGCTCAGATGGCCCAGAGCTTCTGCTTGCCCTACCTCGCCATCTTCGCTCCAGTGTTATTCATCAGCTTCACGACGTACCAACTGCCGGTCACCTAGGTGTCTCGCGTACTTACGCCCGCATCCGACGCCGGTTTTTCTGGCCTTGCATTTACCGTTTTGTGCTCCGCTACGTCGCTGCTTGTGAACGCTGCCAACGCCGCAAGCGCCCTTCAGCGCTGCCTGCAGGCCAGCTACAACCTATTGATATCCCTGCAGAGCCATTCTTGCGCGTCAGCCTTGACCTTCTAGGCCCTTTCCCTACGTCCATCCCGGGAAACGAATGGGTTGCGGTCGCGATAGACTACGCCACGCGCTTCGCAATCACCAGGGCTTTACCGACAAGCTGTTCTACAGACGTCGCTGACTATCTACTACACGACGTAATTCTACATCACGGCGCCCCTCGGCAGCTCCTCACCTATCGCCGGAGGTACTTCCTATCAAGAGTGGTAGATGACATCCTTCGTGCTTGCTCCACTGAACATAAGCTCACCACTGCTTATCATCCGCAGACGAATGGATTGACCGAGCGCCTGAACCGAACGCTAACCGAGATGCTGGCCATGTATGTTTCACCAGATCACCGTGACTGGGACTGCACGTTACCCTTTGTTACCTTTGCGTACAATTCCTCGCGGCATGACACCGCCGGATATTCACCGTTTTATCTGCTCTATGGCTGACATCCTGCGTTGCCCTTCGAGACTCTCCTTCCTTCGGCTCCTGACTCGCCTACTGAATACGCCAGTGACGTCGCAGCTAGAGCCCGTGCAGCTCGCCAACTTGCCCACGATCGACTTTCTGCTTCGCAAGCAGCCCAGAAGTCCCTTTACGATAGCCGACACAGAAGAGCGCACTTCACGCCTGGCTCTCTGGTGCTCCTATGGTCGCCATGCTGCCGCATTGGCCTATCAGAGAAGCTCCTCTCAGGTTACACCGGGTCCTACAAGGTCCTTCGTCAACTCGGTGACGTAAATTACGAGATTGTACTCCTGGATCTTGATTCTTCGACCTCATCGCTGCCAACTGAAGTTGTTCATGTTTCCTGGTTGAAGCCATACTGCTCTTCTAGCTCCTCGCCTTCATAGCAAGCGCCAGGACGGCGCTTCAGCCGCCGGAGAGTGATGTTACGGAGCAATCCATACTTGGATCAACGCGATGCTTGACAGCGCGACAAAGACGACGATGAAGACGCTAGCTCTTGGCCCGGATCGGACGTCCCTTGCCCTGGCCTCCTCTGTACATATTGTTACGTAAAACGTAAATGGTGCGGTCGGGATGGAGAGTGGTTGAAGTAGACCAGCAGGGGGTGCAGCAGGACGTTTCCGACGTTGGCATTTATCGCAGGAGGTCACGTAACGTCGAACAGACCGGGCGAGACCACGCCAAAAGAAGCGGCGCCGGACACGGTCGTACGTGCGGGATACTCCAAGGTGACCAGCAGTTGGTTCGTCGTGAAGCTCATGCAGGACCGTTGAACGCAGATGTTTAGGCACAACGAGAAGCAGCTCAAGGCCATCGGACTGGACGTTACGACGGTAAAGTGTGCCATTCACGAGGACGAACATGCGCAGTGAGGCGTCGTTAGGTGCCGATTCCAGCCGGTCAATGAGCGATCACAAAGAATCATCACGGCGTTGTTCGTCACCAATCTGGAGAAACTGATACATGGACATAACGCAGGGGCTATGTTCGATTTCCGATCCGTCTGGTTTGTCAACAGGGTAGCGGGACAAGCAGTCCGCGTCCAGATGGAGGCGGCCAGACTTGTAGGTAACTGAGTAAGAGTACTCCTGAAGGCGCAGCGCCCAACGACCAAGTCGTCCAGTAGGGTCCTTCAGTGAGGAAAGCCAACAGAGAGCGTGGTGATCTGTGACAACACGAAAAGGGCGGCCATACAAGGACGGAATTTCGAAACCGCCCAGACAAGGGCAAGTCATTCCCGTTCCGTAATCGAGTAATTGCGTTCAGATTTCGAAAGGAGACGACTTGCGTACGCAATAACACGATCAATGCCGCGTTGGTTTTGGGCTAAAACTGCACCGATGCCGTGGCCACTAGCGTCTGTGCGTACTTCTGTGGGAGCAGCTGGGTCAAAATGGGCAAGAATAGGTGGAGTCGTTAGGGCGGCGATGAGCTCAGAGAAGGCGTTAGCTTGTAGAGGACCCCAACAAAACGGGACGTCTTGCTTGAGGTCAGTGAGTGGACGTGCGAGCGCCGCAAAGTTTTTCACGAAACGGCGAAAGTAGGAGCACAGCCCCACGAAACTACGAACGTCATGGACAGATCGAGGAACGGGGAAATTCGTGACAGCGCGTACCTTCGCTGGGTCTGGTCGGACACCGGAAGCGTCAACGAGGTGGCCCAGCACAGTAATTTGACGAAGAGCGAAGTGGCACTTCGAGGAATTGAGCTGGAGGCCAGCTCGTCGGAAAATTGCTAGAATGGTCGAAAGCCGCTCAAGGTGTGTTGCGAAAGTGGGAGAGAAAATTATCACGTCGTCCAGGTAACATAAACACGTCGACCATTTAAATCCTTGAAGCAGTGTGTCCATCATTCTCTCAAAGGTGGCTGGTGCGTTGCAGAGACCGAAAGGCATGACCTTGAATTGGTAAAGGCCGTCAGGGGTCACGAAGGCGGTCTTCTCGCGATCCAGGTCGTCTACAGCGATTTGCCAGTAGCCAGATCGAAGGTCCAGGGATGAAAAGAAGGTGGCACCATGGAGGCAGTCGAGGGCGTCGTTGATACGTGGAAGAGGGTACACGTCCTTCTTGGTGATTTTGTTGAGGTGCCGATAATCAATGCAGAAACGCCAGGAGCCGTCTTTCTTCTTTACTAATGCGACGGGGGAGGCCCAAGGACTAGATGATGGTTCGATGATGTCCTTCGCAAGCATTTTCGCCACTTCTTTTTGAATAACATCGCGCTCTGATGCGGACACACGGTAAGGTCGACGGTGAATGGGCAAAGAGTCGCCAGTGTTGATTCGGTGGGTGACAATCTTAGTCTGACCCAGGGGTCGATCATGAATGTCAAAAATGTCGCTGTATGAGGCCAAAACCCGACAGAGAGCGTCGGCCTGGTCAGGAGAAAGGTCTGATGCAATCATTTTGCGAAAAATGCTGTCGTCAGAAATTGGTGACCGGGAAACTTCAGCTTCTTCAGGCGCAGTTATGGCGACAACCTTGACGTCATGGTCTGTTATAGCGGTGAGGTGGGCAAGTGACATCTTGTGGGGCAACACTTGAGGGGTCAGACCAAAGTTTAGTAGCGGGAGGAACACACAGTTATCAGCTAATGTCGCGATGGTATGTGGCACAGTAACATTGCGCGTCAGGCGTACGTCAGTAATCGGAGTGACAATATAGTCGCCGTCACGAACGGGTGGGGTCGATGACAAACACACGTACGTAACGGCTCGAGGCGGTAGGCGAACAAAAGCGGTGGGGCTTAAGCGGCTGACGGTCGTTTCGCAGGCATCTGATAGAAGAGGAAGATCGAGACAGAGTGTTTCAGAGGAACAATCAATTAAGGCCGAGTGTGCCGAAAGAAAGTCAAGGCCAAGGATAAGGTCATGGGGGCAGTGAGCAAGGACGGCAAAAAGTACGACAGTGGGACGACCGGCAATGCTAACACGGGCGGTGCACATTCCGATCACTTGAACAGCACCACCATCGGCCACACGTAGTGTCTGTGTCGTAGACGGCGTCATAATCTTCTTCAGGCGGCGTAAAGGGGCGCTCATAATAGACAAGTGTGCACCAGTGTCGATGAGGGCGGTCACAGGAACATTGTCGACTTTGACTTCTAGAAGGCTATGGTGAGTGGGGAGAGTCAGCAGAGGATTTGCAGGGGACGACGGCATTGCAGCTTCACCTCCATAAGCTGCACTATCTAGTTTTCCGGCAGCGAGCGTCCAGAGAAGGACGGCGAGGAAAAGCGGCGAGGCTGCGGAGAGCGGGACTGGCGGCGTTGTGGCGACGCAGAGCGGGAGAAGCGGCGAACAGGAGCAGTGGCGTCAGAGGGAAGAGGCTCGTGGGAGGACGACGAGTAGTAAGTAGGGGAACCAGCGGCTGGACGTCTAAAAGGAGTAGAGTGCATGGAGGTCTGGCGAGATGCGTAGGTCCAACGGCGATGGCAATAACGAGCAATGTGCCCGGCTTGATGACAGGAGAAGCAGATGGGCTGATCGTCGGGCGTTCTCCATTCCGCAGGGGTGCGGAAGGAGACAGGAGAGGTGTAGGATCGTCGAGCAGGTCCAGAGGAATAAGGCTGAGCGTCAGGACGAGTCAGTGGGCACGCCGATGGAAGGCCGAGATTGGCAAACTCCTGCCTTACTACAGCTTGAATGAGGGACACTGATGGCGGCGTTGGGTCACTGGCGTGGGATGTAAACACGAGTGGTGGAATAGGTGCAGGACAGGCAGCTTCAATCTCGCGACGAACAATACGGGTAATGTGGTCACAGGTTGGCGGCCGGCGAACGGCATCACACGATGAACTTGCAGCCGTATTGGGCAGCCGGGTGAATCTCTGGGTTATACGGCGGCTCTTGGCATGTTCAAACCGCCGACACTCTTTGATAATTGTGTCGACGGTATCAACGTTGGTGTACACGAGCAGGTTAAAAGCATCGTCAGCGATACCTTTGAGCACATGAGAAACCCTCTCCGACTCAGGCATGTGCTCGTCAACCTGGCGGCAAAGAGCGATAACGTCCTGGATGTAAGAGACGTATGACTCGGAGGATGTCTGTGCACGAGTCGCAAGTTCATTCCGCGCAGCATGCTGCCGGCCAGTGCTGTCCCCGAAAAGGTCGAGTATCTTCTCTTTGAAAGAGTCCCAGCTTGTAATGTCCGCCCCGTGCGTCTCGAACCACACCCGTGGTGGGCCATCGAGGTAAAAAAGCACGTTGGCGAGCATAAGGGTCGGGTCCCACCTGTAGCTGGCGCTGATCCGTTCGTAAAGGTTGAGCCATTTGTCGACGTCAACCCCATCCTGGCCGGAAAAGACGCCAGGATCACGAGCAGGAGGCAGAACGATGTAGGTGGGAGCCACGGGAGGGGCAGCGGGTGAAGACGTTGTGCCTGCACCGACTGACATGGTCGGAAGCGTGATAAAGCGGCCGTTGCGGAGCTCCGTGATGGAAACAGGGAACTACCCAGCACTTCCACCACAAAGATGTTACGTAAAACGACACAAGGCGCGACTATTTACACTGTATTTACACTAGACAGACACAGTAGCCAAGATGGTGGACAGCCACCAGCACCCGACAGAACCGTCTTCTTTGTCGTCTGCCCCTGGCAGAATGTGTCTCTCGTAGCAATATTTTGTAAATACATCCTTCGCCTCCATCTCGCTTCCGTCACAATATATATATATATATATATATATATATATATATATATATATATATATATAACCCTGTATTTTATTGATTTGCAGTATTGTTTCTTGGCGTTCCGAATATTCTGTTTTATTTTTGCCCATCCTGCTTGTACCAATGAGGTCTGCAGTATCGTGTAAATAGACTGAAATGCCAAGTCCTTAGGTGATGAAGGAAACCGGTGAAGCGTGAACATACCAATATGGCAGTGGTCTCGCGGGGTGCTGTGTTGTGGACACGCTTAGACCCCAAAATCTTTATTTTCCGCTGGTTGTTTGTGCACCCGTAAACGGCGCAGTGCTGGCCTGTAGCCTTTTGGTGAATATATATGCCATTATTTACGAGCTTAAGTCATTCGTGATAAATATAAACGGAAACATCGAAGGAAAGCTACCACTCCGCAATGCAAGCGCAAGGCAAGCTCACAGTCCAGAGCAAACAGGCAACAATGACACATACTCTCCACGCCAGACCGTCGGAAGCGCCCTCGTGAAAACGTCTATTGACGCTTTTCGCGGAGCAGTTTGCTTTAGAGAAACGAGATGGCGCTCACGGCGGCGCGCCATACGTCTCCTCAGCTATTCTAGGTCACTCTACCTCAGCGACCGCGCACGAATACAAAACCATTACCGCTTCTACTTTGCTTCTGTGCGATTACCTGTCGGAAACGCAACTGTGTTTTCGCTAACACACTGTGCTTCAATCATGCTAGATTGAATCTTGTGGATTGAAGACGTGTGCAGCAGTTGGCTGCGAAAATAGTGATTGGCATGTTAAGGAATGAAATGAACCTGTGTGGCCAAGTTCGCGGACCGCTGCTGCAACTGTCCGAACGTGTCACTGGTACTTCGAGATGTACGGCTTTCTTCGAGGATACAGAAATTTGCTCATCCGCAAGTCTTGTATCGCTAACCTTCAAAGAAACGGCTTCATCCCCAGAACGTCGGCAAGAGTGAGTACCACTCGTTAAACAATGACAAAGGGAGTAGTGCCGCTTCCTGTTGCAGTAAGTTTCGCGCACGTTATCTATACACATCTGTCCCAAACGGCAGGAAAATTTACGCCCACTCTATCGCCGACGTATCAAGAATAAGTGAATGGGCGCACACTTGAATATATGGCACTGGATACGCACAATAAGTGACGGACTACACCTATGGCGCACGAATGGCCGAAGCTAAATGTTTCGTGACGGTCCGCAAGAGTAAGCGACTTACTAGCTGTAATATATATTTGCTACAAGGTATTACAATGTACAAAACCTACGTTTCCAGCCTTGTGCGCAGCTAGAACAAATCTATCGGAACTGGGCACACCCGCGAGCGATTAGGCAGAAAATAATAAGATAGTGGCCGCACCGAGGAACTTCACTGAGTCAGAAACTGACAAGCAACTACATCAAAATATTTGCAAAATAAAGTACACAGAACAAAACACACTAATCCTGATTCAATTCATGAGTGGAATGTTTGGATAGCTTGAAATAAATATTTCGCCCCGCTTTTAGAACAAGCACAATATACGCTGCTTGCGCCGTTTGGATATAGGTTAATCAGCTCCGAAAGCGCTTTTGCATGTTCTCTGAAGTTGTGATCAAACCTTCGTGTCGTTCACCCAGTCACCGTTTACGATATCTCCCAAAACAGAGGTTTTCTAAGCCGCGCCGGCGTCATACACTTCCATTGTAAACAAGGAGACAGTTGAGGCAAGCAATGGACGCGTCACCACGTGATGAAACATGGCAGCGCCCACAGAATCGCCGCGAAAAGGGTCTATAGCGGACCGACTGAGGTGGAAAATAACAAGGCCACCGGGGAAGATCAGATAAATCAACATGGCGCCGCGTAACCAATACGCGATTTGGCAATAGAACTGCCGCGGGTATCGTCGCAAGCGAGGAAACCTGGAGCAGTTCCCAACAAGCAAGGAGCCGCCACATGTCATCGCCCTGCAGGAGACCGGGGGGGATGGCAAAATTATCGGGTTATAAATCTTAAAGTGCTTCCGGCCAGAAGGAAACCGTCACGACGCTGGCACACATAAACCTCGTGGCTGTCGAGCACGATACTGGAATGCGAGGCATAGACCACGTCCTTATAAAGAAGCGGGAAGTCTATTTATTCTGAACATATACAGTACACCCCGGCACAAGTCGAAATTTGGTCCACTCTTCCGCAAAACGTTGAGCGTAGCCGACAAACAGGCGCTAGTAGTCGTCGGCGATTTTAACGCGCCACACGCTGCTTGGGGATACAGCTGAGGGAACATTAAGGGCCGAAGACTATGGGCAGATGCTCAGCACGAAAGACTAACGCTCATAACTAAACTTCAAGCACCCACCAGAATAGGAAACAGTGTAAGCAACGACACGACACCAGATCTCACGTTTAGAAAAAACTTAGTAGATTCTCGATGGAAAAACATGCAGGAAAACTTAGGTAGTGACCATTGCATCGTCGTCGCAACGGTACAAGCAGGCCCAAAGAAAAAGAGGGGTAGAGAACTGAAACTTGTAGAATGGGACTCTTTCCGCAAAATCCGAAAGGAAGATGCGGAAGAGAATATAACGGTCATCGAGAAATGGCAGAGAAACTGCAACAAAGTGTTAAACGAGCAGTGGCGTACCAACTATTTCTCGAGTGGGGGGGCAAACCGCGAAAAATCTGACCTCTCTCTCTCTCTCTGTACATATATATATATATATATATATATATATATATATATATATATATATATATATATATATATATATAATAGTTGCAATAAATAAATTCAACTTCAAACAAGTTTTCAGGCTATTTAACTTATTGTAATAGTAATTCGCAATATATATATATATATATATATATATATATATATATATATATATTTATATTGCGAATTACTATTACAATAAGTGAAATAGCCTGAAAACTTGTTTGAAGTTGAATTTATTTATTGCAACTATTGAAAATTTCAAGATGATGCAGGAACGAAAGGCAATGAGTGTCTCACAGAGGTCTCGGATCCCGCCCAGTAGCAGGAGTAGAGTGCGCATAAGAAATGTACATTTGCTAGAACTAATATTATTAGTTAAACCTACTTGGTATTTAAGATTACAGCCTAAATGTATCGCTAGTTTAGGTAATAGTATTGTCGAAGTTCTACGCAGCAAAGTACAATAAACATAAATTACTTGCAATATTTACTAGAAAAAAATTACAGCAGATGTGTCCGACAACCCAATTTCCAGCGAAGCTGTTTCTTTCGAACAGTTGCAATATAACTTTCAATTTCCTGTAATTATATTGCATACATTAAAAAGTTGCTCGTATATGACTGTTCCATTTGAAGCTTTGCCCGCAAGTAATCCCTTGGAGCACTTCTTGTCGGGAATTTTTAAAAAGCCAGGAATTCATCAACACACATGTTGCTTCGCCATTTACCATGGTGCCCTCCCTCTCTCCCTGCCTCCTCCCCTCGCCCTCCTTACACAATTTCCGCTAGATTTGATATCGGCTGAGTTCACAGTTCTGCCAGAGCTACGAGATAAATTCTTTGTTGGCAAAACACATTCATAAAGCTCTGGATCACTTGCATGCATAATTTACCGCAAATGTCATAATTAGTTTCCTGTCTTTAAAGTTTACCTACATATTGTCCATAACGCGTTCTTTACTTTCGCCAAATATACACAAAATGTCTTTGACTGAGGGCATCGCTGAAACCAAGTCTGAACGTGTTATGGCGCCTGAAAATAGGGACAGAAAAAAGACGGTTCAATAATTAATTCGCAACGCTTTTAGCTGGGTCAGTAACGTACAAATTTTGTCGCACATTGCAGTTACCATGTCCCCCCTTCCCTTTCCACAATATATAAACCTTCTGTAACCTATAGCTATGTCGGCATACTGAGAAGCATAGCATATGACACGCTTTTAGCACTTGAATAAGAAAATTTTTACAAAGGCTGTGTATGATCCAACCACATTTAACTTCGCACAGAGAGTTTCGATAGCATACCACTAATTTTGGCTAAATTTGGTCTTCGTGGCTCTTATAGTTCTGCCAGGACAGCTGGCTCAATTATTTGCCGCTCGTTAGACACGCTCATAACATTCTAGAGTACTCGAATGCGTAATTTATTGCGAAAGCCCCAATTACTCATCTACTCTGAACTTCACCTACACATCACCAATTAACTTGTCCTTAGAGTCACTAAATAAAACGAGTCTGCCTCCTTTAGTTCAATGAGGACGCCAGGCGAACCGATCTATTATATTATGCATGAAAAAGTAAAAATAAATAAAATATGAGGACTTAATAATTATTGGTAACCCATTTAAATACACCAGAAACGTTAAAACAACTGGAGAAATTGCACTTCAAATCCACCTATTCCTTCAAAGTCGAGAATATCTGAAACTCTAAGTTATCTTGGGACATTGAGAAACCTAGCAGCAGCGTGATACTTCCGAACAATTGGTGACATTTTTTTTAACCTGTGTTTGATTAACACGCACGTACCATCGCACATAAACTTGCCGTATTGTTCCCTTTATATTCGCAAAATTTGACCTCAGTTGTAGTTGTAATTATTCCAGCGCAGCCGTCCAAGTTTTACACCGCTTGTAAAACAGACTAATAATGCAATGGGATACTTGCGTAAGTATTCTATTGGGAAATGCACATTTAAACCACCCATTTCAAACATTGCCTACAGATTGCCCATACCATGCCTTGTTTAGCTCACAGTGGACACCGGGGAAACAAACTACGAATCTCGCATGATGCACGAAAACACATGGAAAAACGAGAGTTTAGCAATTATTTGCAACACTTGCATTAAAAGCAGGAAAGTGAATGTTTCGCAACGCATTGCGCTTAGAATTATCTATATTTTCACGAAATTTCAACCATCTATCGTGCTGTTGCTTTAGGAGTCTGGGAAACATTTCGATTAGCGGCAGTATGACTCCCTGGAATGCTCCAAATGAATAACTTTCTAAAAGGACTGTAATGAACCTACACAGAATAAACATTTATCTCTCGTCACTGAAAACATTTCTTCGTACTTCGAATAAATAAAAACACCATGCCCCGCATAGTTTACCGAGGATACTGGGGGGAAACAAATAAATGTTGTGTATAACGCATAAAAATTTGGAGAAAGAGACTATTCAGTAACTGTTTTTGGAGCACATAAGCAACCTACACAGTGCAAAATTTCAATATACGCCAGCAAAAAGTGGCTCTCATTTTTTCCAAGTATAATACATCTGCTGCTTTTGCTCCAGCCCGGACACAAGTAATAGTGTAGCTCTTATTTAGAAACAGCCTGAAAATGAAATCGACAAGGTCAAAAGTGACACAAGCCTTTAAAAAAAATTCAAGTCCGTGTTCTATTGGTATTTAAATAGCTCTGCACGTTCGACCAAGATCACTTTCACGAACATATCTACAATAAGTCGTGATTACACAGTGAAACTCGGCAGCTATACCTGTAAAAGGTTTGATTAGACTTTTTGATGGTGATTAAATACTGAGACTGCAACGCTATGTCGGTTGTCTCCAGACAGAGATTAAATAGTTCCAGCATCTGAAAATCCAACGATTCCATGCCGTAAACCACACTAGTGGTTGGGCGCGGCTGATTATAATCCACCTCACCCACAGCTTAAACAAGCTGATTGTGTTTGCAAATACGGATATAGTGGTCTCAAAATATTGGGCATGATGAAAATAGCGCAAGCTGACATTTGTTAGGGCGGGAACTACCTAGCGTCAGGCCTTCTCTGCAGCACGAGCGTGTATGGAGAATCCCCCATGACGTCCGCTACAGCGCGTCCCGACGAGGCAAAAAAGACAATTCTCACTCTCCAAGCAGGGGATACATAGTAAAGAAAAGCCTTACTCACATGGCCACTCTATTAAGAAAGAAAATTTAGCTTCAGCTGTAGTTTTGTTGGACTTTCCACCATGCAGCCTTCGGGAACGTGACTGCTTTCAAAAGTGGTGGGGGGGGGGGGGGGGGCAAATGGCATACTTTGCCCCCTCACTTTTGACAGTGGGGGGGCAAGTGCCCCCCTTGCCCCCCCCCCCCCCGGTAAATACGCCTATGTAAACGAGCTACTAAAACTGTTCCAAAAGAGGCAGGGATAGAGGAGATGGATAGCAGATTATTGCATATTTGGGAAGCGAAAGGTAGTATGCTGAAAAGATGGAAAAAGCAAAATCATAATCGGAAATTAAGGAAGAGAATTGCGGAATTAGACAGGGAAATCGAAGTTTATTCGAATATGTTAACCCAAC
>NC_051156.1:64138028-64179377 GCF_013339745.2 Dermacentor silvarum
CCAACGGCTTGTCCATCCAGAGGGCTTGTGGTGAAGACTCATTTACTTTGGTTGTTGTAGTAGTATTGGGAAATGATCGCTCCCGTAAGGATTTTTGATAACTTCCCATTTAAGTTCAGAAAATAGAGACGGGGAAGCTATGCTAAGGTCAATAGAAGAAAAGGTTCTGTTTGCGATACAGTAAAACGTAGGTTCCTTCTTATTCAGGAGACACGCGCCAGAGGAGAAAAGAAATTGTTCAACAAGACGACCTCGCGCATCGATACGAGAGTCGCCCCACAGACTACTGTGCGCATTGAGATCGGCAAGAACAAGATAAGGTTCTGGCAATCGTCTATAAAGGACTGAAATTCATGTTTGTGTAAGTGGTAATGTGGGGGTATGTAAAGCGAGCAAATGGTTATGAGTTTGTTTAGAAGAACAAGTCGAACTGCCACTGCTTCAAGGGGCGTTTGTAGCTGCAAACGTGACATGCTATGTTTTGTGAATCACAATGGCAACGCCTCCTGATGATGCGAGAGCACATCGCGATCTTTACGAAACGTAACATACTGTCGGAGAAAGTTCGTATGTTTTGATTTTAAGTGCGTTTCCTGTACACACAGCACTTTCGGATTGTGCTGGTAAAGAAGTTCTTGGATATCGTCGAGGTTCCTAAGAAGGCCTCTTACGTTCACTGCATAATTTCGTGTCCATAATGAAGTTAAATTGGTGCTGTGTGTACGAAACGAAACGTGTTTTAGCCTACAGAGCCGTTTGCGGCCCTGTAATTTTGGTTTTGTCTTTTCTAGAGCGGTCCAAAGAATTTGGCCGCTCTTTAGGTGCTGGCTGCACCACTTTGCTTGGAGTAGTGTCCATAGCCTCTTGCGAAGCGCTGGACACTCGTCTAACGAGCGATGTGTACGTCGTGTAGCTTCGCCTCGAGGGACGAAGGCTGTGGCCTCACCAGCCCGGAGGCCGATGGGTCCTCCTTAGCCTGAGCTGCGATGGCTGCTGCCAGCGCTAGTGGAGGCCTCGGGTGTGACCGATTTCGAGAGGGGCAGGGCAGCCTTAGCTGCTCCCACCATGGGGCGGGTGGCAGTCCCGTCAGTACGCTGCGCGTGCCTTGGGCGACCGCCGGGGTCCGTCGTGATGCTGCCCCTGTTGCACCACTTCGGCAAAAGAAGTTTTCATTGAAAATGAAGGTGAAAGACGCTGTCGTGCTTCCCTGAAACTGATGTTCTCTTTGACTTTGATATTGATTATCTCTTTTCTTTCTTCCAGGCTGCGCAAGATCTGGAATATGCGGGGTGGTTGCCATCGCAGTTCGCGCAATGGGCTCTCAGCAGTACATATCATCAGCAGAGTGATCTTTTGTAGCGCATTTCGCACAAGTTAGTTTCCTCGGCAGCTTGAGAGGCATGGCCAAACCTCTGACATTTGTAGCAGCGTCGTGGATTTGGAATGTAAGGTCTTACACGCAGGTTTGAGGTAGCCTGTTTCTATTGCATCCGGGAGTGTGCTAGATCCAAATGTAAGTACTATGTGTTTGGTTGGTAATCTTTGTTGTCGCGCCTGATTTTTATGCGCTGTACATTTATAACGTTTTCTTCTTTCCATCCATTCAGGAGTTTCTTCGTCAGTCAAATCCATGAGGTCGTTGTCTGAAACCACACCCTTGACGGTGTTCATTGTTCGGTGTGCGCTGACAGATATGGTTTTATCACCAAATGCCACCAGGTTTGTGAGTTTCTCGTACTGCATTTTGCTTTTTACTTCAATCAGAAGGTCACCACTAGCCATCTTGGTGGCTTTGTAGCCACTTCCAATGACCTCAGTGAGACATTTTGACACTAAGAAGGGTGAGATGTTTATCGCTTTTTTGTCAGTGTTTTCACAATGAATCACGTGGAAACGTGGGAAAGTTTCAGTGGTCTTTGCGAAGAAGTTCAGGGATTCATCGGTGCGCCCTCTTTTAAAAAGAGGGTCGATCAGGGAGTTTGGGGTATGAGGATGCCATACAGATTAAAATGATTTCGCAGCGGTGCCAGCCGCCCACCGTGGAGCCCAACAAGGGGACGCGACAGGGTTGTTATGAACAAGACCTGCCAACGCCAGCTGTACACAACCACTATAACCAAATATGATATAACCCAAGGTTGGCTATTCACACAAGGTTAACCCTAGCTGCCTGGAAAATCAGAAGTTCAGAAGTGAGAAGGAGACAGGAAAGATTCAAAGTGAGAGAAAAAGACGAAGGATTGAAGAGGAGGACAGGAAAAGGCAACTACCGATTTCCCCCGGGTGGGTCAGTCCGGGGGTGCCGTCTACGTGAAGCCGAGGCCAAAGGGTGTGTTTGCCTCTGCCGAGGGGCCTTAAAGGTCCAAACACCCGGCTTCGGCTCACCCCCAGGATCCCCTTTTCCCCGGACACGGCTAAGCCACGCCCGGTTAAACGCGGGAGGGTCCGACCTCATGTGCTCGGTCCGTGGTGTCGCAACACACCAAACGCCTGCTGACGCAGACGCCCCTGCGGGGTAGGTGAAGCTTATTGTTTGTATCAGCGTCCCACAAGCGTTGCCAGTGGCTTCGCAGTTTCTTTCGCAGGAAAGGCTTCAAATCTGTTGCAGGAACAGCAGTTGTAGGGTTAATAGCCTGAGATGTAACAGATGTGGCCATTTGATCTGCTCGAACATTACCCTCAATGCCTCTATGACCCGGCACCCAGCATATAATCACATGCTGGTTAGATATATACGCTTTACACAGAATGAAATAGAGCTCATTAAGTACAGGGTTTTGTGTTTACAGAGTGATTGCAATGCTTTCACAACACTTTGCGAGTCTGTAAATATGATCACCCTAGTAGCAGTCTGTTTATTGACCTTCGTATCCTTTCTTTTACGGCTTTAAGAAATTATAAGATCACCTGTTTAGTTCATAAAATACTGAACACTAACTTCCCCTTACCCAACACCATATTTATCTTCCCACGTGCAAACACCAGACAAGCAACTAACTTTAACCTAAACCTTCCTTATTGCAGCAATGTCTACTGTGAACGATTATTGGAGTTTTTTGGAGCTATAACATGGAACACTGTGCCTGTGGAAGTAAAAGTAACCAGAAACTTTGATCTCGCATGTAAACGCTTCTTCTTGTCTAGACAATCGGAATAACACCTCCTTTACAAATTAATACTTGTTCATGTATGCAATGTTATTATTAACTAAGAAAATATGTACGTGGTTGACCTATATGCTATTTCTGTATTGGACCAGGTACTAGCCACATAGGCTATTGGTCCAACTATTTTGTATAAATTATTTGTATTGTATAAATAAAGCTCATTCTGATTGATTGATTGATAGTCTTTTTGAGTTTTGATTTCATTATAAACTTTACAGCCGATAATATTGCATAGGCCTCAGCCGTAAAGATACTTGTCTCCGGGTGCAGTATACCGGATTCCGAAAACGATGGACCGATGGCTGCATAAGATACCCCGGCATGTGACTTGGAAGCGTCTGTGTAAAACTCTGTACACGAGTATTTAGATTGGAGTTCTAAGAAATGAATTCTAATATGTGCCTCTGGCGCGTGTTTAGTGACCTCTACGAACGATGTGTCACACTCTATGAGCTGCCACTGCCACGGTGGCAACAGTTTCGCTGGAGCCACAGGACATTGTTCAAGAAGTGGAACACCCATTTACTCACTGAGGTTCCTCACACGCAAAGAGAATGGCTTTCTCGCGGCAGGTCGATTATGGAAGAGTGTGGCAGCGGTCACGTCATTTATAGTTGAATAACAAGGATGTTCAATGTTTGCTTGTACTTTCAGGAAATATGTAAAACTGCTGTATGACCGTTGCAGATAAAGCGACCACTGATTCGACTCTACGTAGAGGCTCTGGATTGGACTTGTCCTGAAAGCACCAGTCGTGAGACGGATGCCCAAGTGGTGAACGAGGGTCTAGGATTTTTAACGCACTTGGCGTTGCAGAATTATAAATTATAGACCTGCAATCAAGGCGTGAGAGGACAAGACTGTTATAGAGGTTTAAGAGACACCTTCGATCACTGCCCCATGTTGTGCGCGATAGAAGCTTTAGGAGGTTCATTGTCTTCAGGCACTTTGCCCTCAGACGCTTAATATGAGGAATAAACGTGAGTTTTGAATCTAAAGTTACTCCAAGAAACTTGTGCTCGCTGCTTACAGAGCGCGTCTCCTTTGGTTTCAATAGTTGGGACTGGCGTTAGGCCTCTCTTGTTTGTAAAGAGTATGCAAGTGCTCTTCTGAGCGTTAACTTTAAAACCATTCTCATCCGCCCATTTGGACAATTTGTTTATTCCAAGCTGCACTTGTCGTTCGCAGATGGCAATATTGCATGACTTGAAGGCTATTTGTACATCGTCGACATAAATGGAATAAAACATTGTGCGTGGAATGACTGTGTGCAGGGAATTCATTTTTACTATAAGTAGTGTGCAACTGAGCACGCCTGCCTGTGGTACACCGGTTACCCACTCTTACGCGGAATGTGCGATTAGATAGGTAACTTTCGATTGTATTTAACATGTTGCCACGGACAACCATCGTGGAAAGATCTCTGAGAATGCCGTAGCGCCATGTCGTGTCGTAAGCTTTTTCTTGGTCGAGGAACACTGAAAGACAGAACTGCTTATGTATAAGAGCGTCTCTAATATAAGACTCAATGCGAACAAGGTGGTCTGTTGTGGACATACCTTCCCTGAAACCACATTGGAAGGGGTCTAGTAAATTATTTTCAAGGAAACAGATTAAGCGCCTGTTGATCATTTTTTCAAATAGTTTGCACAGACAGCTTGTTAGCGCTATTGGCCTGTAGCTGCTGGCTAGGGACGAGTCTTTGCCTTGTTTAAGCACGGGAATGACTATAGCTTCCTTCCACGAGGACGGGATATATCCATGCGCCCACATGACATTGAAAAGATACAGGAGTGTTTTCAGCGCTTCAGGATTGAGGTGCTTAATCATTTCATATGACACGATCACCGCCTGGCGCAGAGTTATTGCAGCAAGGGAGGGATGCTTTCAGTTCAGTTAAAGTAAATGGATAGTTGTAGGCCTCACTCGATGAACCTTTACGTTTTAGGGGCTGTCGCTCTTCGCGTTCTTTGACTCTCAGAAATGCTTGTGTGTAGTGGGACGCACTGGAGATATATTCAAAGTGTTCGCCCAGACAACCAGCCTGATCTTCCAGGCTCTCTCCTTAAGTACTTACTAAGGGGAGTGGCTGTACCTCCTGGCCTTTTAATTTATTTACTTGATTCCACACTTTCGTCTCATCCGTGTAAGAATTTATGCTGGAGATATACTTCTCCCAACTCTCCCTTTTAGCACGTCGACGTGTTCTTCTACCCTGGGACTTTATTTGTTTGAAACTAATCAAATTTTCAGCAGTTGGGGAGTCGCGAAGTCGTCCCCAAGCTTTGTTTTGGTTTTTCCGGGCTTGTTTACATTCTTCATTCCACCACGGGATGCGACGTTTATTCGCTAGTCCATTAGTTTGACGGATGCATTTCGTGGCGGCGTCAATTATAAAGCCTGTAATATACGCCACTGCGTCTTCTATATTAAAGGAGGCAATATCATCCGTGCTTAAATACGTAAGTTCTCGGAAACGTTCCCAGTTAGCTGTGTCAACCTTCCATCGGGGAATGTGTGGTGAGCTTATATCTTGTTTTGTTAAGTTTAATATAATAGGGAAGTGGTCGCTCCCAAAAGGGTTCTTGAGAACGGACCACTCTAGGTACGGCATTAATGTGCTTGATACTATAGTTAAATCTATGGAGGAGTATGTATTATGTGCCACACTGTAGTATGTTGGCTCTTTCTTATTAAGTATACATGCTCCTGAGGAAAAGAGAAAGTTTTCGATTAGGCGACCTCTCGCATCGCAACGAGAGTCTCCCCACAGTGTGTTGTGTGCGTTCAAATCTCCGACAACTATGTATGGAGCCGGAAGTTCATCTATGTAGTTTTGAAATTTGGTTTTATTAAGGTGATAACTGGGAGGAACGTATATAGAGCTGATAGTGACTAGCTTGTCAAACAGCATCCCTTGGAACTGCCTCTAGGGGCGTACGAAGTTTTATTTCCCGGCAGGCAACACCTCTGTCTACTATAATAGCTACACCACCGGATGACACGACAGTGTCCTCGCGGTCTTTGCGAAAAATAGCATATTGTCTAAGGAAATTTTTTTGTGTATGTTTGAGGTGTGTTTCTTGAACACACAGCACCCTGGGACTAAACTTGCGGAGGAGTTCTTTAACGTCGTCAAGATTTTGAAGGAGACCTCTGACGTTAAAATGAATTATTTGAGTGCCCATATTAAAAAGAGTTTTGTGCTGTGTGTTTAAGAAAAGAAAGTGATTCTCGCCGCTCCTTAGGCGCTGGCTGCGCCGTCTGGCTAGAAGATGTGTCCATCGGCTCTTGCGGCGCGCTGGACACCCGCTCTTGAGAGCGGTTTGTTCGCGTTGAAGGCCTCGTCTCAAGAGACGAGACCATTGAGGCCACCAGCCCGGAGGTCGATGGCCCCTTCTTCTGAGATGGCGGAGCAGCACTAGCTGCAGCCGCCGAGGGGGCGGATGGCATCACGCCTGGCTCACTACGCGTGTGCCAGACAGCCGCCGAAGCCATTGTGGCGCAGCCCCCTGACGCACCACTTCGGCAAAGCTGGTTTTTGGCAGGTAGGATACCTGCCGACGTGCCTCTTTGAACGAAATGTTTTGTTTTACTTTAATTGTGACAATTTCCTTTTCCTTTTTCCAGGATGGGCAGGACCGCGAGTATGCGGCGTGTTCCCCATCACAGTTTACACAGTGCAGAGAGTTTTCACAAGATTCAGAAGTGTGTTCGTGTGCACTGCATTTCGCACAAGTTTGCTGACCTCGGCAGTTCTGTGAGCTGTGCCCAAAGCGCTGGCACTTAAAACATCTCAGAGGATTTGGCACGTATGGCCTTACACGAAGTTTGATGTACCCGGCCTCGATGGACTCGGGCAGAACACTTGAATTGAAAGTGAGTATCAGGTGCTTAGTCTGGATTTCTTTTCCATCACGCCTCATTTTAATTCGCTTAACGTTGATAACATTCTGTTCACTGAAGCCCTCCAAGAGTTCAGCTTCAGTCAGTTCCAACAAATCGTCGTCTGAGACAACGCCGCGGGTGGTGTTCATGGTGCGGTGTGGGGTTACAGTTACTTGGATGTCCCCAAAGGACACTAGATTAGGCAGCTTGTCATATTGTTTCTGATCATGGAGCTCCAAGAGGAGATCACCACTGGCCATCCTCGATGCCTTGTAACCTGGCCCAAGAGCCTCAGTTAGGGATTTAGAGACTAGAAATGGAGAGATTGTTCGTACTTGTCTTCCTGCTTTTTCGGAGTGAATTACATGGAATCTAGGGAAGTTTTGTCTTTGTTGTCCAAAGAACTGGAACACGTCTTCGGTGCGCCCTCGTTTCAGACGGCGATCAGGGAGTGATGGGAAGGAACTAGCCATAAGGATATATAGATTTTTCGGCAGCAACGCCAGCCACCCACCACGGAGCCCAACAAGGGGACGCTGCAGGGCCTGTAAACACAGGTCCTGCAGACGCCAGCTGTACGTCACCACTATAACCAAATATGAAATAACCTAGGTTGGCTACTCACACAGGGTTAACCCTCGCTGCCGTAAAAATACTTGTATGTGGATTTAACGTACCAGATATTAAAAACGATGGTCCTAGAGCTGCATAGGCAACACCAGCAGGAGACTTCGAAGCGTCTGTATAGAATTTAGCACAGGAATACTTATCCTGAAGTTCACGAAAATGTGAATGTATACGTGTATCCGGTGCTCGTTTCGATATTTCAACAAAAGAAATGTCACACTGTATATTCTGCCACTCCCAAGGTGGTGGGAGCCGAGTAGGAGCCATTAGAACATTCTTCAGAAGAGGGGCGCCTAATTATTCTGACAGTGCTTCCAACCGAAGTGACAGAGGAGGCCTAGTGGCCGGGCGGTTACAGAACAGCCTGGCCGCGGACATGTCGCGAATGGTAGAATGGCATGGATGCTGACTACCTGATTTAACCTTCAGGGCGTAGGCAAAGCTTAAGTATGTCCTTTGGAGATGTAGTGACCACTCGTTTGATTCAACGTACAGACTTTCTACAGGACTAGTCCTGAAGGCACCTGTAGCAACACGGATACCTAAGTGGTGAACGGAATCTAGCATCTTCAAAGCACTAGGTGCAGCGGAGTTGTATACTATAGCTCCATAGTCGAGGCGCGACCGAATGAGACTTTTGTAGAAGTTTAAAAGGCATCCCCTGTCACTTCCCCAAGATGTCCGGGACAATAGCTTCAGTAGATTCATTGTCTTCAGACACTTCGCTTTCAGATATTTTAAATGGGGGATAAATGTTAATTTAGTGTCTAAAATGAGGCCTAAAAATTTGTGTTCATGGCTCACAGATAGCCGTTGTCCATTAAGATGAATGCAGGGGTCAGGTAGTATACTTCTCTTAGTCGAGAAAAGAACACAAGTGCTTTTTTGAGGGTTCACTTTAAATCCATTCTCGTCAGCCCATTTACATACTTTGTGAGCGACATGTACAACTTGGGTTAAACAGATAGAAATGTTACATGATCTAAAACCTATTTTGTCATCCACATACACCGAATAAAACATCGTACTAGGTAAGACAGTATGGAGCGAATTCATTTTCACAACGAATAGAGTACAGCTCAGTACACCACCTTGTGGTACGCCCGTTTCTTGAGTAAATGGACGAGATAGGATATTACCAACCCTAACACGGAACGTGCGATTAGATAGATAGCTTTGAATCACTCTCAAAAGCTTGCCTCGGACTCCCATTGCAGCCAGATCACGGAGAATTCCAAAACGCCAAGTTGTATCCTATGCCTTCTCCATATCTAAAAATACCGATAATAAAAACTGTTTGTGCACGAAGGCATCCCGGATATTCGCCTCGATGCGAACAAGGTGATCAGTTGTGGATCTACCCTCCCTAAAACTGCACTGCAAGGGGTCTATTATTTTGTTGATTTCAAGATAATGGATCAGGCGTCGATTTACCATTTTCTCAGAGTTTACATAAGCAGCTTGTCAGGGCTATAGGCCTATAGCTGCTGGCCAAACACGGGTCCTTGCCTTCTTTTAGAATAGGTATTATGATTGCTTCCTTCCAGGCGGACGGAATATAGCTGGCAGAGAAAATGACGTTGAAAAGCGATAGGAGTGTTTTGTGTGCTTCGGGGTGTAAGTGTTTTATCATCTCGTAAACTATTCGATCATTTCCAGGGGCCGATTTATTACACCAATTTAGAGCAGCCTGAAATTCTGCCATGTTAAATGGACGGTTGTAAGGTTCATTTCCGTCTCCTTTCCGATCCAGAGGCAGTCGCTCTGTTTGTCGCCTGTGTCTCAGGAATGCATCTGAGTAATGGGAGGAACTAGAAATGTACTCAAAATGTTCCCCTAGAGAATCAGCTTGGGCCTCAAGAGTGTCTCCTTGTGTATTGACTAATGGTAGAGGATGAGTTTCACGGCCTTTTATCTTGTTTACCCTGTTCCAAGCTTTTCTTCCGTCTGTATACGAATTTATGCTAGATATGTATCTTTGCCAGCTTTCGCTTTTGGCACGGCGGTGTGTTCTTCTTCCTTCAGACTTTATTTTCTTGAAGCTGATACGATTCTCTGTAGTCGGAGAGTCGCGGAGGTGATTCCAAGCCTTATTTTGTTTCTTTTGCGCTTCCCTACATTCATCGTTCCACCAGGGAACACGTCGTTTGGAAGGTGAACCATTTGTTTCGGGGATACATATTGACGCCGTATCAACAACAAATGCCGTCAGATATGCCACTGCATCATCTATAGGAAGCATAGAGATGTCTTTCCATTTTATGCGCGTGAGTTCTTCATACCGCTTCCAGTCGGCTGACTCGACTTTCCAATGGGGGACGCGTGGAGAGCACTCATCAGCTTTTGTTAATTTTAGGACGATAGGAAAATGGTCACTCCCATATGGATTTTTAATCATGTTCCACTCTAGGTATGGCACGAGTGTACTAGATGCAATGCTTAAATCGATAGATGAATATGTTTTGTTTGCCACGCTGTAAAATGTAGGCTCTTTCTTATTTAGTAGGCATGCATCTGTAGAGAGGAGGAAGTTTTCTACTAAGCGCCCTCTAGCATCACAGCGACAATCTCCCCAAAGGGTGTTGTGTGCATTAAAATCTCCAACGACAACATAAGGTTCGGGCAGTTCATAGATGAAGCTGTGAAATTCTGCTTTTGATAGGTGGTAGTTCGGGGGGACGTATAGTGAAGCAATTGTTACCATCTTATTAAAGAGTACTGCACGGACAGCAACTGCCTCCAGAGGCGTTTTAAGCTCTATTTGCCGGCAAGCAACACCTTTATTTACTGCTATGGCCACACCGCCCAACGAGGCAAGGGCGTCGTTGCGGTCTTTTCGGTAAATGGCATACTGCCGGAGAAAGTTCGTATGATAAGAATTAAGATGGGTTTCTTGGACACACAGCACCCTTGGATTAAACTTATGAAGGAGTTCTTTAATGTCATCAAGATTGTGGAGTAAACCTCTAACATTCCACTGCAGTATCTGTGTATCCATTTTATGTGTTTTGTGCTGTGTGTCTGAGAGGTAAATTAAGCTAGCTCACGAGGCCTTTCCAGGCCCCGTGATGGGGGTTTTCCCTTTCTTCCCGGCGCGCTCGAGGGAGCTGCGCCGTTCTTTGGGCGTCTGAGACGCTGGTGTTTTTCTTGTATCCATCACCTCATCTGAGGCGGTGGATAGTGCCCGCTCAGCGGGCACGTTTGCGGGGGTTTCGGGCCTATCTGCACGGGCAGTGGCCCTGGGTCCGGCAGGCCCGCGGGTCTGCTGGCCCTCCTTGGCAGGGGGCGGAGCAGCGCTGGCTGCTCCAGCCGGGGGGGGGGGGGGGGGCTGATGGCGTGGCTGCACAGCCTGGCTGCACAGCCTTGCTGCACAGCCTTGGCTGCAAGATGGACCTGACTGAGCTGGATGCTTTTCCACATCCAGTGACAAAAAAAGCTTTTCTTTGCCATGTTGGATCCCTGTCACATGTTGAAGCTACTGCGGCACACCCTGTTTGATAAAAAGGCTATTGTGATTCAACAATATGAACTGTTTGTTCGTAACACATTGATGAGCTGCATGAAATCCAGTACATAGAGGGCCTACATTTGGCAAACAAACTTAGACAAGCACATATTACCTGGAAAAGCCAGCCTATGAAAGTCTCATTGTTGGCTCAAACGTTTAGTCAATCGGTAGCAGATGCTCTTGGTGACTGCAGAGCTCAAAAAAATTCAAAATTTTCAAATTCCTTGCCAACAGAAGAGTTTATCAGACATGTCAACAATGCATTTGACATTTTAAATTCAAGACATCCAAGGTAAGAAGAATGGAAAGGACCGCTGTGTCCTGAAAATGTGGCTCCTGTCACTGTGTATGTCAAAGAACTTATGGCCTACTTTTGCTCGCTTAGGGAGTCTGCAGCTGGTAAACTAATGACAGGGACCAACCAAAAGGCAGGCTTCATTTGCTTTGTGGTGTGCTTAGACAACCATCCATACAACCACTTGGTTACAGAAAATGGCCTATTGGCATATCTTCCGACTTCCAAGCTCAGTCAGGACCACCTTGAGTTACTTTTTTGCTGCAATAAAATCATTTGGGGGCTGCAATAACAACCCAACAGCAAAGCAGTTTGCAGCAGCATTGAAGCGTCTGATAGTTCGTAATGAGGTCAAGGACATTGATGGCGGAAATTGCTTTCTATTGGAACACATCGAAATTCTCTTTGTACGCTCCCATTTGCTCCATTTGCTTTATTATATAACGAAAATTGATCCCCCAGGCGCGTCTCAACAGCGTCGTCGCACCACAGAATCTTGCAAAATAGTACACGTAAATCTGAATAAACGGCAATTACTTCGGCGTTTAGAATGCAGGCTAATGATATTTATTGCTCTAAAAATGAAACACGCCCACCAGAGCCTTTTATTAAGCGAAAATGCGACAAAAAGGTGTCCTTCAAAACATCTCGTTTCTTCCTAGGTGCAAGACAGCGTGACAAAAATTATTTCTCTCAAAATAAAACACGCACACCAGCCTTTTATTAAGCGAAAATGCGACAAAAAGTGTCCCTCAAGACATCTCGTTTCTTCCTAGGTGCAAGACAGCGTGACAAAAATTAGCAAGATAATACGCACCACAGCTTAAGGTGCACAACGGCTGATTTGACGAAACTTGAGTACGTAGGAAAAATAGACCACACTGGGGCGTCTGGACGGGTTTCGAGCCGTGAGCGCTGGCAACTCCACTAACCGCGGTGGTAAGCGCAAGTGACGCCTTGAAAATTTTCTGTCTTCATGAGTCAGACGCCCCAGTCTTGCTCCACGTTTCAAGGCATCGCATTTGAAGCGAAGACCGACGCGCGCAGTAGCAGAAAACCACCACCCGCATACGGGCCTCCAAGCCAGTGACGGCCGGCGCCACTAAAAGTTACCACGTACCAAACAATCGCGAATGTTCCGGCAACCTTGTGGGCCTTTTCCGCCCCATAAGGCACCGCACACGGGGACCCTGAGAGAGGGAGGGGTGGCTTCAGAGAAGGTTGGCTTGCCGAGGCTAGCACACGGTTACACGCGGGAGGGTCCAACCCTCATGTGCTCGGCGTGAGTGAAATGGGGCGTAAGTTCGACAGATCGGGTTGTTTTCCGGGCTTGGAGATAAGGATTACTTTAGCATCTTTCGATTGTGCTGGGATGACGCCTTCCGCCCAACATTCGTTTATATATTGCATGATGTTCTCTATTGCTTGATCGTCTAGGTTCCGGAGAGTTCTTTTGGTGACGGTTACACGCGGGAGGATCCAACCCTCATGTGCTCGGCGTGAGTGAAATGGGGCGTAAGTTCGACAGATCGGGTTGTTTTCCAGGCTTGGAGATAAGGATTACTTTAGCATCTTTCGATTGTGCTGGGATGACGCCTTCCGCCCAACATTCGTTTATATATTGCATGATGTTCTCTATTGCTTGATCGTCTAGGTTCCGGAGAGTTCTTTTGGTGATCCCGTCCGGTCCCGGTGCGGATTTGTTGTTTAGCTTCTGTAGCGCTGCCCTAATTTCAGCTACGGTGAACTTCTCGTCCAGGAGCTCGTTTGTGTCTCCGATATATTGCCCGTGCTCTATGACGGGGTTTATGGGCATATATATGTTGCTAGCTTCGGCGATAAAGTCCTCCTCGCTGCCTTTATACTGGTGTATCAGCTTTCGCAAGGTTTGCGTATGTTCCGATTTGGTGTTATCTGGGTCGAGCAGGTGTTTGAGCATGCGCCATGTCTGACCTGCGTGCATTTGCCCATCCAAAGCATTGTAAACCTCGTTCCATTGTTGTTTGCTTAGCTGCTGACAATGTTCTTCAATCTGCTTGTTGAGCTTGGCTATACGCTTGCGCAAGCTCCTATTGTGCCTCTGCCCCTGCCATCTGTTCTGTAGTGATTGTTTGGCCTCACACATGTGCGCGAGACGGCTATCAATCTTTTCTATGGGGGGATTTGATGTAATCGTTTGCGTAGCCTCGTTGACGTCTTGTATAACGTCTTTGACCCATTGCGCAATATTCTTGATGGAAGCTTGTTTTTTGGCATCTCTGACTTTTCGAAACTTATCCCAGTCCGTCCATCTAACCTGTCGTCTATTGAGTACTGCGTCTACCGCCTCTTCAATTTTAGTTTCTACTATACGATGATCGCTCCCCAAATCTTCAAATGTGTTTTTCCATTTGGCTGTCCCCGCGTTGCGAACTAATGTTAAATCTGGAGTTGTGTCCCTCGCGAGACCAGTCCCTATACGCGTGGGGGAGTCGGGGTCGGTGATGAGAGTTAAATCGGTTTCTTGAATATCCTGCCACAGCATTTTGCCTTTGGCTCGTGTGTATCCGTATCCCCATGCGCTGTGTGGGGCATTAAAGTCTCCTCCAGTGACGAGGGGGTTGGCTCCCGCTATTACTACTGCCTTCTTAAAGAGAGAAAGGAAGCGTTGTATGTGCGCAGGATTGCTATACAAATTTAGGATAAACGTGCTCGGAAGTTTTTTTTTTCTTCTAGGGGGAAGTTCTACGAGTGTGTGCTCAATTTCTGTGATCTGGGTGTCGTGGCGGATTGCTACGAATCCCTTCCTCTGGTTTGGTTTTGTTCCTAAGGTGTTGTTGCAGTACTGCTCTGTTCCCCTAATAGCTCCTACAATTCCACTGCCAAATAATTAAATCTTTTTTCCTGTACTTCCCCATTTTGGTTTCGGTATTAAGACTTTTTCCCGTACGCCCCTATTTTGATTTGGGTATTGAGGAGGGAGGGGGATGGAAGGAGGCAGGTCTCATGACATTAGTTGGGACAGCCGCTGTTGTGGTGCCCTGCGGTAATTGTGAATTGCCCACGGTGCTGATCGCCAGGGTGTTGGCTGGAGGCGCCGGAGATGCCCAAGGGTTGAGACTGGCTACGTTAGCCTCGAGTTTATCTAGTCTATTCATCATCATGGAGATTGCAAGCGAAAGGTTGTTGGTTGCCTCTGCCTGTTCTTTAACTGCCTTCTTTATTTCGGTTTTGTCACTAGACGTCTGAGCTTTTCTTTTCAGTGGCGGAGGGGTGCTGTCCTCTTCCATTCGATTATCTGGGATTTCCTCGGGTCTCTCCAGGCCCGCGGAACGTGTTTGAGTGGTAGTTCTTTCAGTACAGCTTTTAAGGCTTTGAATTTCTCTAGTGAGTTGCGATAATAATTCTCTAAGCTGAGCGTTTTCTTTTTTGATCTCGGCAATTTTATTGAGATTATGTGCAGCCTCCCCCGAAGACCCGGGGCGCGTCCCTTTAACCGCGTCTGACCAGCTCACCGCGAGTGGCAGATCGCCTCGATGGCCGTGGCCGGAATCTGGACCGGGATCTGGAGCGCGATGGAGTCCGGCCTCCTCAGGTTCGGTCCGGTAGACTGGGGGGTGCGACCTCTTAGCGTCGTGCGGGACCCAGATCGGGATCTGGACCCAGGCGTTGCCCTCCTCCTGGATCTGGATCTGCCGCGATCGGTCGGCCCGGTGGTGGGGAGATGCTCTTCCTGCTGTTGCTGCTGCATTTGTTGGAGCCATTGGCGTTGCTTGACGATGTAGGGCTTTTTGAACTTGGCCTGACAGGCTTTGTCGGCCGTGGGATGATCCATGCCGCATAGCTGACATCTTGGCTGACACTTGTGGTCCTCATTTGGGTTGGGCGTTCCACATCCCACACATAGTTTGTCGTTTGGCCTCGGGCACACGTCGCCTGTGTCCAAGTCTGTTGCACTGTGTGCAAAAGTCCATTTGCTTTCTGTATAGAGAACACCGCGTGAGCACTCCTCGGTATAGGACTTATGACGGAACTCTGTAGCCGTCGAAAAGGACTGACCGTCGTGGTGTTTCCGAGACGTTTAGCTGCGATCGCCCTAGGATTTCTGGGTGTGATAACTGCCGCGGTGATATCGCGCGAGGTTTCTTTCAAGGGGACACCTCTGATGACTCCTTTAGCGGTGATTTCCGGTGCCGTCTCGTAAGCTCTCACCTCATACACCTTGTCATTGGCCTTGATGTGCTTGATTCCTTGGTATTTATCTGCATGCTCTTGATTTGGGGTGCTGACGACCAAGATGTTCTGGAAGTTATTCGGGCAGATCGTGTCCATATCTCGTTCTTCATAGCGGATCTCGGCTGCTTCGTACACAGTTTTGTCTAGCTCCGGTAAGCTTAGCTGGGATATCTGCAGTCCTCCTCTTTGCCTACAAGAGACTACAAGATAGTCATCAGGCCGTCTTGGCATTCTGCTGGCCCTGTTTATCTTGGATATAAGTTGCGCGCCATGTCTTCTTGGCGTTCGGGTAGGGCTAGCACGGATATGCTGCCTCCCCTCCTTTGCACGTTTCCTGTATCTAACTTCTTTCCATCCGTTGTCTACGTCGTCCTCCCGTTGGATGACTTCCTCATCCTGCTCATCATCCATCGTTGACGATTATTGCCTCGTGGGCGCGAGCGCCGAGACCCTGGGTCTCGTGAGGCGGCTCGAGGCAGCTCGGAGCAATGGCGGGAATAGCAGGCAGCAGGCGGGAGGTAGCTTTCGGCCGTAAAATCTCGTAAAATGGCCACCCACCTCAGAATTTGGTATCTTCGGGTTCCCAGTGACGCGCTGAGTCCGATGGCGTATAATTCCGGGTGGTGCTTGGCTGTTGTCGCTGCGAAATCATTTGATGAGCATCGAAGCTTTTACTGAAGCTATGCTCTTCTTCTGCTTCTTCTTCTTTTCATGTAAGCTTTGTGTAACGAAGAGTTCCCTCGAAACGCTCAAAAACAGCGTAAAATGGCAACATAACGCTTTCGAGCACGATCCAAACAATTCACTTACAAAAGTTATGTTTATTGCACGCCCACTTCGCACCAGAATTTCTGGTACTTTTCTCCGCACATTTACTAAATTCGATCTTGCAGGAGTTTTAGTTGTCAGGGCAGTGTACTCAATTTAGCGCTGGACATAAAACACTCACAACGCTCCAAAGATCTTGCATACGTAATTTATTGCAAAAACTATATTTAATACACACACTTTGAATTTTGTACACACACCACCCATTACCTGGTCCTTTCGTATACTAAAAATTTAGTTTTGCTGTATGTAAAATAAGTTAATAATCGATACACTAGACATTTTCCCTACACATGATCCATAACGTGGCCCTCATTCATGCTAAATGCAAACTTTGTGTAACGCAAAGTGTCGTCTTTCCTTTTCAAACCACATATTGACATGTCACGCGTCAGCCGAAGTCAACAGGAAACAACCGCCTTTATTGCACTTGATAGTACATATACATATGCGTGTACGTCACGCATGCGCCGGTCATCACTTCAGTACAAAATACAAAAATAAATCACACAAAGTTGCATTACATTCATAAATACCGTGACGCTTTTGTTTTATTACTTCCCCACCAAATCGTGCACTGCATTCACCTGGAATTACCGGCTATAGGATATTACGTTGCTCTTGCAGGGGATCACATTGGACGGCTTGTGAGGCTGCGCACTTGAGCTTTTTTTTTAATGCGTGGGCGTGATTAGCGATGGATTTGGGGAAAACTGCGATAATGAAACTACCGACAGTTTGCTAGGCAATAAACTGTCAAAGGCTTAAGTGTGGCAGTGAAAATACAAGCCACCGTAACGGAACCTGCGCATTGCCAAGTTCCGTTTATTACCCTGCCACAATTAAGTGCAGTGCACTTTAAATTCTGTAATTTCGCTTTAATGATAACCAATTTTGGTTTGATAATGTGTAGCTTATTCACTACTGCATTATCCCATTGGTCCTGCCAGTACTTCCTCAGTTTATGGCGTAACAAAGGCTTAATGAAACGGATATGAATAAACCAATACCAGCAACAGAACTTAAAAGCAACTGACGTTGCATTTTCGTCCGCAGCTACATTACCTTTTATGCCCCTATGGCCAGGTACCCAGCATAGGACGATGTTTTGGTTGTACTTTAAGGCTAAGCATAGTTGTGTGTATAGATAATTAAAAGCAGGGTTCTTATGTTTTCAAAAACTCATTAAGGTTCTTACTACGCTTAATGAATCTGTGAAAATGATGGCTTTATTGAGATTTCTTTGCATGATGTGCTTTACAGCTAAGAGTATCGCGTACGCTTCAGCCGTGAAAATACTTGTGTTGGGATTTAGAGCACCGGATATGGAAAAAAAAGCCCAAGAGCTGCATATGCGACACCAGCAGATGATTTGGAAGCATCTGTATAAAACTCAGCACAGCAATACTTCGCTTGGAGTACGAGGAAATGTGATCGTATGTGTGCCTCAGGAGCATGTTTCGTTATTTCGACAAGAGATATCGCACTCCATGGTCTGCCATTCCCAAGGCGGTGGTAGGCGAGTGGGAGGCATTAGATTATTTTCTGGGAGATGGACGTCTGTTTCTTCTGCCATTGCTTCCAAGCGCAGGCTCAAAGGAGTTCTAATAAGTGAACGGTTATGATAAAGTCTGGCAGCAGACAGGTCGCTAACAATGGAATGACATGGATGCTCGGTGTCTGATTTTACCTTAGTGTAGTATGAAAAACTTAAGAATGTTCTGCGTAGATGTAAGGACCATTCGTTGGACTCGACATACAGACTTACGTTAGTTATGTAAGGTTTTGTGGCGCAAAAGCAACTAAGGCTATGATGCGCCATGCACAGGTTGAAAATATATAATTTGATAAAAGTGCTTCAAGCGACAAAGATCATTTACTTTAAAATTTGTTTAAGAACCCTGTTTCATCTAAAAAATTAAGAACATCGTCTAGAGATACAAGTGCATTTTCAGCTAGGATCAGGGATGGATGAAGTGGTGTTAGTGTTTTGTAAAGTTCATAAAAATATTTCTGTCTTTTTTCCTCCAACGCCGGACATGTTATTAAAATGTGATTCACAGTTAGAGATTCTTGGCAGTGATCACAAACCGTTTGTTGTTCATTTTTCAATAAAAAGTTATGTGTGAGATGTGGGTGTCCGATGCGAATGCGACATAGAATGACTTCCATGAAACGTTCCTGGTGATAAGATGTCTTCCACTCCTGTAGTATGGGTTTTACTATTTGTAGTTTGTTATTTACTTGGCAGCCCCACTCGTGTTGCCACTTTGAGGTGATCGCAGCACGGACCACCAGGACACAGTCCTTGAATGGGAGATTTATTTGTCTAATTTTGTTACAGGCTGCGAGTGCTGCACATTTGTCCGCCTTTTCATTTCCCGGGATTCCCACGTGACTTGGAACCCAACCGAGACGAATTATTTTACCATGCTTTTCACATTTGCCGAGCATTCTCAGGATGCAGCCGAGAAAAGGTTCGCACTCTGATTTTCTATGGAGAGAATTAAGTGAACTAAGGGAATCTGTGTAGACAATTGCTTTTTTATAATCTTCTGTTACTATTTTTTTCAAGGCCATAAGCAGGGCATATACTTCGGCTGTAAAAACCGAAGCAGACTGTGGCAACCTAGTTAGTGGTAGATTTTTATGGCGCAAGGGCAACTGAGGCCAAAGAGCGCCAAACACAAGGTTGATGGTCGACTCAGGTTAGTAAGCAGTAAAAGATAAGGATAAAAAACAGTGGTGTATAGGGCCTAAAATAATTGAGTAATGATTACATTTGATGATTATGGGCAAAGCGCATGACATTTACAAGGTCAGGCAGCCTCAGCAACAGTCCTTGTCAGGGCAAGGAGTGCGGAGCGCCTGACATGTAAGATAAGAAATCTCAGCCATTTCCTCGGGAATGAGACAAGGCTGAGTTCAATGGTAATATGAAATGGCGCGTAGCAAGCCTACACTCGCTAAAAACTTAAAAACTCTTTTTAGTGAAAACATTTGGTAGTCGCCGAGAAAGAAGGACGGGTGCGGAGGTATCTGATTTCTGTATAGTTCTGGGAAGTAACGTCTCCTGTCTGGTTCTAGCCTCTTGCACATGATTAGAACATGAGTGACGGACAGTCGATCACCACATTTTGGACAGTGCGGAGCTGGAGAATTGTTTAACAGATGTGAATGTGTTGCATATGTGTGTCCTATTCTAAGCCTGCATAGTGCAACCTCTTTATATCTGTCGCATTTCTCGGTAGCATATCTTCCTATTATGGGCTTTATTGTATGTAGTTTGTTTTCGATTGCTGCATCCCATTCTTCTCTGCCATTGCCTACGAATTCTGTTTCTAATGTGTGGCCTAAGGTCCTCGTAGGGTACATTGTCTATGTCAATAGAAATACGGAGGGCAGCTGACTGCGCAAGTCTGTCAGCTACCTCATTGCCAGCTATGTTGCAGTGCCCCGGTACCCAGCATAGTGTGATTTTAAGTTTGGATTTATGAGCCGACATGAGACATTTTAGAAGGAAATTAGTCACTGGATTTTTATGCTTTTTACCGGATGACAACGCAGTCACCGCACTGAGGGAGTCAGTGTATATGATGGAGGCTGGTTGTTTCTTCTGTAGGATGTGCCTTACGGCAAGGAGGATGCCACAGCATTCTGCAGTAAATATGCTTGTATTTTCGTTCATTGTTTTTGATTCGGAGAATTGAGGGCCATGTGCGGCACATGCGACAGCTGAGGACTTGGATGCATCAGTGTAATACTCGGCACACCTGTATTTTGCCTGCAAGTACATAAAGTGCTGATTTATTGCGAGCGGGTGCCCATGTTTGCCCACCTCAAGAAATGAGATATCACAGTTAACAGCGTGTATTTCCCACGGCGCAATGGTGTCTTTATGGGACACCACCTGGAGGTTGGAGACCGGTATGTGCAGGCTTTCAATGTGTGACGCGACCATAATGGGATATGGTGGCATTGCTGATGATCGCCTCAAGAACAGCTGGGTGTTATTTGTGTCCCGCAGGAGTTCACCAGATGGATGTTCTGCGTGAGAGAGCACCTTAGTGGCATACACTAAGCTTGTGCACTGCCTTCGCCGTTCCAGTGACCATCTGTTAGCCTCAACATACAGGCTGACTATTGGGCTAGTTCTGAAAGCACCAGTGGCCAGACGGAGCCCAAGGTGGTACACTGGGTCAAGCATCTTTAGCACAGACTTTGACGCTGATTCGTACACTACCGAGCCATAGTCAATACATGACAGTACAACGCTATTCAGAAGGTTCAGTAAACAGTCACGGTCTGTACCCCATGACTGATGGGAAAGGATCTTTAGTAAGTTCATTGCTTTCAAGCATTTCAATCGCAACTGCTTGATATGTGCAACAAAGGTGAGCTTTTTATCGACCACAACACCTAGGAATTTGTGATCTTGTTTAACGGCTATCGTCTGCCCGTTCAGTGTGATGTTGGGGTCCGGCCTAATGCCACGCTGTTGAGAAAAAGGTAAACAGACGGTTTTCCCACAGTTGAATTTAAACCCATTTTTATCTGCCCAGCTTGAGAGTTTATTTACCCCCAACTGAATTTGCCGTTCACAAATGGCCAAGTTGCAGGATTTGAAGCTGATCTGGACATCGTCTACGTAAACAGAGTAAGAGATTGTTTTGGGCAACACACTGCTTAGGGAGTTCATTTTAACTATGAAAAGCGTGCAGCTGAGTACGCCACCTTGAGGAACGCCATTCTCCTGTATGAACCGCTTCGATAGAGCATTTCCAAGACGAACCACGAAGGTGCGTTCGGAGAGGTAGCTTTCTATAGTATTAAGCATGTTTCCCGAGACTCCAAGAGAATGCAGATCACGGAGAATGCCATAACGCCAGGTCGTGTCATAAGCTTTTTCCAGGTCAAAGAATACAGAAAGACAGTGTTGTTTGTGGATAAAGGCATCCCTGACATAAGATTCAAATGCTACAAGCTGGTCAGTTGTCGACCGGCCAGACCTGAATCCAGCTTGATGTTGGTCAAGAAGGCCGTTGTATTCAAGGAAATACACAAGGCGGCGATTTATCATTTTCTCAAACACCTTGCACAAGCAACTAGTCAAGGCAATGGGCCTGTAGCTAGCTGCAAGTGTGGCTTCCTTTCTTGTTTAAGAATGGGTATGATAACAGCCTCTTTCCAGGCTTTGGGTAGGCGCCCAAAGGACCATATCTTGTTAAACAGAAAGAGGATAGTTATAAGGGTGTGTTCATGTATGTGCTTAAGCATGCCATATGTAATCCTGTCTGGGCCTGCTGCTGAGTTGCCACATGTTCCCAGAGCCGCCTTCAGTTCCTCCATAGTGAAAGGGCTATTGTACCCTCCTGTGGATGGCCTTTTATCACGGATAGGTTTCCGTTCCTCGGCTAGCTTGTGTCGCATGAAGGAGTCTGTATAATGCGCTGAGCTGAAGATATATTCAAAATGTGCTCCTATTGCATCTGCTTGGTGTTCCAGTGTATCACCAGCAGTGCTGACCAGAGGCACTGGGTGAGCACTGCGCCCTTGAAGTGCTCTAAGTCTGTTGTACACTTTATGTGTATCTGTGTAGGAGTTTACAGAGGAAAGGAATGAGCGCCAGCTTTCCCGTTTGGATGCACGTCGGATACGCCTGCCATTTGCTTTAGCACGCTTGAAGTCTATTAAATTGTTAACTGTAGGATACCTGCGGAATTTTGACCATGCTTTGTTTTGGTTGTCACGGGCATTCTTGCACTCCGCATTCCACCATGGCCTACGTTTGTTTTGTGTCTTATTTGATGTCTGTGGGATTGATTTCTGTGCGGCTTCTATAATATGCAGGGTGATCATGGATTGTAATTCGTCTATACCTAGGTCTACGATTGAAGAAATTGGCAGTTTAGTGAGTTCTCGGAACTTCTTCCAATCAGCAGCCTGTTCTTTAAATTTCCTGTGATAATTTAAACCCATATTTATGTTTCCTGTGTGTTTTAAGCAAACAGGAAAGTGGTCGCTTCCATACAGATTATCGATAACAGCCCACTCAGTGGTTGCCAAGAGCACTGGAGAGCCAATAGCAAGGTTTATTGCTGTGTATGAGCTGTGTGCTGTATTAAAGTATGTTGGGTCTTTCTTATTAAATATACAGGAACCGGAAGACAATAGAAATTTTTCGATTAGCGCACCTCGGGAATCAGCTCTTGAACATCCCCATAGTGGGTGGTGTGCATTAAAATCTCCAACCAACATGAATGGACCCGGGAGCTGGTCAATAAGTTTTTCAAATTCTTCGACGGAGAGGTGATGGTCCGGAGGAATGTATAGGGAACATACAGTTATTAATCTTCCAAAAGTTAGAGCCCGTATTGACACTGCCTCTAAATCGGTAACTAGTGTGATACTCTGACAGGGAACTGTGTTCTGCACAACAATAGCGACGCCACCCGATGAGTGGGCAGTGCCTTGCCTGTCTTTCCGGTATACTGCATATTCTTTGAGAAAGTTTGTGCGTGTTGGTTTAAGTGTGTTTCCTGTAGGCAAAGTATGTTGGTTGGTATTGTGCAAGTATTTCATATATGTCATCCAGATTTCTGAGTAGCCCTCGGCAGTTCCAGTGTATAATGCTCTCAGCAGCCATTTTTGCGTGTGATAAGGGGACGGGTTATTCAAATGTCACCGCCTTTATTAGGCGGCTTGACTGGCGGATGTTTTTTCTGTTTGAGGCGGTCTAGAAAACTCCGCCTCTCTTTGGGGGATTCTCTCAGCGTCTGAGACACTGAGGATCCCGGGGTCACTTCCATTGCTTCCGGCGGAGACTCGGAAGCGGATGAAGGTTTGTCAGGAGGGGTTGACTCCCTCTCTGTTGTCTGGGTTGTTCCAGAGGTGTGTGCGAAGTTGACCTCTGGGACTTGAAAGGTTGGTGCAGCCGGTGGCTGCTTGCTGGGGGGCCGAGAAAGGCGCGCATCAGCAAAGCTGTATTGCGTGCCCACCGTAACTAGACGCCGCCCGGCCCCCCGGCGCGCTGCGTCAACGTAGGATCTTCTGGAGAGAAGCGAGAGCTTCTTCCGGGCTTCAGGGAATGTGATGTTTTCCGTTACTTTGATTTGAATGATCTTTTTCTCGTTCTGGAACATTTCGCAAGTTCGCGAGTACGCAGCGTGCGGCCCATGACAGTTGGGACATTCTGTTTGGGTGGCACTGCAGCTTTCAGTAGGATGCTCGTGAGCACCACACTTTGCACAGGTGAGTTTTCCGTGACATGTGTTTGATCCGTGTCCGTACTTTTGGCACTTAAAGCATCTTCTCGGGTTTGGGACATAGGGGCGTACTTTGCAGTGAATGAACTCTGCTTTCACAGCATCTGGTAGACGGGAACGATTAAAGGTCAAGACGATATGGGGTGTCACTACATCTTCGCCGTTTCGCCTTATGGTGATGCGGCGTAGGGCAGTGACACCTTGATCTCTGAAGCCATCAAGGAGGTCTGAGCCTGTTTCACGGATCAGATCACGTTCTGATATTACGCCTTGAACTGTGTTCAGACTGCGGTGGGGGGTAATGGACACCTGTAAATGAGCAAACTGCTTTTGCTTGAGTAGGATGTCAGAATGATCTTTCTGTGACACTTCAACAAGAAGATCGCCGGATGACAGTTTCTTTGCTTCATAGTTTCTTCCTATCATTTTCTGAAGGGTCCTAGCGATAACAAAAACAGACATTGCAGCGACTGAGTCGTTGTCTACAAGAGAGTGAATAATCAGGAAACGGGGAAAGTGATCGCAATCAGTTCGAGTTCTGTCCAAAGCTTTCTTCGGTGCGGCCCCTTTTCAGGGACCGATCGGGTTTTTTGGAAGAAGAAATACTCATGCGATATGGGAATGCTGACGGTTCCTAGAATGTCACCTGTGTTTCACCGTCTTATTCACAGGAAGGTCCCGGGGCTCGCCGCCTGGTAAACAGACGAAGAGCCCGTCGGCCGGAGCTTGACCATGGCCCCGACCGCCACCGTTCATGGTTTCTACCCTTCACCTCAAAACCTTTCGCCACGGTGCGGATGACAGCTTCGGTATGGGGGCTAAGGGTCCGTGGTGGCGCCAAGCACCATCACCTTGATACTCAAGGTGCCCTTGCGGGACTGTGGCAACCTAAGACAATTTCCCAGTGTTCCGATACAACTGCGCTTCCAACATGTTCATTTGTCTTGGAACCGTCAGTGTAAAACTCGGTGTAGTCATTGTATTATTTGTATTCTAAGAAATCTTGCATTATGTGTTCAAGCGGTGTTTCTTTTTCTTGTGGCATGTTAGGGTAAAATCGCAAAAATGTGCGAAACCATGCCATGGGGGAGTCTGTTCGGTCTTTCGGCGACCTTGAGAGCCTTGCTCGGAACATTGTAGCTTTGGCACATGATGATGTGTGATGTTTTATGGCGCAAGGGCCAGTTATGGCCAAAGAGCGCCATGCCAGTGTTGGTGAATGTGCAGTCGAGCAATGAATTCTGAGAAGTAGATGAAACATGGCTGTAAAGGGGCCTAAAATTTCACTGTAAAGTGCGTAAAATATACATGTACTAAAATCATGGCAATGACTAATGATGTGTACTATGAAATGAGGAATGCATTCAGAAAGAAGAATTATACATTTAAAATATTTAAGATACAGTAATTGGCAAGAAGCACTACTACCTAAACAGAGCCCTTGAACCACAAGGGCCTGGAGGCATGTGCTATAAAAAACTATCACAGCAACATCCTCTGGAGAGAGGATGCGCTACGAACTTATTGGGCTAATAACATATAGCACAACATCATTAAAAAAATCGAGGACTGCTTTGGCATTAAAAAGCGGTTCTTCACCAATAAACAGCATGGGATGCAGAGGGATATTGTAGCGGTATGCTACAGGAAAATGTTTCCTTCTCTCGGCTTCGGCTTCACGACACTCCACGAGGACATGGAGGACGGTCAGCCTCTCACCACATCTACCACAGGTTGGTGGTTCATCACCAGTGAGCAAAAAATTGTGGGTGCCGTACGTGTGTCCTATTCTGAGACGACAGAATAGGACATCAATTCGTCGTGTTTTCGTAGCTGAGGGCCAGAAACCTAACTGTGGTTTAATCATGTGAAGTTTATTATTTGTTTCAGCGTCCCACAAGCGTTGCCAGTGGCTTCGTAGCTTCTTTCGCAAGAAAGGCTTCAAGTCTGTTGCAGGAACAGCTACTGTAGGATTACTAGTGTGCAATGCAGCTGATGTGGCCATTTGATCAGCTCGCACATTACCCTCAATGCCTCTATGGCCCGGCACCCAGCATATAATGACATGCTGGTAGGATATATACGCTCTGCATAGAGTGGAATACAGCTCAATGAGTACAGGATTTTTGTGTTTGCAGAGTGACATCAGGGCTTTCACAACGCTTAGAGAGTCTGTAAATATAACTGTTTTTTGAAGTTTTGTTTTCGTTATATGCTTCACAGTTGACAATAGTGCATAGGCCTCAGCCGTAAAGATACTTGTTTCCGGGTGGAGCACACCGGATTCCGAAAAAGATGGGCCGACGGCTGCATAATAAACCCCGGCATGTGACCTAGAAGCGTCCGTGTAAAACTCTGTACACGAGTACTTGGATTGAAGCTCTAGGAAATGCATTTTAATGTGCGCCTCTGGAGCGTCTTTCGTGACCTCTACGAACGATGTGTCGCACTCTATGATCTGCCACTGCCACGGCGGTAACAATTTAGCAGGAGCCATAGGACGATGTTCAAGCACTGGAACACCCATTTGCTCACTAAGATTCCTTACACGTAAAGAAAACGGTTTCCTCGCTGCAGGTCGGTTATGGAAGAGTGCAGCGGCGGTCATATCGTTTATGGTGGAATAAGAAGGATGTTCGTTGTTTGCTTGTACTGTCAGAAAATATACGAAACTGCTATATGAACGCTGCAGATGGAGTGACCACTGGTTCGACTCTACATAGAGACTCTGGATCGGGCTTGTTCGGAAAGCACCGGTCGCGAGGCGGATACCCAAATGGTGAATGGGGTCTAGTATTTTTAATGCACTTGGCGTTGCGGAGTTATAAACTATAGCTCCGTAATCAAGGCGCGAGCGGACAAGACTGTTGTACAAGTTTAGGAGGCATTTTCGATCACTACCCCATGTTGTGTGCGAGAGAATTTTTAAAAGGTTCATAGTCTTCAGACACTTTGTCTTCAGATATTTAAGATGGGGGATGAAGGTAAGCTTAGAGTCCAGAATTATGCCCAGGAATTTGTGTTCACTGCTCACGGATAGTTCCTCTCGATTGATCGTGAGATTTGGTACCGGTGTCACACCTCTTTTGTTTGAGAAGAGTATGCATGTACTTTTCTGTGCGTTTATTTTGAACCCATTTACATCCGCCCATTTAGACAATTTGTTTAATCCAAGCTGCACCTGTCGTTCACAGATAGCGATGTTACATGATTTGAAACCTATCTGTACGTCATCGACATACACAGAATAAAACATGCTGCGTGGAATGACTGTATGCAGGGAGTTCATTTTTACAATGAAAAGTGTGCAACTAAGTACACCCCCTTGCGGCACGCCAGCCTCCTGGGTGAATGTTCTAGATAACACATTGCCCACTCTTACGCGAAACGTGCGGTTAGACAAGTAGCTTTCGACTGTGTTTAACATATTTCCGCGGACCCCCATCCCAGAGAGATCTCGCAGAATTCCGAAGCGCCATGTCGTGTCGTACGCTTTCTCTAAATCTATAAATACAGAAAGTAAAAACTGTTTATGAATAAATGCATCTCTGATGTTTGCCTCGATGCGAACAAGGTGGTCTATTGTTGACCTACCTTCTCGGAAGCCACACTGGAAGGGGTCTAGTATTTTGTCATTTTCTAGGAAACAGATTAGGCGCCGGTTTATCATTTTTTCATACAACTTGCACAGGCAGCTTGTTAGCGCTATTGGCCTGTAGCTGCTAGCTAAAGACGGGTCCTTGCCTTGTTTAAGAATCGGGATGACTATGGCTTCTTTCCACAAGGAAGGAATATATCCAGCCGCCCACATGGCATTAAAGAGAGAGAGGAGTGTTGTCAGTGTTTCGGGGTGTAAGTACCTAATCATTTCGTAGATGATACGGTCGCCACCTGGCGCCGAGTTGTTACAACAAGCGAGAGATGCTTTAAGTTCGGCTAAGCTGAATGGTCGGTTGTAAGCCTCATTTGATGAACCTTTGCGATTAAGGGGCTGCCGCTCTTCGCGTTCTTTGAACTTCAGGAAAGATTGTGTATAGTGCGATTCACTCGATACATATTCGAAGTGTTTGCCTAGAGTATCCGCCTGGTCTTCCAGGCTATCACCTTGGCTATTTACTAAGGGTAGGGGATGTGACTCCCGACCTATTAATTTATTCACCCTATTCCAGACTTTCGTTTCATCTGTATACGAGTTTATGCTGGAGATGTACTTTTCCCAGCTCTCTCTTTTAGCACGTCTGCGCGTTCTCCTGCCCTGCGATTTTGCTTGTTTAAAATTAATCAAGTTTTCGGCTGTTGGGGAGTTGCGAAACAATCCCCAGGCCTTGTTTTGCTTTTTACGTGCTTTTTGGCATTCCTCGTTCCACCAAGGCAGGCGACGCTTATTAGCTAGTCCATTAGTTTGTTGTATGCACCTTTCTGCAGCGTCAGTGATAAAACGTGTTATATACGCCACAGCATCGTCTATGTTAAGAGACGCAATGTCATCCCGGCCTAAATATGTTATTTCTTTAAAAAGTTGCCAGTTAGCAGAGTTAACCTTCCATCGGGGAACATGTGGCGAGCAACCATCTTGTTTTGTTAAGCTTAGTATAATTGGAAAGTGGTCGCTCCCAAAGGGGTTCTTCAGAACGTACCACTGCAGGTACGGAATTAGTGTACTCGACACGATACTCAAATCTATGGAGGAGTATGAATTATGCGCCACGCTGTAGTACGTTGGCTCTTTCTTATTAAGTAAACATGCTCCCGAGGAAAAAAGGAAGTTTTCAATTAGGCGACCTCTTCCATCACAACGCGTGTCTCCCCACAAGGTGTTATGTGCATTGAAATCTCCGAGAACTATGTATGGCTCCGGAAGCTCATTTATGTAGTTTTGAAATTCCGTTTTATTAAGTGGATAGCTGGGAGGGATGTATATGGAACTAATAGTGATTAGCTTGTCAAACAACACCCCTCGGACAGCAACTGCCTCTAGGGGCGTACGAAGTTTTAATTCCCGGCAGGCAATACCTCTATCGACTACAATAGCCACACCACCGGAAGACACGACTGTGTCATCGCGGTCTTTACGAAAAATGGCGTATTGCCGGAGAAAGTTTGATTGTGTAGGTTTAAGGTGTGTCTCTTGAACACACAGCACCTTAGGATTAAACCTGTGTAGGATTTCTTTGACGTCATCGAGGTTGTGTAGGAGTCCTCTGACGTTCCATTGTATTATTTGTGTATTCATGTTGGAAGTGTTTTTGTGCTGTGTGTTTAAAAAAGAGACTAATTTAACTTACAGAGCCCTTGTCGGGCCCTGTGATGCGGGCTTTTTCTTTTTTGGAGCGGTCGAGAGATTCTCGCCGCTCCTTTGGCGCTGGCTGCGCCGTCTGGCTGGAAGATGTGTCCATTGGCTCTTGCGGAGCGCTGGACACCCGCTCTTGAGAGCGGTTTGTTCGCAGTGAAGGCCTCTTCTCGAGGGACAAGGCCTTGGAGGCCACTAGCCCGGAGGTTGATGGCCCCTTCTGCTGGGGTTGCGGAGCAGCGCTAGCTGCAGCCGCCGAGGGGGCGGATGGCGTCGCTGGCAGCTCACTGTGTGTGAGCCGGACAGCCGCCGGAAGCCGCTGTGGCGCTGCCCCCTGACGCGCCACTTCGGCAAAGCTGGTTTTTGGCAGGTGCAATACCCGCCTGCGTGCCTCCTTGAAAGTTATGTTTTCTTTTACCTTAATTGTCACTATTTCCTTTTCTTTTTTCCAGGATGGGCACGACCGCGAGTATGCGGCGTGCTCCCCATCACAGTTCACACAGTGGAGAGAGTTTTCGCATGATTCAGAGAGATGCTCAGTGGCACTACATTTAGCACATGTCAGTCGGCCTCGGCAGTTCTGAGAGCTGTGGCCGAATCTTTGGCACTTGAAGCATCGGAGCGGGTTTGGCACGTATGGCCTGACACGTAGTTTGACGTATCCGGCCTCAATGGTCTCGGGTAGAACACTTGAACCAAACGTAAGAATTATGTGTTTTGTCTGAATCTCCTTACCATCGCGCCTCATCTTGATTCGTTTTACAGCCAAAACATTTTGTTCCTTAAATCCTTCCAGAAGTTCATCTTCAGTGAGCTCCAACATGTCGTCATCAGAAATAACACCGCGGGAGGTGTTCATGGTGCGGTGCGGGGTCACAGTCACAGGAAAATTTCCAAACGACACTAGATTCTGTAGTTTATCATGTTGTTTCTTATCGCGGAGTTCCAGAAGGAGATCACCGCTGGCCAACTTCGTCGCCTTGTAACCTGGTCCTATAGTCTCTGTCAGAGTCTTTGCAACAATAAAGGGTGAGATCACTCTCACGGACTTGTCAGTTTTCTCACTATGTACCACGTGGTATCGTGGAAAGTTCTCAATTTGTCGGCCAAAAAATTGGAATATTTCTTCGGTGCGCCCCCGTTTCGGGCGGCGATCAGCAAGTGCAGGAAAGGAGCTATCCATATATGTGGGATGAGTTTCGGCGGTGGCGCCAGCCACCCACCATGGAGCCCAACAAGGGGACGCTGCAGAGTCTGTAAGGGACAGGTCCTGCAAACGCCAACTGTACGCCACCACTATAACCAAATACATATACCCAAGGCAGGATATAATGCACAAGGTTAACCCTTGCTGCCCGCGAAGTCGGAAGTGAAAGGAAAATAAAGAGAGGACAGGAAAGAGTGAAAGTAAGAAAGACGAAGGTTGGAGGGAGAGAGAGACAGGAAAAGGCAACTACCGATTTCCCCCGGGTGGGTCAGTCCGGGGGTGCCGTCTACGTGAAGCCGAGGCCAAAGAGGTGTGTTGCCTCCGCCAGGGGGCCATAAAGGTCCAAACTCCCGGCTTCGGCTCAACCTCCAGGATCCCCTTTTCCCCGGACACGGCTGAGCCGCGCACGGTTAAGCGCGGGAGGGTCCAACCCCCATTGTGCTCGGGTCCGTGGTGTCGCAACACACCAAACGCCTGCTTACGCAGACGCCCCTGCGGGGAGTGTCTTCTCTTGTAAGGCGCGTTAACGGCGAAGCTGTATGAGAAAAAATGGCAATATATCTTCGGTATTACACGCAGAGACCTAGGGAACGCCTCACTGCCTTCTTATTCGTCGACGCTGAAAACGTTGGAATGTAATGATGGAAACATTGTGACGGCTTCTATCTGTCCGGGTCAGGGCGGACACCTTGGTGACTGAACACATGACCTAAGAACTGGAGTTCCTCGAAATCAAAGTGACATTTTTCTGCTTTCAGTGTGAGGCCGGCGAACCGTGTCGTTTATAAAACAGCCAGCAACCGTCTGAGGTGTCCCTCTAATGTTCCCGAAAAAACTGTGATATCGTCGAGGTATACTAGACATGTCTGGCAATTCAGGCCTAACAGAACCGTATTTATGAGTAGCAGAAAAGTTTCTGAAGCTAAGCGTAAACCGAAAGGTCAGACCAGAACTTCCTAAAGCCCGTCACGCGTTAAGAAAGTAGTCTTTCTTTGTCTCTCTCGTCGACCCTCGATTTTACAATAGCCACTTTTATGAGATAGCAATTATATGGACACTTCAACCGGATTTCTGCCGTCGGCGTCGCCGTCGCCATCGTCGTCGTCGTTGCCGTGAGGTTCCGTATAGATTCCAAGGGCGATAAAATTGTCGCCGCGCGCCGTATGCGCGAGCGAAAGCGCGCGGGGGACGCGCGCTATCACGGAGGGCGAACTCCCCCCGCGCTATCACGGAGAGCGAACGCTCGGCGGAAAGCAAACGCGGCCGTCGCGTGGGGGTATGGGAGGGAGGAGGCGGGGCGGCGCTGTGCTCCGGCACCAAAGGCGTATCTTGCCACTCAATCTCCCACGCGAAAGCAACAAAGCGGGAAGAGGGGGGGGGGGGGGGGTGGGGCAGCTTCTCCTCTGCCAAAAACTTCTCCTTCGCAGTTTGCCCGGTGGTGCCCGTCGCCGGCACCGTCTCTTATCTCCACACTGCTCTGACCTTTGTGTGCGCTGTGCATCCGCAGCTCAGTTTCCGTTGAAGCGATAGACCGCGCGAACCTGCGCTTGCTGCCAGCGGTTTGACAGTCGTTGGCTGCGGTCATTCATTGTGATCTTTTCATGTTTGCTTGTGCGCCCTGACACCACGATTGTTCATTCAGTTAGTTAGCCAATGTGTCCAAGTTTATGCCAGCCGATAAAAATACTGTCCCTACTCCGAATAGCTGTCTACTAATTTGCTATCGCAATCGATTCTTCGCCTTTCGGGTGAACTGCGACATTCTTTAGGTCTATCGACGGAAAGTAGCGGGCATGCCTCAGTCTGTCGAGAGAATCGTCGATACGCGGTAATGGGCAAACGTCTTTCTTTGTCACCCGGTTCAGGTTGCAGTTGTCGACGCAAAAAAGTCGCAGCTTCGCCCGAAAGGCGAAGCATCGATTGCCGATAGCAAATTATCAGAGAGCCATATGAAGTAAAATAGTACTATTATCGGCCGTATCTACTTGTAAACATTCGCTTGCTAACTAAATTAACAAGCATGGTGTCAGCGCGCAAAGCAAACATGAGTACATCACACTCGATGACCGCGGACACTCGCTGTCAAAACGCTGGCGTGCGGAAATGCGGAAGCAGCAGTGAGGGAAGTGACCTTCATGCTGTATATCGCTTCAACGCAAACTGAGTGCCGAGAACACAGCCCCCACAAAGCTATGAGCCGCCGATGCACCTATTATAGACTGTGCCCCCCGCACAGATCGCTCTAAAGATACTGCCGTGCGCAGCCGCCACATACGCGGTTGCAGGCCAGAGTAAAATGCCACCCCCCACCGCCCTCCCCCTCCCCCCGATGCTCGCAACCTTGGGTGCCTCGTGCGTGGCGAAAGAAGGCGCACTTCGTGCCAGCTTTCTTCCCTTTCGCGCGGACGAGATTGAGCCGCGCTCGTCGGCTCCCCTCGCACGCTTTCACTCGCATATACAGCGTTAAGGCGCGCCACTACGGTGTTACCCTGCTTGGACTTTATACGGAACCTCGCGGCGACGACGATGGCATAAATTAGCCTAGAGTGTCCATACAACTGATATCGAAATGAACGCACACTGCCTGTCTTTCATTTTGACCACCACTACCGGCGGTTGCCCAGGGGCTTTTTTAAGGCTAGATGGCGTCGTCGACGAGAATTTTCTCCACTTGTTCTTAAATTGCATCGCGTTTTTTCGGTCCTACATGGTATGGGTTTCGTCGGATTGGTCTCGCTGTCCCCTCCATGATAAATCGGCGCTCTGTCAGTGGCGCCTGACCGACTCTGGATGTGGACGAGAAGCAATTGCGAAACTGGTGCAGCAGGTCCACAAGGCGTTGCCTTTCCGCTGGCATAAACTCGCGCTTACGTCAAGAACAGGCAGCGGTAACGAAGTGTCTTGCTCTCCCTGTTGTAATGCAAAGCATTCGCGGAATTCCGCAATCTCGTCGAGGTAAGCACCTGCTTTGCCTTTCGCAATGTTCCATCGTTCCTTTTATAGTGTAAACCCTCTTCAATAGCAGTAACTCAGGAACTGTATAAACATAAATTCAATGTAGCTTGAGCTTACTATGTTCACTGTTCACAATTTCAAGCTCTATTGTTGATGAATTGCTTTTTTTAGTTAAAGCAATCGAAAATTATCTAACGCAGACACAACATACGTACAACGTGAAGCACACTTGTGGCACCATCCACAACTTCAGATTGTCAGCAAGCTTTATTTTCGGGGCTTTAAAGAAAACGCTGAACACTACGAGAAAAATTACTTCGATTCCATCTTGCAATATTATTAATCGGATAAATTCTATTGCTTTTGTATGCAGCGAACTCAGTGACTAGTAGCATACAATCAACATTACGTGAATTATTGTTGTAGTTCTAGATTTACGTCTACTTCTTCAGTGCTTCGAATCAACACAGCAAATTTATTTGTTTGATGAGGTTTTCTTTGTGGAAGCCTTTCGATCACCAGGTGACTTAATAAAGTTACAATTGAAACCGTGCATGTTATAACACCCCAAAAAACTCAAGAAAAAAACCATAAACGCGAATAAGCGACCCCACCACCTGAATTAGCCACTACATCAGTGGTTGTAGTGACTGCTACCTAATTTATTTATTATTTACAAATACTCCAAGCCCTATTCAGGCCCCATCCGGAGCGCTTATATCAATGGCAACGAACAAGACTAGAAACAGAAAAATACAGGGACTATAACATCTGCAACGCACAATTAGCAACAATAAATAATAAGCAGGAACAATAGTAGTTCACAACTCAAAAACAATCAGTGATATACCATGCACACACAACAGTTGATATGTATTAAGCATTTTATCTAATAATATTATAAAACACACACTAGACTTGATTATTATCCTTCATTGTGGTGTAGTACAATAATAATAATAATAATAATAATAATAAGAAGAAGAAGAAGAAGAAGAAGAAAAATAATTACAAGATGAACGAACAATTGTGTCGTATCAGCGTTGACTACTTGTTGTGGTAATTTATTGGATAGTGAAATTCAATAAGTAAACAGAGAATATTGATGCGTGTTAAGGTGACTGAATGGTTGCCTAACTGTTTTGTTGTGGTGTGTACGGTCAAAGAGCGTGGACGGCTCCGTTATGTAACGTTCACAAGTATTTTAATATGATCATGGTAAACCAGATAAATTTTAATCTGGACAACATTCTACGATGAGCGAGTGTTTTGATCTTTGCCCTATTATTAAGACGCGAATAGTTGGAATAGATAAACCTGAAGGCTAAGTTCGACACCCTTTCTATTTTTGTAATTAAATATTGTTGACATGGACTCCATATTAAGTCCACGTATTATAATTTTGGCCAGATGAGAGTTTTGTATGCTGTTAACTTTACGGCGGGTGACGTATGACGCAGTTTCCGTTTAAAAAATGCCACCTTTCCAGTGCGTTACCACAGATTATCTGAATGAGGTTCCCAGTATAAGATACTCGTGGGTGTAACACCTAAATACTTCACTTGCCGAATTTTCCTAACATAAGTATTTTTAATGGTGTAAGCAACTTCTAAAGGCTCCTTTTTGTTACTAAATGGTATGCTCGCCATTTGCAAAGTACTCAGGTTCAAGCCCCATTGGTCACACCATGCACTGATTGAATAGAATGCATGATTTAGTCTGACTTGATCGGAGTGTTGATTTATGCTATACTCGCGGACCACTTTCTGTGGCAATGAAGGGAAAGCTACGGGCGCGTGGATGCTGCACATGTGTTAGCGCGCCAAGTAGTTCGGCAGCGTTTGACAGTGCTTTTGGTTGCTCGGAACGGACGCTGAATCGACGCAGCTTTCACGTGCGACGGTTCCGCGTTTGCCCAGACGCGGAAGGGAAAAGCCGCAAAATAATGTCAAATAGAAATGATTTATATAGACCAAAAACAGTGGATCAAGCACCGACCCTTGTGCTACTCCGGAGTGCACATCTAGAGTGTCAGAGATGAAGTCATTAACCGCCACGTATTGATTCCTTGAAGCTAAGTAGCATGCTAACCCACAAACAATGTTGTGCTCAATAACAATAGCATGCAATTTATTTACTAAATCATCATAAGGAGCAACATTAAACGCTTTAGAAAAGTCTAAAGAGACTGCGTCAATGCAGAAATATGACTCGTCATATTTAGTGCATTTACGAAATCATCGGTTATCTCGGCTACCTGAGTTGCAGAGACAGACCAGACCTAAAGACATGTTGATTGTCATGAAAAAGTTGGTTGGTTTCTAGATGTATCATAATTGCCGCAAATATAATATGTTCTTGCACCTTATAAATTGTGGATATTAGCGAATCTGGTCTGTAATTGTTTAATTCTAATGGAGGTCCAGATTTATGAATTGGGACTATCCTCGCGAGCGTCAGCGATAGGGTCTCACTCAATATTCTAACACCTAGGTTGTATATATTTTATACAAATACTCGGCCACCCAAGTCGCATATCAGTTAAGAAAAACGTTATACTCATATATATATATATTATATATATATATACCCACTTTATATCAAGTCCACGCAAAACGTTAATGGTGTTTGCTTAAGTTCACTTGAGGCATCGGTTTAAGAATCGCATAAAATGGCATGTCTGTGATCGATGCCGTCAGCGTAAAAATGTAGTGAAAAATGCGTTGAATTTTTGAGAAATATTTAAAGGGATCATCAATGCTTACACCCCATGCTTTTATCTCTGTGATACCATTTTTGTCTCCAGACAAATAGCGCCAGAACATTTGGCTTGTTCTAACATGAAAGAGGACGAAGTGCTGGAAAAGAAATTGGTTACTTGCTGCGTGCATTTTTTTTCCTGAACGGTATGTACTAGATTTGGAAGCTGTTTCTTGCAACCGCATTTACGACAGCGTTTCACTTTGCGTTTCAGATGAATAAGGTGACGATTCATCCATGGGTAGTTCCTGTTGACACGTTTCTTTTTTAGACACATAACTACGTTCACAGTAACATATTACGTCTTTAAATCGTGACGATAACTCTTTAACGCCTTTTATCACATTGAAATACAGGAACGAGGATTCCATATAGCTAAGCACTGCCTCATTATCTGCATGCGCATATAGTCCATGATAAATGTGTAAGAAAGTTGAACTGGTGATCGCGAGCTAACAATAGGGCATACTAAAACAAGCAACTTGTGATCAGATATCCAATGTTTGACAATAATAGAGCAGTCTATAAGCGAGCTGCTTACAAACGTAAGGTCAAAAACAGAAGAAGTACTGGAAATCTTGGTAGCATCGGAAACCAGTTTGTGTAAAGGAAAGGTAAACGCAGTTAGTATTAGTGGCTCAAAATTTTAGAATCTTTGCCGTCACGACAAAGACTGGACCAGTTATTGCCAGGTAACTTGAAATCAGCAGTCATAAGGATGCTTGAACGCTAATTTGTATTTTGGAGCAAGTGATCATTTAGTGCTTCAAAATATTCAGGGGGAGCATTCGGAGGACGATAGTCACCCCCAAAAGTTATATTCTTACCAAAAACAAAAACTGGAGGACGCTTAAGCTTCGCCTTTGACAGTGGAACGTGAAAGCGTTATCGGGCCCCGTTCGCATCGCATGTTTCTTTGAGTAGGTTTAACTCCAACACAGAACACGGGAAAGCCAGCTTACAAAGACCAAGCTTACACCGATCCCCCTAAAATCGGCTCACTTTTAAACAGAAATGCATTGCTAGGAGGACGTTTTTTCAGGGGCAATATAAGTCGGCTTATATTGCAATGTGAAGGCCCTAGGACCTATTTTAATTGTCTTAATAATTGTTTGCAATTGCCCCAACGCGCGCTTGTTCAAAGCTCATTAAGCAGGCCAAGTCCCAATCTGACCTGCCGAGGATGCGATCGCCATTTGGATAAGATTTTGGCAAGTATTCCTACCCGAGCGCGCCGCGGTTGGTATGATAGAAATGCTGGAAAAGGGGTCTGTGTTTGTGTTTCCTCGAAACAAAATTATGTTTTCTCGTACATTCAAATTACAGTCGGATGCCACCTTGTCTTTAGGTTGTGGTTAATGGGTACTTTTCCATTTTTCTGACAGATTTCACTGTGAGAAATCGAATTTCTGTTCACTAACGCCTTGCACCGCGCGGAGGGCCTGTGCGGTCTGGGTGGTGCCGGATAATTTTCTCCTGCACTGACACCTTGCGCCACGTGGAGGGCCTGCGCGGTCGGTGTGGTTCGGGATGATTTTCTTGGCCACGGACGCCGACATCCACGCCAACGCCGGATTTTCTGCGACATGGGGCCCTTAACACTGTCGCGTTAAAGATTTCCATGTGCGTCACATAACTTTGTGATTATTGATGCCCTTGAAGCGGGGAAATGTATTGTTTTTTATCGCAATTGCAGCTCCACGACCTCGTGATCCTTTGTCCCGACGGATTAGCGTGTACGAAGTTGACGTCATAGTTTGCTGATGATATTATAGTGTCCTTTTATGAAGCACCGCTGACTGTTCTTTCGCGACGCAGCAGCTGCGGGCTGCTGCCACGTCGGAACAGAAAGGCCGAGCCTCTCTGCTACATGCTGACGTGCTTTCCGAAGGACCTTAATTAAGTTTTACCATACCATACCATACAGCTGCTGCGTTTCCGGTAGATGGGAAGTTGGTAGTAGGTGTTTCTTGCATAGTGTAATTAGATTCTCTTTAAGAAAAAAGCCTCAGTTTCGCCCAAATGCGAATCATCGATTATTTGACAGCTATACCAAGTAAGGATAGTAGTTTTCTCGGTCGTATAAACTTGTAAACATTCGCTTACTAATAAAATTAATAAGCAGGGTCTCACGCACGCACATGCAAGCATGAAACGCCTCCCTCGATGACCGTGGTCCTCATGCTATCAAAATGCTGGATTTAGTAAGCGCTGGGCAGGGAGCGAATCTCCCTTCGTGCTGCCTCTCGCTTTAACAGGTACTAGGTCAGAAAATAGTTCACACGCACTTTTCAGCCATCGACGCACCTGGACTATTTGTCCCGCATCGCATATCACTTTCCCAATAGAGCCCGCGCTGCCCACCGGCTTAGAACGCCCCCTATACATCCCATCCCCGCGGTGCCTTGCGCGCGACGGAAGACGGCGGGCTCCCTTCATGCTTTCTTCCCTTACGCGCGCGAGATTGAACCACCATCATCGGCTCACCCTCACTGCTTTCACTCGCACATACAGCGTACGGCGCGCGGTCACGATGTTATCACACGTGGACATTAAACGGCAAATCATGGTGACGACGATGGCGGATATGCGCCTGGGGTGTTCATATTATTATAACGCAATAATAGTTACTCTGAATGTACGCGGCGCAATGAAACCGCCTTTGTGAATACATATCGATATTTGCCGAATTCACCGTTCTTTAAAATAGATTTGCCTTCTTTTACAACAAAAACAGTTTCAAAACCACAGATGTGCACCCGTCCAACTGTTTTTAGGGCTTGCTCAGTAACGCAAGTATAATGATCGCTTTGACGCAGACATCTACGTGCATTCTGCGTAGTGCCTGTATTCGAGTATATTGCTACGTATGATTTGTCCTTTGCGTAGTAAAATAACAGTTATTCACCTCGGGACATTACTTATTCAAAAGCATTTCCTTCACAAGGGCTCATTTTAGCTGCAAAAGGGTTTGCCGTGCTTCCTTATCACGCGACTGGAGCGTTTTAGTATGAGTTCTGAAGAAAGCTACGCAGATATTTCATTAGCATACAATTGGTCATTGGAATCTATACAAATTCCCTTAGCCTATAGATGAAAGTTTAACTCGTCTTATGACTCTTGGTCTCGCTCAAGTCGGGTAGAAGTCTCGAGAAGAGATTTCGTGCAGGGAAGAAAAAAACACGTCTGCTACGGAAAATAGAAAAATTTTATTGAAGAACTCAGAACACGAATACATCAGTTGAGAGCAGTGCTCGCACAGCTGACTTTCTTTCTTTTTTTTTTGTAAATGAATTTTCATGCTTCCTTAATAAGTGTTGAACCATACCGCATTGACCAGATATCCGTATTATTTATTCGCCTTTGTATCCTGAAGCAGACTAACACATTTTTGCTTGCAGAATTGTTTCTAAATGCTGGCGCTTCGACTAAACTCAGATCATTGAGTATGTGTTCAGCTGAGTGTAGACTTACGCCGAAGCTATGGTACTTATAGCCTCGCCTCAACTCACATGAGTAGAGGAAGCTTCTCGCGTACAGGAAGGCTTCAGGTTTGAATGCCTGAATGTAGGCGTAATGCACCTGACTTGCATTGTGCTTTCTGTTTTCTCTCTTTATCGCTATTTCACTCCCCGTCTACCTCCCAGTGTAGGGCAGAAACTGTACAGGTTGAGTGTAACATCCGGTTTTTCGACTTTCCCGCCGTCTTAGGTTGTTTAGGACGCTATAACGTTTTCCCCCTTGGAGCCGTGCGAAGCAGGACTTCTTCATATGCCCTGCAGAATTCACAACGCTATTGCAGAACATACGAGAGCGAACGCCTGCGCTAACACCTAGCCTAATTTGTGGCCCATTTAAGTACGCATTATTATCATGCTGAACGGAACTAACACTTCCCAACACAATGACTCCAATGCTCTACCCATTGGTCACAGATGAAGGCACTTGCTCACGCACCGCTACTCACTAGCGCTTTGGAGACAATGGGCGTGGGCGTCACGTCCCGCAGCAACATTTTGCTATGCAAATGCGAAATCATGTGCTCGCTCATGAGTTTACTTTAGGCTACAGCTGGTACGAAAAACGTAACTATTCGTTACAACAAGCATAATTTGTTTCCTGTAAGCTCCACTGAGCAATAGGCCGGTTTTCAAAATATATTTCACTTGGTGGAGCGTATGCGGCACGAAATTACGATGTTTGAATGTTCTGTAAACTATGGGAAACAACAAGAGCCGGCGCTCAAGGTTATTTGTTTCACCTAGATTCAGCTTAGTAAGTGATCCATTCTTTTAGATATATTCCACTGACTTGTTGGGATTATGGGCCATGTGAACAAGAGCTACCGCTGTCATTCACATCGCTTCCGAATAAGTCCTTATGGTATTGAGAGTGTCACGGCTTCACCAGATTTTTGCATGTGACAGCTAGGGCTTTGAGAGGCTTTGTGAGTTTGCACCACCTAAGGGATGGCTCAATTTCCCCAGTGCTCCCCTGTGTCAGCTAGCATCTTAAGACGCCATATGACATTCTACCCCCTTAGGCGGTTGACTCATCTCGCACTGAAACGGTGGTAGCAGTTCTCCTCACTACAATAAATGAATTCGCTATTACCATATAGATACCAAGCCGCCATGTTGCCGTGGTCATCAAACACGTTCGCATCACACACAATTGGAACTTGCGGGACGCGTGCGCCATTCGTTTACACGATGTGGCACCCCAACATTGCTAGACAGCTAACTACCTGCCAAATAACAACATTTTGTTCCACCATTGCCACAGGATTTGGATAAGAATAAAACAGACAGAAAGATTGCTTGGTGTATCATGAAGCCTTTTAGCCATTTGTTTTTTTTATTTACTTATTTATTCAACATACCGTACAGGCCCGAAGATAGGAATTAGGTAAGGGGAGCTTCACATTAGCATAGTATACACCAGCATGCAATTATACAAATTACGCCAAAGCTCTGCGAGGGCTTGCAACCGAGATGAAGAATATGAATCATATAACATTGATTTCCCAGTGCTTTAATTCTACATCACTTCTTCTGTAAACACATTTATCCTAACAGCATGAAACGCTATTCATGATTGCTTTACGCTTTCCACCTCAGCAACTTATTTTCTTCGATGACATCATACAAACCAATATTTACCTAATAATTTATCGACCAATATAGGCCACCGCTGAAGCCGCGGCTGCTCAGCGCCATAGGAGTACTGAATATAGCGCCATACATGTTAGCAGGTAACGTGGCATTGAAATAGGTAAACGCATAAAGAAGTTCCATTTCGGCGCTTCTTGACAAGACAAACGTTGTGGATTTTAAGCGAATCC
>NC_051156.1:64179477-64359476 GCF_013339745.2 Dermacentor silvarum
AAGCGCGCGATGGGCGAGGGACGCGCGCTTTCACGGGGAGCCAACGCGACTTCCAGTGGAAGCGGAGCGGTGGGGGAGGAGGTCATCGAGGCAACCCTAGACTGGTGCGTGTGCGTTCCCGCTCTCCCACTGCGGCCCATGCGCGTAGACCTGTCGGCCTCTGCCGCCAGCGTTTTGGACAGCGGTTGTGGGCGGTCACACAAAAACAACGCGCGCAACTGTTGTCGACGGCGGCGGTGTTTTGCCAGCGTTCGCTCGAACGCGCGCGGCGTTGGTGACGTGTTATGAAGAAGTGCCAACCTTTGTCGTACACCCTATGGGGGTCTACCGTAGCCACATAAGGCCATTGTCCCTTGGTCACTAAATAAATGAAACCACCGGATCATACATATTCTCATTCTTAATAGTTCAAATAACCAATTACACCATCAAATCTCAATAGGCATAATTGGAATACATATTCCCACCATAGTACAGCGGCGCTGGCCTTCCATCTCTACCCCCAGTGGAAGGGCTGACAGTTTTTTGTCCCTGGTATGTGTTCAATGAGCTTGGACCTTTTCTGCACTATCGCCAGGATCGGTCCACTTTTCAACCGTGGGCACCACCCACCACCGCTGAAACTTGTGAGCCTATAAGCTTCGCTTAAAAAGGACGTTTGGGAGCTCCAATGGCAGGTCTGATCCTTTGGATCACACCTTCAGGTATTGCCAACCTAGAGCTAACAAGCCTCTGTTATCCTACAGTACTGCTCATTCCGAGCTATCAAAAGGGGCGCAGAGAAATATGTTTGTTATTTTCACCTTGAAAATTTTCAAGCGCCAATATGCGGCCCCGGTATGATCCACACGTGCTTTCTATCTTCTTTCTTTCTTTCTTTCTTTCATTCTTTCTTTCTTCCTTCCGTCCTTCTTTCATTCTTGTCCCTGGCTCATACGCGCATATCACTGGCTTTCCTTTCTTTTTCTTTCTTCTTTCTTTCTTTCTTTCTTTCTTTCTTTCTTTCTTGTCCCTGGCTCATTGCGATGCAGGTATGCGCCACACGTGATTCTATTATCGTTAACCATGACGTAACTGACGAGCAAATGATGTATTGATGTCATGACCTACCAGTCATGTTAGTCATACATTCGCACCCTTCCGTGGCAATTTTCGTATATACCAAGTGAACGAGACGAGAGTTTTCGATAGCGTTTCGGAAGGTTTTCGATTGGTTTATTTCCGCCGGAGGGTGCCTGTGGTCGGACCACGAGTGTTCAGCCCAGACATATACAGCTTCACTGTAAAAGTCTTGCCCTCGTTTAACGTCTTCTAGATTTCAGCAACAGTTAGCGTGGTTGGGTGAGGCTAGGTTTCCGAATACTTTCATTGTGCCGATTGCTGAAGCGCTGCTCAGAGCAACAGTCAGGAGAGACTAGTTTCTCGACATCAGCTAGCGAAGAGTCGGGTATAAAGAAACATTTCTCCGTAATTCCATACATCCACCGCCTATCGCATAACCTGAAGAAGATAAGACTTGTGGAAATATTACCATAGTATTCTCAACTCCAACAAGCTTATCAGCTTGCGTGCAAAAACAAGACCATATGGTACAATAAAGTAGGTGTGTGAAAAGAAGCACAGGAATACTTACGCTAACTATATGACCTGTGTTATTGACAGAGTTCTGTTGGCCGATGGAAAGAGTTATGTGGGACAAACCTGCAGATGTATTAATGAAAGGCTTAGGGAACACCCTAATAACGTTAGCAAGCCTTCGCTGGATGGCTGTCTCGCAATTCATTGGCGCAAGTGCGGATGCGTTCCATGTTTTAAAGATACAAATATTATCGGGAGAATCAAATGGGAATTAACTTGTCTTATCACTGAAAGTGTTCGGAGTAAAGAGTTTGACAATGCTTGTAATAGCAAAGCGTCCATGTCACTACCGACGAGGGAGTTGGAATTCCTGCGCATGCGTCAAATCGTTTTTGTTGACCCCGCAAGTGTGTTATACTATCATGTGGTTCTGTAAGCTTGTCAGTAGACACGTGCTTGTGCAAAAATAAGGGTATAAAAGTCGCGTCTTTCCTCGAAATAAAATTGTTCTTGAAAGTTAGCGCCTTGTGTGTATCTCTGTCCTTTTACGTCTATATGCTATTTACGATACAATATAAAAACCGAAAAATGGTAAGCACCAGTCCGCATTTGTTCCCTCTAGAACGGGTGGGGTGTACCAGTTGCCATTATCATGCGCAAGTGCGCAGACGGGCCGCGGACTCAACGGTCGTGTGAAACAGCATCAAAGGGCAGCAAGAATGATAGGCATGTCGCTCATGGGAGCGCATTGCGGCACATGTGGCTGCGAACCCTGCTTTGAGAAATGCACTATCATTCACCGCCGTAGTAATCCACTCATAAGGGAAATAGTAAATGCGTTCCGTATTTGTAAATCAAAACATGTGTGCATCGCTCACCCTGTAGTGTCATTAACACAGAGTGAATGAGATTTCCTTCAAAAACGTGACGGAGATTAGGCACAATCATGCGCGCATAATGTGATTTCCGGATTGTGTGAGCATGCTCCTGATTACATATCACGTTTGGCTTTGTATAACGCTTTTGCAGTGCACGTGACATGCCCGTGTATAAAATATGCGTTATTTTCAATTAACTACTCAGTTGCGAGTTAGCGCCCCTCTTGTCATCTTCTTTCTTGTCCGTGTTTTCTTTTTTTGCGCATTCCTTAAAATGAATTTTAACCAACTTGCCGAAATGTGTTCTCCTGCGTCAAAAGCGTCTGGAAAAATAGTGATCCACAGTCCTACGAGAGAGGATAAGTTCACACTAGAAAAAAAGTATAAAAGTGCACAAAGCCCATAAATGAAAAACCTGATGTTTGACAGGGACGGACCCTACACTTCTATTTGCTACAGCCCAACAGAGTGTCATTGCGAGTATCAAAAGTCAGGTTATTGCTTGCATAGAGATGCACAGCCTATCAGACATTAAGCAGAAGTTCGCGGCACAGAGTTAATGTTACTGCCTTCAATAGCAGCGCACGGCCAATACAATTACGCACTAAAACTTCTCAATACACTTTGAATTGACAAATCAGAGCCCGCCACAGAGACATAAGCACAGGCCATCCTGGGCTATCAGTTGTTGCCTCTGGCCAATCGGCCACAACAGCGAGTTCCAACTCTTACCCGCGTGAGCTTGAGCTGCGCAGACATACTAATGTTCGGATGACTGCTACCCATTGTCTTAGCAATTGCTTCTGACGTTGGCAGCTGCGACGACTGTTCGAGTTTTGTAAATCAACTTAAGCTAACTATTGGTGCAAGTACTGAAGTTCGCAACCGTGCTACCGTTAAATACAAACATTTTTTCGACTACAGTGTTCGTCTTTGCAGCGGCGGGCATCGCGAGCTTGCAGATCTTACGAACAGCTATAGCTTTCTGAATGCGCTTTCTACATAAGATTCTTTCGCGCCAAAGTTTTCGTAAGTTCTCTTAGTGAATTCCGCCCGAAATGTGCACTAACCTGCCCCCTCGCATGCGCACATCTACCCGCTTCCTCCTCCGCGCGCCCGAGAAGAGGGCGCGCACCCTCTTCGTCTTCCTCTCTTGCGAGTGCAAGACACCACCGCATCAAGCGACCATCCTTATCGGTTCAGCCTCGTAAGCTTTCGCTCGCACCTACACCATAAGTCGCGCATTTCTAGTTTATAAAGTCCAAGTATCAAGTGCAAGTACAAGATATCGCACTTGTACTTTAAACGGAGCATCTGAGTGCCGCCGACGGCAACGACGACGGCAGAAATTTTCACTTTCGAGGACAGTTGCAAATTCGTGAGGTTTCGACTCACTAGGACCAGACACGTTGGTGTCCATGGCCGACAAAGTGTCAGCCAGTAAGCTAAGACAGCGTATCCTGTGGTGCACCAAGAATGCTGTCCCTCCCCACATAAATACCCTGCGACCGGCGCTAGACACAAGAAGTATATCGCCAAATCCCTCTTTCGGAAGATTTCGCATGACTAGCATCGGGCTTTTGGGCGTCTACTGGCGACAGAGTTTATGTCATAATGCTACGACGGAGTGCTCGGCTGTGTTCCAAGAATGCTGTCGCTGGTACACAATTGAAGAAAAAAACACAGCGCAAAAGAGACGAGGACGAAAAGAAGACAGGTACAAAAGAGGGGCGCAAACTTCCAACTAAGTTTTATTTGAAGAAACAAGGTTTATATACACGAAAAAATTCATTGCACCACCGTGACGTCATGAACTCTCCATCGCATCAAAAAGGCAATCTCTTTGTCGGCAGGTGCCACTGACGGGCAGCTAATGCACATGCCCTCGACCCTCGCAATATAAAAGCTTCTAGACTCTATCTTTCTAGTCTATCTCCGGAACGTGCCAAAAACTTGGTGTCCTAAAGGTGCGGATGGCATTTTTGGCACTTGCCGACAAAGAGATTGGCTTTTTTTTATGCGATAGGGAGTTCATGACGTCATGGTGGTGCAATTCATTTTTCATGTATGTAAACCTTGTTTCTTCAAATAAAATTTAGTCGGAAGTTAGCGCCCGTCTGTTGTGCTTGTCTCCTTTTCGTCCTCGTCTCTCTTGTGCTGTTTTTTCTTCAAGTATGTCGCACCAACTCTCCCACATCAAAGCTTCTGCTGCTACGCAGCAATGCCGTCTGGCTATGTAAACGTCAAATCTCACCAAAACGAAAAGGCGCATCGCAGAGTAACAAGTTACCGACGGAGTTTCGGCCTCGGTACCGGCCTGCGCCACATGTCATTGGCCGGCTTTCGTGCTTTGCTAGCCGCATCGGGTGTCGGTGTCATGATCTGGCATGGACAGACTTCGGCTTCTAGCGACAGCTGTCACCAGCGTCACCATTGCTCTTGACTACACCGGACGACGCCGAAAACCTGCCGGAAGCTCGTTCCTCGTGGTTCGGGCTTAAGTATTTCCAAAGATGATCTTCCGAAATACGGCAACGGAACTTCTCATGCAATATCATTGTTCTCATTGATTGCACGCAGACAGTGAATTCGAAGTGGCGTTTCATTTAAGAATTACAGATAGCTCCACTGTGTCACTGGCTAAGTCTTCAAAAATACACGCCTGTGCCGTTATCTATTGCAACGCCCTCGTCATCTGCGTTTCTGCTGGCGGGATCGATCCCTAACAACGGCGTTGTGGTGGCATCGAGGGTCGCGGCGGCCGCACGCATGTCGAGCCGCCTTGTCTCGTTGACGACCTCCTGCAGCAGCCTGCTGACGAACTCGACCCGCCGGAAAGTGTGGAAGGTCATCATGCCAGCGAACAGCGCCGATAGCACGAACAGTAACACGGCGCACACACCCAGGCACACATTGCACGCGCCGAACCTCGGCGCGAGATCGGGCGTCGCTGCGGGGACAGGTTGAACCTGAAATATAGTGGTAAAAAATGTGATGGGCTGTAATTTTGCGTGACATTCGAGTGGGTATTGGCACGAGAAACGCAGTCGTTTTTTTTGAAAATTCATTGACGTTCTTGCACTGCCGAACGTGCATAATTGCCTTATAGTGACTTTAATATAGCTCGACGCACAATTTCGTTGTAACGGAGCATTATCAGTGGATTAGGTGCTCAGATGAAATTGAAAATTTGGCATCCTATATGCTAGAACCAGAGACCACAAGCAAGGAGAATAATTGGTCATCACACGGGGTTGCCTTCGTTGTGCACAGAACAGTGGGCAGCTACTGATGGTAATGAAGAAAAAACACATTTTTTTTCAGAGGGCTGAAAGGTGTGTGTTGAAAATAAACAAATGTGAGAAAAGGTGTGTGCACGACAGATGCCACAAGTGTTTGTCTTCGCAGCCTAGGCATGTCGGTTGAAATCCAATGGCTTAACCTCGCTGCGCCTCTTCTGCCAACGCGATTTTTTTTTGCTGCGCCTTGTTCCATTCTTTTGCTGCCGACTGTACTTACAGAACAGTGCGCATTGTGGACACAAATATCCACGTGACGCGAGTCATGAAATGCAAGCCTCAAAATACATCCAGGGGTGTGCATGCTGTGGCACATTTTTTTCGCACATGTACAAATTGTACCTGACTTAATCTAGGAACACTAATCACGTGCCTCTGCGCTGGTCATCTCCTATATAACTATTACGCATCACATATAGGTCGGCGTCGTTGGTCCGCATAGAGCAGTGCACACTATCTCGCTAGCCCATAGGCGAAGGTGATGGCAGATGTGTGGTGTAACCACGCTGTGCAACAATGACGTACATTATGCTCATTTGCGCTGCAGACTTGGCACCAAGCTTTGTTTGCAGGGCAGTTCACTGCAGAACTCCGGTACACTACGCTTTCAACAAACAACTAGCATGCCACGTGCGCCAAAAACTGTCTCGATACTGCAGCAGCAACTGACTAGAGACATTTCATTACCTACAGTCATTTTAGTGTGATTAGCGTTCTCTGAGGACTTCATGCCCTCTTTGGTATGCCTGTGCATATCTAAGCTCTGTCACGTTAAGTTCGGCGAGTGGCTATGTGCCACTGCTTATGTAGCCGAATAGACAACTTGGACCATTGGGGATGTGCAACTGAGCAGGAGAAACTAGGAATGTGAAAATATGCACGTGAACATTATTGTCCAATCCTCCAGAATCGGTATGCGCCACTGGGAACGTACCTAGATAGACTATCAGACAAGTAGTTAACAAGTCAGCAACAGAAAATTAAAGTCAGTAATACAGAAGTAGAAGAGAGAGCTTCAAATGCAGCTGAGGGTGGAAATAGAAGTGCAGTGAACAGAATAGGACAAAAGCGTGCATTGAGTAAGGAGCGTCGAGCTACGGAGAAGCGAAGATGTTAGCAACACGAAATTGGAGTCGACTACACAGAAGTGAGGAATTTGGCAATACACTGTGCTGCTACATTGCTGCAATGCTAATTGCATTAAGTTTGGCTTTAATTGTGGGATGAGTTGTGCTGAAATGTTTTTCTGCAGCTTTGTCATTTTAGCGCAGTGGTAGGTGGGCTTAATTTATCATACGCGTGCTCGTAAAGACACAAACACAAGTGATAGGTGCAATTGTATATGTTATTCGGTATAATTCAAGGACAGTTGGTTGCAAGAAAAAATCCTTGACTATCTTTCTTTGGAGTTTCCAAGAATTACGCGAGCTGGCCATGAACCACAAAGCTTCAAGCTCGAATATCAAAATTTATCTTAGACAGAAAACAAATCAAGTGCAATGGACGAAATGGGTAACGGCGACAGCAATGAGCACGTTCAACCGTCACGGAATTGAACAGGTGGCTCACGAACGTCGACTGTTTGCATGTCGGGATCATGTAATAAAGTTTAGGCAACGTTCAATCGCAGTAACTTGAAAACGAAGTACCTACTGTGGTCCACGAAAGCTGACGGGACATGGGATATGCGAAAAGCTGAAATGCCGCGAAACGTGGGCACATGAGCACAAATTTGAAATTTCTGTGAGTAGTTGGCGGCCTACATAGTGATCCAATAAATAAGAATCCCCATGCCCTAACAAAGGAGGAATTAACAAAACCGTTGGAATCAGTGACCCGTAAACCCTTCAGGACGACTGTGTGTGCCATGTTCATGGGATAACCGTATATTTGAAACGGGAAGCAACACTTGAAAAGCAGCACCAATGTGATACCGCGTGTTTCTTGTATATGAAGGAGAGGGATAGAACTGTGACAGTCAGAGAAAATGAATCATTGCAAAATAATTTTGCAGGCATATTAAATAGTCCAATTGTAGTACGCTCTGTACAATGTATCGGTAACAGAGCTTAATGTACTTCTAAAGTAATCACAAATTAAGATCGTCTTTTCAGAATACTCCTGCAGTTATGCCAAGTTGGGAAACAAAACTTAGATTCTCACGACAAGCTCATGATTGTGATTGCTTCATAAAAAAGGCGCTAAACCTCCCCCATCTTTCCAATCGACGCCGTATGACTCGCTTGTGCACATTTCAAAGCATATTTGACACCAACGACAGTCTAACATATACCCTCTTTACAGGCCAAGTTCATGTGTACTCACATACAGACCACCATTTAAAAGTAGGAGTAAACCCGCTCTGGTTGCTCAGTGGTGATGGTGTTCGGCTGCTGAGCAGGAGGTCGCGGGATCAAATCCCGGCCACGACGGCAGCACTTCAATGCGGGCGAAATGCAGAAAACACCCCTCTACTTAGATTTATGTGCACTTAAACAACCCTAGGTGGCCTAAATTAATTCGGAGTCCCCAAGTACAGCGTGCCTCATAATCAGATGGTGGTTTTGGTACGTAAAACCCCATAATTGTATAAAATATTGTATAAAATATTCACCAAGATAATTTCCAATAGAATCAGGACAACACTTGACTTCAGTCAACCAAGAGAACAGGCTGGCTTCAGGAAGGGATATTCTACGATGGACCATATCCATGCCATCAATCAGGTAATCGAGAAATCGGCGGAGTACAATAAACCTCTCTATATGGCTTTCGTAGATTATGAAAAGGCATTCGATTCAGTAGAGATACCAGCAGTCATAGAGGCATTGCGTAACCAAGGAGTACAGGAGGCATACGTGAATATCTTAGCAAATATCTACAAGGATTCCACAGCTACCTTGGTTCTCCACAAGAAAAGTAGAAAGATACCTATCAAGAAAGGGGTCAGGCAAGGAGACACAATCTCTCCAATGCTATTCACTGCATGCTTAGAAGAAGTATTCAAGCTCTTAGACTGGGAAGGATTAGGAGTGAGGATCGACGGCGAATATCTCAGCATCCTTCGGTTTGCAGATCACATTGTCCTATTGAGCAACAATGGAGAGGAATTACAACAAATGATTGAGGACCTTCATCGAGAAAGTGCAAGAATTGGGTTAAAGATGAATATGCAGAAGACAAAGATAATGTTCAATAGCCTGGCAAGGGAACAAGAATTCAGGATCGCCAGTCATCCTCTAGAGTCTGTAAAGGAATATGTTTATCTAGGTCAATTACTCACAGGGGACCCTGATCACGAGAAATAAATTTACAGAAGAATAAAATTGGGTTGGAGTGCATACCGCAGGCATTGCCAAATCTTGACTGGGAGCTTACCACTGTCGTTGAAAAGAAAAGTGTACAAGCATTGCATTCTACCGGTGCTAACATACGGGGCAGAAACTTGGAGGTTAACAAAGAAGCTCGAGAACAAGTTAAGGACCGCACAAAGAGCGATGGAACGAAAAATCTTAGGAGTAACGTTAAGAGATAGGAAGAGAGCGGTGTAGATCAGAGAACAAACGGGGGTAGACGATATTATAGTTGACATTAAGCGGAAGAAATGGAGCTGGGCAGGCCATGTAATGCGTAGGATGGATAACCGGTGGACCATTAGGGTTACAGAATGGATACCAAGAGAAGGGAAGCGCAGTCGAGGACGGCAGAAAGTCAGGTGGGATGATGAGATTAGGAAATTCGCAGGCGCAAGTTGCAATACGCTAGCGCAAGACAGGGGTAATTGGAGATCGCAGGGAGAGGCCTTCGTCCTGCAGTGGACATAAATATAGGCTGATGATGATGATGACCCCATAATTTAATAATAATAAGAAATAGGAGTACCATACTTCTGGGCCAGTCAGTGTTTGGCTTCCTTTTTGCCTATAAAAAGCTGTGCATGGAATCGCCTGCCTGCTGCCATAACAGTTTTTCTAAACTATTACTTTTTATGTAAACCCACTCCACTGAGTAACGCGTCTGTGGCCCTGGGAAGAATCAGATAAAATGCGTTGAATGTAGGCACTCGATGGGGGAAGGTAGGTGGGCAATAAGAAGTCACGAGCGACAACACAAAAAAATGATTATCAGGGCAGCTATGACTAAAAAAGTAACGACATGGTTCGTGTCGACTAGAACAGCACAATGCCTACAAAAAATGGCTTGGTTCGTGTCTTCTGCATCTCCGTACCGGTGGTCAGCAGGAAGCGCTGGATGTGTTCCAATTCTGGCCAGCGTCGGAGACAGTTTACGTAGACAGCTACGGAGGCAGCTTCGAGCCCATGTATCTGCACTTGTCTGCTACCATCTGGAAGACGATGGGAAGGCGCCTCTACGACGTGACGCCACCTCGCGGCGACAGGAAAAAGCTAAGAAAAGCCCATATAGTATCTTAGTGTGCGAGAACCCTTGAAAAACACAACGTAGCTTACATTAAGAGCATACAAAAGCGTGACTACGTTTTCCTTTGCGCAGATGACCTTACCATCGATTTTCCAAGCGTGCTGCACAGCCGGCATTTTCTTTAGACAGCAACTTAGCTTGCATCGTTTCCGAATTTGATGCTATTTCCGTGAAGCTGTTTTTGCTAGCTTCGTCAGAATTACACAAGGAATTAAGATTGCCACTGTCCGCTTAGCTGTCTACTTCACCGTTTACGGCGAGTATTGGAACACAGCCAATACGTGCGCTCAAATCCTGCAAAGTGAAAAGGCGAAGCCACAAGTCGGCCATTCGAAAATAGAGAAGTTATGTTGAAAGCCAAGGGCTTCGATCACACGCGCGACCTTGGGCTTGGTTTCCACACTGGGGCGACGACGCTCGCTAAGCCGAGGCGACGGAAGAATGAAGTGAACACAACTGCAACAAGATCTGGCCTCTCAGCATGTCGACCTCTATAGCAACCAGGTTGTCGGTTTTCCGACTGCATTGGAGCTCGATAAATGAAGGCATGGAAACGTTACATGTTGCCCAAGGGACCCCAGTCCTTGGCAGAACAACGGAATGGCGAGCATGGCCATTTACCAAAGAAAACATTTGCGAAGATGAACTAGCTGACCGCGATTGTCAGCCTTTGAGGAACGCTCATTTATGTCGCAGGAAAGGTGATAATCAATAGGGAATGGGCATGGAAAAAATGCGCCTAAATAGGACAGCATGTGATGATTTACATCAAACTCAATCCTGCCATCTACTAAATAAACGTCAATAACAAAAAATTGTACAACAAACACAGAAATAAAACATACCGAAAACTTCGTGAAACGCGCCGTTGATATACGGGATAAACGTATTCATTTACGTTCAGAAATGCTTGCGCAATGTTGAGAGATCAGATTCAAGTAAGCATTACAATCCCTACAGCGCAATATGTTACTCGTTATTTCATTTACTCATATGAAGCATTATGCCAGATGTGGCGTAATGTTATAATGTTTGGCCCCGATGGCTACAATAACGGGGAATGAATATTCAAATAGATGTTTATAGCAGAGTGTTGTAGTTATGAAGTTGTCAAATATGACCCCAGCATATAAAATATAAAAAATGTCAGGAGCTAAGAAATAGAAACGTCAGTTGGAAGGTAACGCTAGAGTATGCAGGTGTAACTAAGGTGCCTAAAATCTATTTCTGCTGAGACTAAGCGCAAAGCAAGTAGCAGTAGCTGCTAGCAACAGACGAAAAACCACGTGAATTTTGTTATTAAAGACCCAAACACGTGCATAACTTAGGTAAACTTTCTGCGCTTAACGGTGGCATAGGATGGACACCGAGAAAATGCATCCCCGTGAGGAACTTGAGCTACCGCTAAGTTTCGTGCCATTATAACGTCGTATACTACGGCCCACCGCTATCGGCCTCAGCCATTACATTCCCCGTGTGTTTCTCGAACTCTGTGACGGTGCTTGAGGATGGACGTACCGCAATCGGAGGCAGCACGGCGATGTCGTTGCTCCCATCTCCGTGCGCTGAGTTCGCTGGTGGCCCGACAGAGGCGTCGGCGCAGGGCGAGAGCTTCGTGATAGATCGAGAGTGTTCGGCTGTCTTGCTGCTGCTGCCCGTTTCTGCAGGATTGGAATCCAAGCATGTCACCTCCATGGCGGCTGCTGAAGAGCTTTCCTTCTTCTCTTCTTGAGAAGCGAACGGCGCAACCCCACGCGAAATGCAAAGACAAGACGCACGCAGCCACGCTCTTCTGGTTAAACAATGATTTATTTTAAATAGAGAATGGATACTTATATATGCGCGTTGTGTACGCGATACCTTCAAGTCGCTGAACTTATCGAATCCTTCACGAATGGTGTGGCTGCGTGGCTTTCTTTGATGTTCGCTGTGCATCACATTATCGTAAATGTTATGCAAAACGAAACGCTAGCGGCAGAAATCTTTGTGCAAGATGACACAAAGAAAAAAATATCCTGATCCAACTTAAACTGGTAATACATGGTTAATACATACAAGCTTTAAACAAGCTTTAATGCATATATACAAGCTTTAAATCCCAGTTTGCTTTTGTTTCTTCGTTCGCCCTCTACTTATGGCTCGTACCCACTATTTATTTATTATTTATTAACAACACACAATAACAGTGATGCAGCCTCAAACAGCGACAGCCTCCGCGCGCGCTGGGAGTCTGCGTTGCTCAGCTCGGACCTGCAGCACCAACTCTGGGCCGTCCAGCGAGCCGAGGAAGCCGCCAAGGGCCAACAACCCTTGGCCGAAGCCTAGGCGGGGTCTAGGCCCACCCCACCAAATCGCAGGGCACTCAATAAAGTTATTTGAATGAATGAATACCTCAAGTACTCCTGCTGGAGGGGTTTTACATGCGGGGTGGGCGAGTATTGAAATAAGCAGAAACACAATACTAATGCAGTACGCACTGAAATGAGTTCAAAAAGAACAAGGACGAAAAATGCAGACACATTATAATTGGCACATAGAATGGTTAACAAAAAGAACAACGCAAGAACGAAAACGCCGGAACTTATTAAACATACCAATAGACAAATATTGAACGTAGTGCATGCAAAATGTTGAAGTAACAAATTCCTAGGTGAAAACAAGGCAAGAAAAAAAGGCAGACAACTCAATAAACGCATTATTGACGTTGTCGGAATCGTGGTAAAAAAAATGCGAGCCGATGATGCAATCGGGCAAGTGTTTCAGTGGATTCAATAGCAGACTTATAACGCGCAGAATCAGCATGAACAATGACGCTGACTGGAAGATTATTCCAGTGGATGGCTGCTTGAATAAATATGAAATGAAGATGAGCAATTTTCTGACCACGTGGTCGATACATTATTTTATGGTGGCTGATACGGCTTGCAAGACGGTTTACTGGCTTTATAAGTGTGTTGTCGGGAAGGAGGGTATGTCAGCGTTTATGATAAAGGTAAAATGCAAAGTTGTTCTGTTCTGCGGCGCCCGTCTAGTTCGGGAAGATAAGTTTTTCATTTTATTTGAGTGACACTCGTTTAATATGAGTAGTCCGAAAACATTATTCTGACTGCACAATTTTGTAGCGACTCGAGGGTATTGCTGAGGTTGTGATTTGGGATCCCGCATGCATATTCCAACTTAGGTATTACAAGAGATTGATAGGCTAATAGCTTAACGAAGGGCGGAGAAGTGCGACATTATGTCGTAGCTGGGTAATGGTCTGGATAGCTTTGTTTGGGATGTGCATGATGCGAGGTGACCACGTGGAATTGCGGCTGATATCAAGTCCTAAATATCTGAGGCAATCTGCTAAAGAAATGACAGCACCATTAAGCGTGCACCGTATGAGTTTAATTTTCCTGTCGTTTATGAAAAAGAGATTAGGGATGTTTCCTGAGCATTACGCACCACGAGCCATGCTTTACCCCAAATGTCAACGTTTCTCTGTTCGCACTGAAGAATTAGTTTATCAGGGGAATTAGTGATGGAACGGTGAATTAGACAACCATCCGCGAATATACGAATGTTTCAATAGATGCACACGGGGCGATCATTAATGTAAATTATAAAAAGTAGCGGGCCGAGTACTGCTCCCTGTGGGACGCCGGAGGTGACCAGGAACAAGTTGGAGTTGACTTCATTGGCGGAAGCAAACTGTTGGTGACTTTTGACAAGCTCTCTTATGCATTCTAGCACTAGCGAGTGTAAGTTTAGATGCCGTAATTTTAGTAAGAGTGGACACTGAGGTACTTTTTTCAAGGATTTTTCATAATCGGGCGATATGGCAATTGCTGGAATTTTATTACCGAGAGTAAAACTGCCGTCGATAAAAAATTACTCCATCTCCCGCTAAAGGGAACCATGTGTGGATGCGAAGCAGCGGGGAGATGGTTAGCTTGAGCGAGAGATGGTTTCGCGGCAGCGGCCCGAGTGCTCATCGCGGCGCAGCGCAGGAGATAGAATGAGGCGCGCGCGCTTCGTCATTTTCATACCGCGGAACTACCGTGGCGCCCCCAGCGCAGTATGCAGCTGTCGCACCACCTGTCGTGCGCGCCACTCCGGATTCCTAGAGGAGAGAAAGGGGAGCGTAGGAGAGGAGAGAGAAGGGGAGGGGAGGCGCATGCCCTGTGGGGTGTGGGACGCGGGCGCCACTCCGTAGAGGATTCCTAGAGGAGAGAAAGGGAGGAGCGTAGGAGAGGAGAGAGGGGGGAGGTGACGTGCTTGCGCTGTGGGGGTGTGGGACGCCGCGGGAGGGACGAACAAAGCCCCCGCCATAAGATGCTTCGCATCTAAAAAAATGGTAAAAAATGAAAGACGCTTAAGCTTCGCCTTTAAGAGTGGCACGCGATAGCGTTATCCGGCTCCGTTGCATCACATTTTTCTTTATGAGTGGGCTTCACTGCAACACACAAAGTAGGGAAGCCAGATAACAAAACGCCAAGCTTACACTGATCTCCTTAAAGTCGGCTTCATTTTTAAACACAAATCTTTGCTGGGAAGACGTTTTACAGGAGCCATTTAAGCTGTCTTATATCAAAATGTGAAGACCCTAAGACCTTTCTTTATTGTTTTATTAAGTGTTTGCTGTTGCCCCGAGGCGAGCGCGTGTCCACAATTTAGAAAGGCTGGGTTGAAAACCGAGCCTTTCTTCATTCCCGTCCATGTCGCCTAGAACCAAAGTACAGCGAAACACTATCATAATTGGAGGTCGCTTAAGCTTCATCTTTCAGAGTGGAACGCGATAGCATTCACAGATCCCTGCCTGCTTATCAGGCTTTTTTCTCGTATATTAGACTTACAATCCGACGCTATCACGCCTGTAGGTTGTGGATAAGTCATACTTTACAATTTTTCTGACGGATTTTACTTTGAGAAATTCAATTTTTGTTCACTAACGCCTTGCGCCACACGGCGGGCCTGTGTGGTCGGGGTGGATCGGGATTAGTTGGTTCGGCATGAATATTTCCGCCAGATGCCCATTCTTAACGCCGACGCCAAAGCCGACGCCGGATTTTCTGCGACACGGGGCTCTTAACGATCTCGCGTTGAAAAACTAACTGAGTCTAGCAAGCAAGGCCTTGCCTTGCTTGCTAGGAACTCAGGATCTATTCGTAGATGCGGTAATAATCTTCACGGTAATCACTCAGGATTTGGTAGTAATCTTCACGGTAATTACCGTATCCATCCATGGATAAGGTAATTAACGTGAAGATTACTACCAAATCCTGATCATGACAAGAGGGCCGTCGCACAAAGCCCGCTAATTAATGAAAGCGGCCCTCATTGCCAAAAACCGTGGCAACAGCTTTGAGATAAGTTTCCCAGGTGCCCACGTATACTCAAGAATGCGGGGGCGGGGTTGCGGCATTGGAGGCTGGCCCGGCTGAACGGATTCAGCGATTGGTATTGGCCGAGCTACAGACATCAGGTTCCCCAGTCCAGTCTCCTATATAGGGAAGACGAAGGGATAAAAAGCGGAGACGTGTGGTGCAGTGAGGTGGCTCTGACGTGTCCTAATGTGAATTCAGACGTTTAATATGCTCCTGATAGAGTAGGCTTCCGTACCAGGGGCCAGTGCACGTAATTCAAATTAAACCATTTTTCCTTATTCCTACTACTGGACGTACTCATCAAAGGGCTTGGTGGATTCTTGGCCCAAACGCCACCTCAAGCCGCAACAAACTAGTTGGCAGCGGTAAGATGAAGAAGGTAGTCCTCATGATCTGGGATCAACGGACCTGGGAACCTTCGTAAGCTCGAGGTAAACTGTGGACCGAAGAGCGACTTCTGTGGATCCGGGATCAGCGGAGCTCCACTTCGTGGCCAAGGGAGGCACAACCGTCGCAGTAATAGCGTGGAGTCTTCGACGATTCAAGGAAATCGGAAGGAGAGCAGCAGAAGGTGGCAGTCCTCACGATCTGGGATTGGCGGGCCTGGGAACGTGGCTCCGGAAGACACGGCCTTCGCAAGCTCGTGGTTGGGCTAGTGCTTGAGCGAGTATGTTTTACCAGACGATAAGGATAGGGTTCTATCCGGCAATTAGCTGTGATTGATGGCCACTGGGTGTACAATCAATACAAGGGAAGTTGTAGTAAGCTCTCGAAAAGCATGGATATCAGAGTGTTATAGAAAGGTGAGCTGTTGCTGTTAGCCGCAGAGCTGGGTATGGATATAATCTATAAGTTGAGGAAGCGCGAAATTCGTACTGCGATTGACGAAGTGGGTTTCGTGGAGTATTAGCTCACGGATGCCTGAGAAATGATATGTTGCGGGAAAGAGGAGAATGAGCGTGAGCGAAAAGAACGTGAGAGAAAAGAAAGAAGAAAAATGTCGCAGTTTCATCCGAAAGGCGAAGCATCAATTGGGATAGCAAAGTAGTAGAGAGCTATACGGAGTAAGAATAGTAGTTTTATCAGTGTATAAACTTGGACATGCAGCAGAACCAGCAACGCGCAGAACTGTTGCCGACGCCGTCGGCGTTTTGCCCGCGTTCGCCCCGAACGCGCACGGCGTTGGCGACTGTTGCCGGTTCCTCTGGGGGCGGCTGAGAGGTTTTCGACGAGATCAGAACGGGACACTCGTCGAGCAGCGTCGGAAGTCTTTACCACCTATCGCCTTGCAACGTTTTTAGGGGCGAAGCTCCTAAGGATGTGGGTCGTTCCCTCCTCAGTAGTAGTAGTAGTATGTAGCCACCTGTAGTTTTATGAAGTGTTGACTAGATGGCGTTCCGGTTCCGCTTCCACTTCCGGTTCCACTTCCGGTTCCCGTTCCACTTTAGGCAAATTTAGGCAAATGCCTTTTTTGTTCCTTGCGCTCCTATCGCCCCACTTTGATATATGAGCATGAATTAGAGTTTAAGAAGGGCTTTTATAGTGTTCTTGTAGTGCCTATAAATGCCTATTTTGGCGTTTGTGCCTAGAGAGAGAGAGAGAGAGAAAAAAAAGGTAAAGGAAAGACAGGGAGGTTAACCAGAGGTTATCTCCGGTTGGCTACCCTGTACCGGGCGAGGGGTAAAGGGATGCGAAAGGAGAGGGAGAGAAAAATAAGTAAAAATAAAGAATAAAAAAGTTGTCGCAGTTTCACCTGAAAGGCGAAGCATCAATTGCGATAGCCCATTGGTAGAGAGCTATACGGAGTAATGATATTAGCTTTATCAGCTGTATAAACTTGGACATGCAGCAGCACCGGCAACACGCAGAACTGTTGTCGACGCCGTCAGGCGTTTTGCCCGCGTTCGCTCAAAATGAGTGCGGCGTTGGTGACTGTTGCCGGAGCCTCTGATATAAATGGGCACTTGGTGCCGCAGCTAAACGTCGCCTCCCTTCCCTCCCCCCCCCCCCTCACGGCCTCTCGCGCATCGGAAGAATTCGCGTTTGTTCTACATATATGGTGATTGTAAAGGAGGAAAGAGACGCCTACTTCTGCAGCCCTTAAGGGAGCACGGCGCAGAACGCGCGTTTGTTCTCCGCCGTGCGTTCACGCCCCGTGAAAGCGCGCGCCCCTCGCGCCCTTTCACTCGCACATACAGCGTTCGGCGCACGGCGACTGAGCCGTGCTCCCTCAAGGGCTGCAGAAGATAGCGCCAACCTTTCCCTTTCCCTCAAGAACCACTTATCATCACGGCGACGATTTCATCTCCACTGACGTCATACGGAACCTCACGGCGACGGCGACGCCGACGGCAGAAATCTGCTTTTGAGTGTCCATATAATTGCTATCGCAATAAAAAAGGAAGGATAGAAAAGAAAATCACACACGCACACGAAACAGAACTGTTTCTGCGGGCACTGTCACGCAGTCTGCGAAGAAGTTCTCGTGTTGCTTAGTGTGAACGTTCCATCCTACGTAACACAGTGCAGAGTCACAATTTGTCACTGAGTCCTGTGTCTCTCAAGTAACGCAGCAGTGCGTTCAAGGCGGCTCGCGCCGTTGTTTGTGTAGGCCAGTTTCCAAGGATGTTCCTTTCTGTTATTGGGCGTTTGTCCAGCTGATCTATTGTCGCTGAGAGAGCTGCTCTCTGCGGGTTGAAATGAGGGCACTCACAAAGAAGGTGTGCGATTGTTTCATTACACCCGCAGAATTCACAAAGTGGGCTATTGGTCATTCCGATAAGAAAGGAGTACGCATTTGAAAATGCTACTCCAAGCCATAGACGGACTAGAAGTGTGCAGTCCCGTCGTGGAAGGTTGAACGGAATACGGAGCTGTAAATTAGGGTCCAGGGCATGAAGGCGTGCACTTGTGAAATCGTATGAATTCCATTGTAACAATGTTATCTCAAGCGCAAGCGCGGAAAGTTTTTTCGCTGCGTCGGCTCTTGAAAGAGGAATGGCAACGCAGTTGACACCGTCATGGGCAAATCAGGCCGCTGCGTCCGCTCGATCATTGCCATGTATGCCACAGTGACTAGGCAACCACTGATATGTTATATCGTGCCCTTCATCAACTATGCGATGGTGAACTTGTCTTATCTCTGCGACGAGCTGCTCATGTGATCCATGGTGCAGCACTGAGAGTAAACTCTGGAGGGCCGCTTTGCAGTCACAGAAGCTTGACCATGGATTCCTCCTAAATGAAATGAAGAGCCGCACGGAGGGCTACCAGTTCAGCAGCTGTTGTTGATGAGACATGTGACGTCTTTAGCTCTATCTTGACGGATCTTGCTGGAATCACCACTGCGGCAGCTGAACTTGTCGGTGTAACTGAGCCATCGACATAAACATGTACGCGGCCACTGTGAACCTCATGTAAAAGTCCTAACGTGGCCTGTTTTAGGGCAAATGACGGCATGTGAGCTTTCTTCGTGATTCCTGGGATGGTGAGGCGTATGTCAGGTTTGTGCAGGCACCATAACGGTGCGCCTAAATGCCTATAAATGCCTGTTTTCAATATCGGCGCCTATATTAACACTATTTAGCCTCAAGTTTCGCTTTCGAGTGCAGTTAGAGACCGTTATTCATGTTATCGGGCAACATTGACTGTGCGGAACTCTATGGGGTTCAACCTAGTCCTTTAGTTCAACACAACTCCCGGAAAACAACTGCTAGCAGCATTGAAATGGGACGCGCCGGCCAGCATACACCGCCGCGCTGACATTGCGCGAGCGGTTGGCGAATGCGAAACCGCGGAAAGCCGTCAGGGGAAAGGAGAGTGAAGAGCAAAAGAAAGAAACATATGATGTGAACGCGGCTTTTGTTTCATCTGAATTTAATTTTTAAGGTGTTCACCAACGTCGGGCGTTCCTTCTCAGCGTACAAGATCATTCTCAGTGACAAGAGGCACAATTTTGAATCCAAAAATCTGGAGGTGGTGGTAGTTTGCTATTCTTTCCCCAATCTTCACAGTGATTCTTTGACCACGTTTGGCGTACTCTCCAAACAGATTTCTTCAAACATATGCGCTTCAAATGGGGGGAAGTTTATTTGGCCGTGTTGGGACGTCTTGCCTGTACAATTCGGATAATGTCATTGTATATGACAAAATTGCCAATAGTTGTACCTAACAGCCCTCATGTAAGAACGTGCTAATTTCTGAATAAATCGTAGTCTCTCTTCCATTTGTTATTTGTCTTTTTTGTTGTGTCTTATTTTAATTGCGTCCGGCAGACATAGAGTATCGCTTTTTTTAATCAGTATTCCCAGCTTTCAAGTATTCTTTTTCATGCCTGATTCACTATATGCGACGCTCGAGTACAGTGGCCATTGAACATGAATATGAGCAGTGTGCTTATTGAATGAAGCCAATTGATCGACATTAGTCCAGCAGTGTTATGGGACAGTGGCACGGCTATGTTCAACTGTTAGCGCCTTTGTGCCATCATAGACAATAACATTTCTTGTTTTTCTATCGTAGATATAGCCGCGGCCGTCTTCGTTTGAAATTATTTGTATTTATGTAAAATTTTATTGTGCCTATATTTACGACGTTGGAGGCCTAAAACGTTGTTTTGCCTGCCTATTTTTGGCGCCTAAAACGCGATTTTTTAATGCCTGAAGATCCGGCCTCTAGTAATTACCGTGAAGATTACTACCAAATCCTGATCCTGACAAGAGGGCCGTCGCGCAAAGCTCGCTAATTGATGAAAGCGGCCCTCGTCGCCCAAAACCGTGGGAACAGCTTCGAGATAAGTTTCCCAGTTGGCCACGCATACTCAAGAATGCGGGGGCGGGGGTGCGGCATTGGAGGCGGGTCCCGGCGGAACGGATTCAGCGATTGGTATTGGCCGAGCTACCGACATCAGATTCCCCAGTCCAGTCTCCTAGGGAAGACGAAGGGATAAAAAGCGGAGAGGTGGCTATGACGTGTCGGAATGTGAACTCAGACGTTTAATATGCTCCTGATGGAGTAGGCTTCCGTACCAGGGGCCAGTGTACGTACTGTAAATTAAACCATTTTTCCTTATTCCTACTACTGGACGTACACATTAAAGGGATTGGTAGATTCTTCGCCCAAACGCCACCTGGAGCCGCAACATTAGGTACGAAGAAATCGGCAGATGTGAAAAAGTTCACAACGTGGGAGTTGATAACGTGCTGCCTTATTTTATAACATACACTGGCGAGGGTAATGGGATGGTACATTTTGGTTGAGCCACTTTTTTTAGTAGGTATATCTTTTCCACTTTTCCAATCTGAAGGAATAGAGCCTGATTGGAGAGGCTGTTCGAAAATTCGCACTATTATGATGCTCACGATATGCTTAGCATTTTTATGCTTTGCCATTACCGTTGATTTCTGCTGATGAATCGATGATTTTAAAGACACCATGCGGTTCGAAATTGATACTCGGCATGCATGGATGATCGCTCGGAAGGAGATTGGAAGGTTCATTGGTTAAGATAGAACGAACTGTGGTGCTAGGAGTCTCGGCAGCTCCATGTTTAGAGATGGCGATACCGACCGGCTTGGTCCAACAGAGGTGTATATGTCGAAGAGTCACGAGGGTTGATGATCCTTTAAATTGTTTCGGGCCGTTGAATATTAGCGAGGGTAATGTTAAGCCGAAAAAGGTGCGCTTATCCCATGCTAAAAGAGAGTCGAATAGCATAGCCGCAGATCGATATTTGTCCCATGCGTTCGACGTATTCGCCAACTTACCCGATCTCAATCAGCGCCTTTTGTTATTGCGAAAGTTTTATATTTCCCAGCAGGCAGAAAACCCTGAGTGATGAAGCGATGGTACCAAAAATTTCTGACTAGCGCAAAAAGTATAAACACATGAAAATTGCTCGGATTGACGTCAAATTTTTTAGGGAGGTTTCTGTAAACAAAGTAAAGTAATGCCTTAAAAAGAACATTTGGTACATTTGGGTCGGGGGGGGGGGGGGGGCGGGAGAAGTGAACTTGGGCCTCCAGGGTGCAAGACGAACATGCTTCCCTGACACCACGGTGGCTCCATGGTTCTGGCTGACTAAGTGTGTGCCTCGTGTGTGCGTCATTGGGCACATGACAGCACAGCCAATAGGGAGGAGGTGGCGCCACGTCATGAGTGCCAATGAGCACGCCGCCTCCCGCGCGTCACTTGCGCTTCGAATTCTATTGGTACTGTGTCTACTGCGATGCACTCTCGATGCCACGTCATGAGTGTATAAAATGAGCATGCTGCTTCCAGCGCACCACTTGCCCTTCGGATTTTCATCGGTGCTGTCTCTACTGCGGTGGACTATGAAGCGTCTACCTCAGCGGCAGCTATGAAACGTGATGATGACGAAGATGACATAGTCACGACAGACGTGCCATTGCATATAGAGTATCACATAGCTTAATATAAAATTCATCGTTCTGCAGCGAAATGATCCGAATGTTTCCGGTCTTGGTCCAACATTATGCAAACACACTCGCCGAATCAGCAGAAAGAACTTTATTGCATGTCGAAAACATCAATCGAAAACAATTCACCAAAGGGACTGCATCGCTTTTGCGTTCCCGCACGTAAGCAGTCATGTCTCCAGAATTTTTTTTCCTTCAGCCATTTTAAATCTGAAATAAGCCATGGTAATATAGTTTGCTCACGGACATTTTTTACTGAAATGTCTTTTTTGGTTAGTCGCTGCATTTCGTTTTTAAACACGGACCAATTGAAATCTACAGAGTGTGCTTGGAAATCCAAGAAAAATGAGTCGCGAAATTGCCTAGCTCGGTGTTCTTGGCGTCAAAGTCTCCTTTATCATATAGTGTTATTTTTTTTGTCCTTACATTTCGGTGGATGGATTTTCGTTCCCACGTGCTGCGAATCATTACGTGGTCGCTGATGTTATCGAGGTAAGTAAACGGGTTGAAACTGTCAGGTTGTGACGTCAGCGCCAGGTCAAGAGTGTTGGAAGACTGCGCTGTGCACCTCGTTGCAGCTGATTAGTTGCAATAGGCCAAATGTAAGCACGTGTTTACAACGTCACTTTCTACATTCTTTTGATGTTGCCACGTAGTAGTGACGGTGAAGAAAACAGTCGCAAAACTGTGAATGACGAAAGGTACCTTTTAACTTGGGCCCAGAACTTGGGCCCAGAAAAGCAAGTTACACTCGAAGCACAACGATAGCGGCGAACACACTTGGCGATGGTTGAAATGTGATCTGGGCGTCAAGCGCGTCGGCTTTCATACGTCATTCGTCGAAGGTCCCAGAGCATGCAATTCCTGGTGCCCGTGTGCTTTTCAGAAACTACTACACAAGTGCTCACGTATAATGAGATCACCAAGCATTACTATCTGTCAAGACGGGTATTCCCCTCCCGCACCCTGCCTTATGCAGGGTGCACGCTATATACCCTGAAATGTTTCGCAGTGCAGACTGCCCTGCCTGTGGACTAACGGCAACATTGAACCATGTGTTGTGGGAGTGTGAAGCGATCGGCTTCAGCGAGGATAGGTGGGCTGCGTTTTTTGGCAGCCCCGAACTCAACGACCAAAACCTGGCCGTCCAGAGTGCCCGCGATCGGGCCGTCAAGCTTGGCTTGGCGGTCCCTACGTGGGACTAGCCGGGTGGCGCGGGGTCTCCCCTGCGTCGTCTCGGGACCGAAATAAAGTTATTTCACTCACTCACTACTACACAATTCATGTCGCGCATGTCATCTGATAATACAAGGTTCGTCGACAACAGACAACGTATAGACCATCGATGACATTCGCGAAACCTCCGATACATGCAGGTGCGTCCTGCGCCGAGCGATGACGTGTAACGTTTCTTAGCAGGTGAAATGCGGCCCCGGGATACAAATAAAGTATGCGTGTCAATATTGTGTAAGCTAGGTCAGGCCACGTAATGCACAGAACTTTGCAATCGCCAAAGATATATAGTGACAGCAGCCTTGGGATACGGAGATGATACCTTGTGTATGTAAATGCGTGGTCAATGTCAGGGGGGCGGCCGCAAGCCCCAATTATGAGCGGTGGGCTCGCGGCCTTGCAGATGACGAAAATTATTTTTAAAGAGGAATGAACAATGATACAGGCGGCACTGAAGGCAGTGGTGAGCGCCCATATGAACACCGCCATTTCATTTGTTCACATGGTAATGTCGAAATAAATCGAACACAGGAGGAACACACGTAATCAATCTGTTGTTCAATAATACATGAACTTAGCCAGTTTTCAATCAGTATTACAAGGTTAGATGAGGACGAGTCGATAAGACTGCCAGAGCATCACCTATGGGCAAAACAATTCTTATCTTAGTAAGACGAAACGACAGATCAGTTCGCTGGTTCTGTTCGAGGGCAGAGTGCAATGTAATTGCCACAATCCGAGTACAACTTTTTTATTCTTACGGTCCAATATAAATGTAGTGTTCTCAATGATTAGTTGGTTATAGCGTAGTTTGAATGAAACATTTAAGCTTTTCCCGAACTATAAGAAATGTTTTCGATAAAAGCGAGTGCTTGGCGAGCAGTCTGCCGCAATGCTTACACAGGGTACTTTAATTCTCCATCGTGCCACTAGAACAGGTTCTCTTTCTTTGAATTATGCAAATTTTACTACTACGTAACCTTTTCTTTCGGCACGGAAAGTGCCAAGACGGTGAACGCATTCAATATTTCGAGTTTCAACGGCTAACGAGATGAGAAGCGCAGTGATCTATCACGTTTTCTATTTTTCTTGTTTTTCTGACTGTGCCCAGGTCTCTGCGTCTGTATTTGCAAGCCCGTAAAGTATGAAGTATTGCTTGCGCGCCCTGTCCTCCGCCTCGTCTACAAGGCAAGTTAGCTCAGAAATTTGGTTAGCTTGGTCCTCACCGAGTGTCCCAAGACTTTGAACTGAGCTTTTACAGCGACAAAAGAAACACAATATTGTTCAACTCTATTCAATCTTGTTTTATAGTGTGAAGGATTTGGTTGCTTTTAATTAGCTTAGTTTTCACAACCCTCCTTTCATTGAAAAGCTTTGATTGTCCGGACTTGAGTTCACTGAGAGCCAATGCTAGATCGCAGCGCTCTCGTCGTAAGCGGCAGGAGCAGTTCGAGTACCGGTAAAACCGGGATTTTCCTCAACGTCTCCTGCCAAAAGTAGCAACCAAGAAAGTAAACTAACACAGTCTGTAACAACCGCGCAACATTATTGTCGGCTCGGCATCACCACAAGACCAGCTTAACGCGTACGCCGCGAGAATAAAGTTAAGTGCTTTATTTTTCTTTTTTTTAGCCTGAAAAGAACGGGATCCCAATGAGCATAACCCAAGGCTGGCCTGCCACCGAGTCACACACAAAGAAATTCAACAAGAGGGGCCACTCGGCGAAATTTGGCAACAGGAAAAACGTCACGCTAGTAATAATGCTAGCCCTGTGCTCATAAATTCTTATGGGTGGTATTCGGCATTGTAAGCGAGTGAGGTTTCACAACTTTTTTTTTTCTATTCTTGACAGCTTCTGTTGCCAACTTCACGCCATGTTACTGCCCTGCTCTATTCGGGTACATTCGGGTTTCAATGGCATTGGACCGGAATAGGCACATAGCCTGTGACACATGCTCGGTGGCCCAAGTGGTCTACTGGAGCACATATTGAGCGACTCACAGCCAGTGCCATTGAATGCGCTGGTCCTGCTTGTCTATTCGGGTACATAACCATTTTTAGTGGCAGCCCTTTTTATCTTCTCTTCCTTTTTCCTCTTTTCTGCCCTTACCCCATCCGCCTGCGCAGAGTAATCAACGGGAAACTTAATCTGATTAGCCTTTCTGCCCTTCACCTCTTGTTTGCTCGATTTCTCTTTCTTTTTTTCTCACGATGCTGGCTAGGCAACCCGTCGGGCGTCCATCCGGACCATTCCAGAGTAAGTGCAATAGCGCGCCGATCCGCGGCCATTTTGATGTGCTGGAATTTTTAGGATACTTCACACACTTTCCGGGGGCTATCTATCTATATATGTATCTATAGTATGTATCTATGTTTGTGGTAGCGGTTTTCCCGCCTTCCTGGGTCGCTGGGTAGTGCGTGGTCGAATGGTTAACGCATCCGGCTGCTCTGCTGCCGTACAAGGATTCCAGAGCAAACATCAGACCAACTTGGATCACTTAGTATTTGCCAATGTGTACATATATACGTGCCACCCTTCAACGAGCCTCTTTCGCGCTGACATGGGTCACTGTAGATGCAGGATTGGGTAAGCACCGCTATTGAGCGAAACTTTTTGATGCCAGATTTGAGCACTGGGTATGTGCCAGTATAGATGTGTGTCTCTAACGTATTTGACGCCAACCTGGGTACCTAGGTGTGCGCCGCTAGAAATGTGCCACCTATACGATGACGAGAAAAAAATCCCTTAAACTCGAAACAACATCGCAAGGGTTTCTCAAGGACAGCAACCTGACGCGTTAGCAGGCTGCTCCACAAATGGACTGTGTATGTGCCGCTTTCAATGTACGCCTTTCACGCCAGCACTTTAGCGACCTGCCCCACGAATGCAATGGGCCTGTGCTGCTGTTGAATGAACCTCTCGCCAACTTGAGTCACTGAGTATATGAGTGTGCGGCAAATGGAGGGAACAATCCTCAGTGTTCGCAGGCACCGGCGCGCCACGCTTCTTGTCTCGGAGGCGGGCGCATACTTTTGGGTACTGTCACTAGATGGCGCAGCGTGTCCAGATATAAGCGCGAGATAGGATCCCGGTTCTCGCATGACGCGTTTCCCTGCGCTCGCACACACCGGCGTGCCATCAATTTCGGAGGCTATGTTCGGGTTCGTGGCAGCGGCGCCACTGTTCTAAGGGTAGCACGAAAGAGGAATTCCCCGACAGTACACGCCTAATACATAACTCGTTTCGACGGTGGCAATCCGTCGTATCACTATATTGATTCAATGCTAACGCATTGCCGTCCACAGTCATCGTGAGCTGGGGTCGTCAGGGCTCTATTGTCGTGCTTGAAAGTGATGAGCACAAACAAATCTGTGATGGTTTTGAAGGTATCCTGACTGTCTACGGTTTCTTTCTCGGTGCATTCAGTGCGGATGAAACAGCCTGTCGTTCTGGAGGCTTTTTATTTTATTTTATGCAGAGTTCTTTACCATATACATGCAGAAAGTGCAGAGACGCTCACGCCACAATCATATAATAAGCGTCGAATATGTTGGCTCTGCCGGTAAAATCACGTGACGCCTGTGGAATAAAAGATGTTCTGAATCCTCAGACATAGGAGTGAGTGACGCGTGGTAATGATCCCAAGGTTAGGCTTAAATATATCTTCAGAAATACCCACGAAAGACGACACATGGGACATCAATCACTGGAGCTCACTTCACAGAGCGACGAATGGTTCATGGTGACATTCGGCTCTAAGCGGTGCGAAGTTGTCTTTCCGTTAGTTTCCATTCCTTTTGGTTTATCAAACATTATGTCGTTAATCCGTAACTAAATTTGCAGTTCATCAAACGGAAAACAGGTAATTTCCCAATACTTTCCTTGGCCTAAATATATGTTGGCTGTATATGATTGCAAAACACTCTGTATATTTATTGCTCGCAAATTCGCAAATTCATCGGACATACTTTATTTATCAACATTAGAGGTGCTACATTGTTTTCAAAATGAGAAACACACAAAGTGGTTTGTATAGTGCTCAGCGATTCAAACGCGACACTCAGAGTGCGTGTCTGCCGAAACTTATGGCATCGGTGGCTGATGGAGACATCGAGCTGATGCATTTTACACCGAAGCTGTATATGGCTAGGATCAGGCGGATCGTGTCCGCGGGCAAAACGACGCGTAGAACAACAATAGTGGACAAACCTGGGTGATACTGCAGGAGGGTCCAACCTCAATGACACGTACCCCTGTGGGACTCGGGGACCTGTAGCGCGCCCTTGAGCTACCCTTGTCACAATGTGGGACCCAAAAAGACAAAAACAATGCGCCGGAGGGATGAACGCTGTTGCCCAAACGCTACTCTATGACGATGCGTGTAGCAAACGTCAGTGATAAAACGTAATAGTCTACCAACCAATAGCTGTGTCTCATTCTCTCTTGACATATACATTTCCCTCGCGACGTCATAAGTTGCCCCTTGGACTCGGTATGAGTAATATCCCTGTCGCTCGCTCCGAAGAGGAAGAGCGCGCCTTCGAGGACACCGGCGCGCTCAACAGCGTGAATGGATACGAAAGCGACGAGAAGCCGAACGCATAGCGGCCCAACGTGCTGCTGCCGATGGTGCAAGGTGGCGTGAATCTAGTCGCCTATACTTGCTTTCACTCGCACATATAGCATACGGCGCACGGCGACGCAACGAATTCACGTGTGGTGTCTTTTCAACCATTTAACACAACCAGCAAAATTTTTAAAAATATATTATTAAACAATACCAACAGCTTCGCTGGTCTTCTATCTTCACACAGTGGAAGGCCTCTGAAATTTTTATTTCTATTACCGGAAAGCGAAAGCAGTTGTTCTACATTGTGGCTGCATTTTGCGCTCCGCTATCACGCAACACTCACCGGTGACAAAAAACAAAAAAAAAAAATGCCGACCACGTACCATGCGACCTCAGTATCTTGTTTCAATCGTTGAGCAATGTGCAGAACCTCAAGCGAGAACCTAACTTCTTTTAGCCCACGTGGTGGAAGTTTACGCGCCGGCTGCTTGACGTCGGCAAATGTCGACGCACAACTTGCCACTTCCGGGGCGTACGCTCATATCTGGCATGGGCAGATATCCACGCTGCCCGCGCACGCGAGACGTGTATTGGACAGGCGCGTCCGGCTTCGCAGACGCGTCACTGGTAGCCAAGCGCATACGAGGAGCTTTGTGCGGTCGGCCCCTTAAAGCTAAAATAAAAAGAAAACTGAAATCAGTGACAGCCGTTTCTTTTTTTTCTGACTCACTCACCCCTCTCCGCAGCACCACGAAAAAAAGCAAATCTAGTTACTTGAAGTGTGACTGAACCGCGGGAAATGCGCATTTTATCAGAAAACAAAGTGTGCATGGAAGCCTAAATATCTAATTACCCAATATATGTAAAACCAAAACTCAGCTGATGAGCAAGAAGACGTTTGTTCAAGCATCAGTGTGCCGAAGTATTTTTTTTCTCTAACGACGGAGTGTTCTATCGCAGATTGACGGTTCCTTTGTTAACCGCAGTAAAGCTATTTTAATTAAAACGTTTGTAAGAATTAGAGCTAGGTTATTTTGTAACACAATATCGGAATGCACGTGATGATAACTGCAAGCGTTGGCTGTGCGTGACACATTATGCACAGCCGACGGTGTAATGAAGTTTGCGTATGAGAATGTGAAAAGCCTAGCACTATTAACAGCCTTGAACTGTAGGACGGCGTTAGTTTTATATTCCTCGGCACCACGAAATTCAAAATTCAGATTCTTCCTGGGAGGAAGACAACGCACTACAGGTGCTGAAGGGTTCCTAAGTGAATTATCACTTGTGTAACATCATCGAGTGCCATTGTCCTTTATTAGGAGGCAGGGTAGCGTGAATGATTGCAGTCGCGTTTGACGCGTTCAGTGCACCTCTCATTTTGCGACGTCATTTATCGAAATACAATAGTGATGAGCTAAGCACATAGGAAAGCTCGTGGATACCTTGAAAGAGGAGGCAAGCTTCTACCAGCATTTGAGCATATCTTGACTAAAGACACTACGCCAGATGGATTGTTCAGGGACCTATAGGCGCTATGGGCAAGACCTATTATACTTAAAGCATGTTTATATGGCACGGCTCTTTGGCTAGCAGCATTTTCTTTTGTTTATGTCCACGCTTTTGATTTTTACCTTGGTATGGTTACGTGCCCGTGGTATATGAGTGCATGGTATATAATGAAAGGGGTTGACCGAGTTCTTAACTAATTAAAAAAAACTATCAACCGTCTCTAGTGATAGTCGACCCTCCCCTTGAAATACTCTTGGTCTCTGCACGCATTGGGCACGCGCAATGCGTGATTGGTGCATGCTGTCGTACACCACATAGCCATTTGGAATTTGTTCATTTAATGATGCTGTACAACAGGCCATACCCCAGTTCCCAAAATTCACGTTGATATTATGTGGTGACTTTAATTATCCAGGTGTCGAGTGGTGGACATCCTACTTAAAGGCAAACAACAACATATCTAAATGTCTTCATTTTCTACAAAGGTTGCACTTTCATCAATTAACTCAATTAAATTATCAATTAGCGAACCAACACTGGATGATCACTTACAGGTCATTCTTTTAAGAAGTCATACAGAACTTACTGCGACACAGCCCTGGAACCAATAAATTATCATAGGGTGGTGCAGTGTTTCTTTGCATTCAAACCTGCCGAGAAAAATAGACTGAAATATGCATTTTCAACTAGGCACGCGTTGCCACTGACAGAACGATTGGCATGTTAGCCTCTTTTACAGCTGACTTTGCAAACACTTTTTAAAACAGAACGGTAAATTATAACTGGTGTTGGTTCTGCGATAAACTCAAGGAAGTGGAAGCTGTTTGTATATAAAAAATAACCATCAGCTCAAGGCAGAACGATCCTGGTTCAACCGCAAAGTGAAGAAATGCATAAACAAGAAAAAAAGAGCTTTCAGAAAAGCTGCCCGTACAAATGCTCTAGAAGACTGGCAAAATTACAAAACCATAGCGCGCCATACAATAACAGTAGTTCTCGAAACTAAAGACAGGTTTTTTAATTGCACCCTTCCGAATATGATAAATACTGACCCGAAAAAGTCTTCGCAAAGAGTTTGCCCATTGCCAAATCACACTGCTCCCTTACTAATTCCAGAAAACGCAGCCTTGCCTACCTCAAGAGATATCGCAGAGCAATTTAGCAAATGCTTCTCTGCAGTTTTCACTAACGAACTGCCGCATGACAACACTCACATACTTGAACCACCATCTATTAGATTCCCTTTTTCATCCATCATGATGTCGGAGCATGGTGTCACTCATGCAATTGACAGCTTTCCTCATAAAACCAGCCCAGGCCCTGACGGTATAAGTGCTAAACTTCTAAAATTAACCTCGCACTACTCTTCTTTTTTGTTATCCCAAATGTTTCAGCAATGCCTAGATACAGAATGCCTGCCAGATGATTGGAAATCAGCATTAGTAATGCTGGGATTTCAGTCTGGTGACATAGCAGACCTAATAATTACAGACCTGTATCACTAATATCTATTTGTTGCTAATTAGTGCAACACATCCTGTACACTCACATTATGGCCTATCTTAACGAAACCAGCCTGCTCCTGAATTACAAACGTGGCTTTCGTCAGAATCGGTCGTGTCAGACGCAACTGTATGAACTTGTAACCGATACTCACATTTCTTTGCACAAGTTGGTGTGAAGAGACGTCATTTTCATGGTTGTTTCTAAAGCTTTCGACCGGTTACCTCATAATCCCCTAAATCTGAAAGTTAGTCCATTAAAACTACAGCTTGACTGTAACATGACGCGATGGATTGAGGAGTTCCTAACGAACAGATTTCAAGTAATAAGTTTAATAACTGCTTTTCTAACCACGATCAAGTCACTTCGGGAGTTCCCCAAGGGTCAATCCTCGGTACACTGCTTTTTTTAATTTACACCAATGACATCGCAACTTGAGAAATACGTCTCTTCGCAGATGACTGCGTCTTGTATAACGAATTAAGCTGCGCTGCCGACGTCACTGTGCCGCAGTCTCATATAACAATACTGACGGAATGGTGTCACACATGGCAGATGGAAATTAACATAGCCAAAAACTAAACACGTAAAATTTGCTGCTATTACTCGACTTACCTCTGACCAGTATAAAATACGCGGTATTACTATTGACTCAGCATCTTCAATCAAGTACTTCGGTGTTGTGTTTACCTCCAATTTACGCTGGAATGCCCACATTTAACACATTACCATAAAAGCATCTAAAAAGTTGTCGCAGTTTCACCTGAAAGGCGAAGCATCAATTGCGATAGCAAATTTGAAGAGAGCTATACGGAGTAATGATAGCAGCTTTATCAGCTGTATAAACTTGGACATGCAGCAGCACCGGCAACACGCAGAACTGTTGTCGACGCCGTCAGCGTTTTGCCCGCGTTCGCTCAAAATGCGTGCGGCGTTGGTGACTGTTGCCGGAGCCTCTCATATAAATAGGCACTTGGTGCCGCAGCTAAACGTCGCCTCCCTTCCCTCCCCCTCCCCCACGTCCTTTCGCGCGTCGGAAGAAGGCACGTTTGCTCTACATATATGGTGATTGTAGAGGAGGAAAGAGACGCCTACTTCTGCAGCCCTGAAGGGAGCGCTGAGCCGTGCTCCCTCAAGGGCTGCAGAAGATAGCGCCAACCTTTCCCTTTCCCTCAAGAACCACTTATCATCACAGCAGCAGAACGCGCGTTTGTTCTCCGCCGTGCGTTCACTCCCCGTGAAAGCGCGCGTCCCTCGCGCCCTTTCACTCGCACATACAGCGTTCGGCGCGCGGCGACGATTTCATCTCCATTGACGTCATACGGAACCTCACGGCGACGGCGACGGCGATGGCGACGGCGACGGCAGAAATCTGCTTTTGAGTGTCCAATAATTGCTATCGCAATAAAAACTTGGTTACGGGAAACGCGCTTACACCTTGCGAACACAGATACCAGACTTAACTCACACGGTTCTCTTATCAGGCCCTCTTTAGAATGTGCGTCCATAATTTGGCGCCCCCATCACTTTAATCTCAGGAATGTATTCGAATCAGTCCAAAATAAAGCTTCGCGGTTCATCTTATCTTCACACTCTCGCTGTCAAAGTGTGTCCACCTTAAAGAAATCACTCAATCTCCCTTCTCTTGACATGCGCAGGAATTTACCATGGTTGTCGTTCTTCCATAGTCTTTACCATAGCAACATTCCATTCGCGCGAGCCCGTATTCTTCCCGCTCCTCCCATTTCAACCTGCGCGGACCATGTTCATAATGTAAAACTTGTATTTGCCAGGACTAACGCTAATCAAAATTCGCCTCTAGTTTTATCTATTGCCGAATGGAACTCACTACCTTCAAACATTCTCTCCCTTAAGAAATCATGGGCGCTATAACGTAAAACTATTCCGAACTTTTCTATTCTAATTCTGCAATCAGCACTCCACGATTGGTCAAAAACGTTTCCGGCCACCTCCAACTTCGCCTGTCTGTAACGAGACACCAGGAAAAGTGCGATAGCTCCCCATATGATATAACGTGTACACACTCATTACGCATGAATATACCGATCAGAAGAGAAATAAATATTTCTGATTCGACACCTTTTCACCATTAGCCTTCTGCCAGTAGTCGAAAGTTCTTGGGCTGCGGGCACTTCGCCTGTCTGTCACGCGACATCACAAACCGCGAAAATTGACCGCGTCAAAGTGCCATGTACGCGTTAAAGATGCGTTAATATCCCGAACAAAACTGTATTAAGGCGAAAGCTTTAGGTGTCTATGTTTGCGGTGCCCTTTGCGTGACGCACATTTCTCAGGGAGGCTCCTGTAAACGAAGTAAATCAGCGGCTTTGAAAAGAAAAGGTGGTAAATTTCGGTCTGGGTGGGAATAGAACCCGGGCCTCCGCGGTACGAGAGGAGCACACTTCCCTACAGCCACGGCTGTTTTTTTTTCTTTTACACTACGGAAACCACAATTTTATTCTTAATCCAACATAGCAAGTATCCAGCACTGAAGCGTTTTTTTTTCACAGGTTTCACACACATCTACGTAAAGACCAGTCTTCGCTGCAGGCGCTTCTACCACGCCTGCCATGTTCCACGGTTGGGGCTCACGAAACATGCGCCTAGTGCGTGCCTGATTGCACACGTCACGTGGTCACAGAGAAGCGCTCGTGCGACAGCTCGCGCTTTCATCGTCGTCGTCTTCTTCCACAGCTGGCTCCGATGCCACTGATTATGCCAGTGTTCCCATACTGCCCCTTGAGCTCGTGCCACTGCTCGCACGCTCGTTGTCTTCTTCCACAGCTCGCAGGCTTTCGCCTTCACGTTTTAGAGATTTGTATCGCTTGCTTACTTGACCAAGCGCGAGGTCTAACATTCCACGATGGTCCTGATATGCTAGACAGTCCGGATTGTGAGCATAACTGTGACCCATTACTCTCTTTTCATGAAATATTCAAACACTATCAGCTTGGGCGCAGGCAATTCCCGCTTCCACACCCACAGCTAACTATACCTCAATCTTGTACATTGACAATGTTACAAACGGGATCTTTCCCGTCGAGAGGAAGGTTTAGCCGCCTTGCTACGGACATCGACCCACACTGACCTTACTGTAATGAAGAGTATTGCTCATTAGCACGCATGCTCTGGCAATGTTCTACGTTACAAAACGCCTCTTTTAATAAACAAGAGGACTGGGAGGAAGCCAATAAAAGCGGCTATCTCCAGAACCAACTAAGGGCTATCCAAAGGGCCCGCGAACGGGCGGAGGACCATGGTCTTCCGGCCCCAACGTGGGAGCGGCCCGCAACTACGACTTAGTAGTTCCTTAGGACCTTAATGAAGTTTGTTGACTGACTGACTTGCTATTTTTTCTGAACAGCCAAGCACTGCCTCGTTCCGAAAGGAATATAAGATGGCTGCCCGCCGATCGCTCAGGCCATGGCTCAGGCATTCGCTACTTGCCCCTGCCGGTGAGCATGGATTTCTTTTAATTAGTTTTTTATTTATTTATTAACGCGATAGCGTTAAGGGCTCCGTGTCGCAGAAAATCCGGCGTCAGCAACAGGCGTGCGATGTCGGCGGGTGGCGGAGAAAATCATCCCCAACCACGCAGGGCCTTTCGAATATATTTAGGCATGCCACACCATTCTATCACTAATGTTGCTCATACCTTGTCTTGCATTGTTGGCAAAGTTATTTCTCGGAGTTTTGAGAATGACAATCCACAAACAAATGTCATGAAACAAAATACCCACAGCGCATGCCTTTTATGTTAAATCTTCTCAGACTGAGATATTAAAAGTACGAAACAAAAACCAAAACCACAAAATTATGCAATTTTTAGTCGCTGCTGTGCAATATCTCCGGGATCGCCCCACGCAAGAGGCCGCGTTTCTACCAGAAAGCTCGCCTTGGTGCATAGTGTTCGTCGCCAGCGTTTCCCGGTTACCATTACGATTGCTTACGCTGCAGTTGTCGGGAAGCGTGAGAAGCAGTCGGGGATATTTGAATGCTATCGCGTTCCACTCTTAAAAGCGAAGCTTAAGCGTCCTCCAATTTTTTTATTTATTTATTTAAAGATACCTTACAGGCCCCTAGAGGCATTGTGTAAGGGGGGAGAGTAGAATCAAACATAACTTATACAATAATTAGAATGCACATGTGAATATATATCTGGCTCGGCCCCAGCGATACCCTATCCGCTTAAACGTGCTCCTCGCCTCTTGTCAGCCATTTAGATAAAAACAAATTGTCGCAGTTTCACCCGAAAGACCAAGCATCAATTGCAATAGCAAATTAGTAGACAGCTTTACGGAGCAAGGATAGTAGTTTTATCAGCTGTATAAACTTGGACATGCAGCAGCACCAGCAGCGTACACAACTGTTGTCGACGCCGTCGGCGTTTTGGCCGAGTTCGCACCGAACGCGCGCGGCGTTGTTGACTTTTCGCGGTGCCTCTGGGGATGGCTCGGAGGTTTTCGACGAGATCAGAACGGCACACTCGTCGAGCAGCGTCGGAAGTCTTTACCACCTTCTCATCTCGCGACGTTTTTATATAAATAGGCATTTGGTGCCGCAGCTAAACGTCGCCTCCCCTCCCTTCCTCCCGTCCCCCCACGGCCTTTCGCGCGATGGAAGAAGTCGCGTTTGCTCAATATATATGGTGATTGCAAAGCAGGAACAAGACGCTTAATTTTGCAGCCCTGCATGGAGCATGGCACAGAACGCGCGTTTGCTTTCCGCCATGCGTTCGCTCCCCATGAAAGCGCGCGCCCCTCGCCCCCTTTCACTCGCAAATACAGCATACGGCGCGCGGCGACGATTTCATCGCTGTTGACGTCATACGGAACCTCACGGCGACGGTGACGCCTACGTCAGAAATCCGCTTTGGAGTGTCAATATATTTGCTATCGCAATAAAACCGCTCAGTGTAGGCAGTGTTATTCGTTTTGAAAGCGAACGACGGTGACCTCCTATAAACGAGGAGAGCATTTGATACGGTTGTCAGTGCCCAGAATACAGTGTGCAGAGAAAATCGATCTCCGTCGTGCTGAACCAGTTGGATGACCAGCCGTTATCGGAAGAAACAATTCTGCAACATCGACGCGACTCAACATCGCATCCGAAGGCCGTGCAAGCGCTCCTGCGGTTCCTGAAGTCCACTGGCCTGTGTGAACGTCTGTGATTGGAACGCCTCCTTTGTTACCAATGGCTGTGTTTTTTTTCTGTTTTTTTTTGCACTCTCTCTCTCTTTGCACTCTCTCCAACCCCTTTATCCCCCACCCCAGTGTAGGGTAGCAAACCGGAAACTGACTTCTGGTTAACCTCTCTGCCTTTCCTCTCTCGCTCTTGATACGGTTGTTGAGACAACATTGCGAGTCACCGACCGATGCTTGCGTCGGTGGTTAACGTAAATTTAAGGTCAGGAGATTGGAATAAAAAGAAATTGGAACAGTTTTACGTTATAGGGCCGCATCATCATTTCGCACAGCGCTGCTAACCTTCTTAGAGTGCATCAACCTGTCATAAGCCACAGATGTCTGAATATTTACTTTTTTTGTATTTATTTATTTACTTAGTTATTTACAGATGCTGTCAGCCCTTACACATGGCTATTACAGGAGTGGAGTAGAAATGTATAACAGTTTGCATTGTGGACGACGATAATAACATATATTTTCTTGCATTCAAATCTAAAAAAAAATATGGGGTTTTACGTGCCAAAACCACGATCTGATCATGAGGCACGCCGTAGTGGGGGACTCCGGAAATTTGGACCACCGGGGGTTCTTTAACGTGCACCTAAATCTAAGTACACGGTGTTTTCGCATTTCGCCCCATCGAAATGCGGCCACCGTGGCCGGGATTCGATCCCGCGACCTCGTGCTTAGCAGCCCAACACCAGCATTCAAATCTAACAGGTGCAGGAACAAATTAATAGCACCAAATGACATATAAGCAAATTATTAGGAAATAAACGCACCAAGGCACATAGAGGGAAAACATTCTACTAAAATTACAAATCAGGACGTCAGCTAAATGTTTTATCAATGAATCAGTTGATGAGGATGAAACTGCTTTTAGTGTTTTCAAGTGCTTAGTATTGTATAACTCTTTTCCGCCTCATATTATAAGTATTTCTGTAGGTTGTTTACCTATTTCATTCGATTGCATTTTTAAACACATGTTCTGATGGGGACTGGTCGTCTCCATAACGCGATTTGAGTCCGTTTACGTCTTTAACTCTACCAGATATTGCATAAACTCCGTCTTTCTTTTCTTTCCTATTTTTTTGTTTCTTTCTGTTCGTAGTTTTCATCTTCTTTAATTATTGTGTCTAATGTCTTCCTATATTATTTATATCTTAAACATTGCACCAACGCTTGACCTGCTCCCCCACCTCCCTTTGTGCAATGCCCTAACGGGCCCTTAGGGTACTGAAATAAATAAATAAATACAAACTTTGTTTTGGGACATCTGGCTTTGATACAAGAGAAAGAAATAAATAACATCGAAATGCGAGAATCCAGCGCCTGAACGTCCGCGGTATCAAGAGTTGGAACGCGTAGCCTCGTTCGTTCGTTTATTTTTATAAATCTTGTTACGATGTCCCGCAACGCAAAAAGCAATACGTTTGGTAGCAGAAAGCAGCAGAACGTGCCGTCCAAAAGAAAAGTTCCACCTTAATGTCGAGCTTGAGTTTGGGTTTTGAAGGCGTATGAGTGCAAAGAATGGCGCTGGAATCCAGGACATGCAAGGTGGCGTGTCGGATGCAGATTGCACTAATGTGTTCGGCGCCGCACAATTTTCACCGCTATTTCAGGGTGCATCCTTCCTGAGAGGTCACTTTAACGGCTTCCGTGCGCAGAATAAAGGGCGGAAGTTTGCCAGCTGTCGATCATGCTTGTACGGAGAAACGGTCCATGCATGTATGCGAAATTGCTAGTTCTCACGACGGCTGTAGAAAATGGACGATTTGACACAAATTTACTAGTCTTGCCGACTAAACTTCAGAGGAGCGGTGACACCAGAATTTGCGTGATAATCGCCCAAACGATTGTTATTTACCGATTTTTTATGGGACAGCAATTTGCTATATATATATATATATATATATATATATATATATCAATTTTGCACCGGTATCTGGAACATACAGACTGTGTGCCGTTAAATGTATACACGTTCCGGTTAGCAAGTTTTTGACCTTCAGTTTTTCCCCCTGCGGAAGCCGTTTAGCAGAATTAGCAGTGACATTGGCTGCAGGTATTGGGTTCATATTTTTCGAACAAGGCGCTAGGTACGCGTAGAAACGTGGTTCTCCTAAGGTAAAAGCTACATCACTCCTACAAAGTATGCCGGACGGAGCGTTTAAAGAATCGACATAACTACTCATAGCTGACCTGAAGCTCTTGTCGCAGGAATGTGACTTGCCTCTTCCTAGCTGAGGCGAAATTCTTACCGCAGTTACTATACGTTTGTAATTGTCGCACTCACAAAATAATACCTTGAAGCTGCACCCCATCTTATATTTAGGTTTTGCCTGGTTTGGGCAACCAAGAAACTTGGTTACTAAATATTACACGCTCTCACTGTCAAGGTCTGCAAACTTGTTCTATCCTTGGGATTCGTGCTTTGCAACTTTTGGCCGAAAAAGGAACGCAGGAATATTCCTCGTGAGAAAACTCAACCCGTGCAAGTCGCTCAGCTGGCTTATTTAATGGCACTAAACAAAACTCGGAGCGTTTAACGCTTTCATTTTACATTCACTATACCGGCACGCCCACTGTTGCGACAGATGTGAGCAAACCTCCATTCGTAGTTATTCTTCTCTGTGAGATTACTCTATCTTTGATGCAGGGCCCTATTTCGGTGGCTTTCTCTCCAATGTATTTCCAGTTCTCTTCCGCGCCGAGTGGGCAATGCATGCGGCGTGGTGACGTACAGGAGAAGCCAGCAAGCACAGGTCCCTATGCTCATAGCGTATTCTCATGGTTCTACCCCTCCATGTTCTACCCCTTCTCTGCCTAGGCGGGCCTGAACTATGGACCGGAACCTAGACCAAACTGCTGCGCTGCTAGCTGAAAGGCTCGGTGTTAATTGAAAGACCCATCTTTCAAACGGAGTTTCTGCAAACGTTGCTTATGGTTACTCAGTTAAAGCTATAATACGTATATGAATATTGCGCTTGAATAGTAATGCGGGTGCTCGCTGTTTCTGCAAAACACGCATCCTTCGATCCTGTTGATAGAAGTATAAAAGAGCGGCGCTCTTTAATCATCGGAAAGTGATAACGTCAGCCGAACTTCTCATAAAGCATTCCAAAAGCTTCAATATTTTTTCCAGCGAACAATAAACGCCTGAAAGTTCACAGAAAGTCCGAACTGGTCCAAAACCTAATGCATCATGCCTAGGTGGGCCTAAACTATGCACCGGAACCTATACCGAACTGCTACGCTGCTAGTTGAAAGGCTCGCTGTCAATTGAAAGGCCCACCTTTCAAATGGAGTTTCTGCAAACGTTGGCTACGGTTACTGAAGTAAAGCTTTAATACACATACGAGTGTTGAGGTTGAATAGTATTGTGGGTGCTGGCTATCCCCTCAAAACACGCATCCTTTAAGCCTGTTCACAAAATGATAAAAGAGCGGCGCTCTTTAATGTTGGAAAAGTGCTAATCTCATCTCATCTTTTCATAAAACATTTAAAAGCTTGAATATTTTTCCCAGCGAGCAGTAAACTAACGCCTCCAAGGTAGTGACTTCCTACAACGAACTTGCTAATCTGTATAAAGAGGGCAGGAGAATATACCCTATACCACACAGCAACCTCAGGAGAGCGCAGGCCACTATCCTCCGCCGAATTCAAACTAACACCCTCATCACTCCTCATCGCTTAGCGATCTTCACAGATGGAGAGGTTGACACAATATGCAAACACTGCGATTAAAATGCCATAGCAAACCAAAGCCACATCTTCTGGGAATGCGAGCTCCCTCAGAAACGACATGGGAGACCGTAATATGGCCCCAAGAAGAAAAACTACAGAAATCAATCATTTCCTGAGTGGAAGAGGTCACCGCAGACTAGCAGCCATCTACAAAGCACTGAAATTTCTCTTGAATAAAGTTGTTTCCTCCTCCTGAAAGTTCTCGGAGAGTTCGCACTAGGCCAGAACATAATGCATCATAATACTCGATGGAAACAATGAAATCTGCTTGAAAATTACATGAATTTTGTTTGCAGCAAACTGCATTATTATATTCATTTCTAAATGAAATGATTGCAGATTCCGCAGTTGAAGTTACTGTGACTGCTTAACATACGCAATAACATGTAAACAGCCACCCCTTCTAAGGTACAAAGAAATATATTGAGAAATCGGAGAATGCGAAAGTTGTGAACCCTGAGACCAGGTACAGTCAGCTTAAGGTCCTACCTATTTTATATAACGCCTAAAGGACGTGGCACACGTATATCTGGTGCTGTAAGGCGGCACCACATCCTGAAGAATCTTAAAATTTAGCACCAGGGTGGACGTATGCATTCGCCGGAACCAGATCTATACAAGAATATTTCACCTGTAATTTCAATAAATTTTGCATTTTCAGCCTACAAAATAGCAGAGAGTGCCAAAACATTAGGCGCACATTTTGAGACAGATGGAATGAAGATGTACTCAATTGTATTGAATGTGCAGCTAATGATTTAGACCGAATAGCTTTGTGAACTATGTATATGCTACTGAAAAACCACATGAAATGTTTGAACTACTTTGAATTCCATATAGACGAGAATATAATACAATAGGTCCCTCTTTTTACTAAGCGAAGCCTCATGACTTCAAAAAAATATTCAAATTCACACACACGCACAAAACCGCAAAGAATTTTTCTTGTGAAGCAAGAAAAGTAAGTAATTGAACCAACAAAGGCAGATTACCTTGCTTCATGTATATTCTGCGAGGTATTCGCGAAGCTGCATTTGAAGACGAGACAATTATTAAAAATAACCCCACGGTTAAGCTGAAATATTTAGCAATTGGACAAATCTGTTCCAGAAACCAAGTCTGCATAAATGCGTGCAATACCACCAAGACCTACGTTTATTATTTGTAGTGGTATGACACCGCGCAAGAAGCAGCACACGCGATCGCGCAGAAAGTTCCAACTGCAGTTTTGAGAGATCAACTAAGGTCGCGCAAATACATAAATAAATAAATTGGCCGCAATCCCGCCCTGCGAACGTGAATCTCCAGCGAAGCTGGATCAAACGCCCCACATGGTCGAGCATTGTTTTCACGCTGTTCTTCTGGTGTCTTTAATTTCCGTGGTCTACCCATGGCAGTCTTAGAATGAACTGAATGAGTTACTAGACGGGTCTCCCTTTTATATATGAAAGGGTGATGACGCGTCACTTATATATATATATATATATATATATATATATATATATATATATTGACACGTATACATGTTTATCTCTCGCCGATGGCCGCTTTCCACCGGCTAACAAATGTTAAACGTTATCGCTCGGCGCAGGACGCGCCTGTATCGCAAGTTTCTAGAACCTTATCGATGGTTCTTTCCGTTGCCTGTTTTCACCGACGCTTATGTTATCTGATTGTATGAGCGACGCGAATTGTCTAGAACTTTCTGGAAGACACGCGCGTGCCAGGGATTAATCTGGAACCTTCGATGACTCAGGTATAAAAGCCGACGCGTTTTGCCGCTGATCAGATTTCGACGACCGCCGACTGTGTTCGCCGCTTTCGTTGTGCTTCGAGTGTATAGCTTCCTTTTGTGGGCACAGGTTCGCCCAATAAAGAATCCGTTTCGTCATACACAGTTTTACGACTGTTTACTTCAGCGTCACTACTACGTGACAATATATAGCTTATATACATATAGCTTATATATTATATACTGGCCTAGCTTGCGTAATATATATATATATATATATATATATATATATGATGTATGCCTGATTGCAAAGAAAGCTATGCCGTTTGCCTTCGGTTGTTAACCTGGTGTTTTGTGTTTACGCCACGAAATTTTCCGACTAACGAGAGGTATACAGCTTCGCTATAATACAGCAGCTGCCTTACACTTGGGCAATAGAGCTCTGTAACCAGAGTGTCACCAATCAAAGCGAATATACCGCTTTCTTAAACAGTATTTCACAGTTTAGCATCGGGAGCCTGGAAACTTGACTGACTTCGCGAACGATAGAGCGCTGTAGGCGGCAGAAGCAGTAAAGAGGCAAATGACGGCAGCAAAGAGAACCAGCGTGACAACGGTCTCAGCATAAAAGAGCGCTGAAGAGAGCAGCATTTTCGTGTTTTCCGGCAACCCAGACTAGATGAGTGAGCGGGTTGGTATTTCACTGCCAAATGCAACAGCGCGAACCACACAGACACAGAAGCGGAGATGAACACACAGCTCTGGGGTGTTCAGCAGCGCCTCTGTGTTCGTTTGTTGCGCGCTCTTATATTTAGCAATTTGCCGGTGAACTTTCATCGGGCTTTGCGCTCGGAGCTAGGCCGTCAGAAAGTTCGCGCATTTGCCGGAGCTTGACGGCCTGCCGTGCCTGTCGCTCGCCAGCTGGCAGCAGCCACACTTGAACGAGAGGTTAGGCGTGGCCCAGCTCGACTTTCGGTGGTGAAATTCGGGGAATGGGTGTTTGCGCAGTGTCAGTCGCAGCGGAACGGTCGCACCGCTCGCCAAAGGCCATCAATCTTTTTCAGACTTTCTATCGAGAAAAAAGCGCAGCAACATTCTAGGGACGCTGTTGTAATTTTTGTTTTCGACAGCCACATTTTAAACTTTTGTTTACCTTAAAGTTAACGGCACTTGCAGAAAATATAGAGCCAGAGCGCCTTTTAATGATAAATGGAGTGGTTAGCGCGGCGTAAGATGCAGAAAATGTGGCAATGCCTACCGCGTTGTAATTTTAGTTTGTTGATTTTTTTTCTACTTGCCTTTCGTTTGGCGTTTTAAGAATTCATAGAGAGCGTACGTAATTACCGTATATCTTTACATGGTATCTACGTTCATTGCAAGCATTTTTGATTTTTTTTTCACGTTAGTTGTTTCTCAACTATGGGAGGCAAAGTTACGGAAAGGGCCGTGGCACAAGCTACCCATGTGTCTGTTGTCCTGAATGATCGGAAGACCATGATTTAGATATCCCCAAGCCTGAGGTACTACTAAATGACACAAATGCAAACGTATCACGATTCACTCAGTGTAACCAGATAAAATTTTAGGTCACTATCATTTTTTATCATCGTTAATAAAAGAACATATCATGCTAAGACTTTTTTCTGGGCAGCCAAGGCGGCGCCATTTCTATGATGTTGCAATGCAAAAACGCCCGAGTACCGTGCATCGATAATCATATCGTGGGTTTGGCAAGTAAGACCCCAGAATACAATTTCTTTAAAGCTTCCTCGGGGCCGTTGGAATGTTTGTACAAAGTTCGTCAAAGACACACAATAGATCTATGTAAAAGGTTTGAAAGCGCTGCGCTACCGTTAAATCCATATTCAGTACGCGGGACTTGATTGGACGCCCTTGATTAGCAATCGTCTGCGCCAGCGAAGCTGAAGCTATTCCGTCCTCATCTTAACGACAGGGCCAACAGAGCAGCAGAAAAACACGTCGGAGTCGGCCGTCACATACAAATGACATTAGTTGTATATTCGTGTGTGTCAGGCACTAGCAGCAACTCAGGGCGGAACGCCCATAGTGTCACAGTATTATTAGATGTTGTATTAGGCGCGCGCAATGATCGAAGTTCTTTCTAAGATTGTTCGCATTCCGAAACGACACTTTGGAACGAGCTTAAGCTACGCACAGCAATATCGCGGGCTCTACAACCTACAACCGAAGAAAGGCGACGTCGAGAGCCGATTTTCGCGTTTGCGAGTATTCTTCGTTAAAAGTGAGGTACCTTTTCTTTGCGACCAGCTCCCTTTATAGCGGTCACCTTGTCCTCCAGTAGCATTATTCTTTTTCGTTTCCCCGACCATTAAGTTCGTGATCGTGTGGGAGGTGGAGGTGGAACTGAAAAACGAGTGAACAATGGCGCGAAGAAATTTGCATTTCATATGAGTCGCGCTCTTTTCTTGCTAAGTGCACTCTCCACCGCCGCCAGTCTGGCGAACAATAGAGTTAAGTTCCCAAATCGAGTGCGTTTTTTTTTTTTTCAGACAAAATGGTGGCAGGGTGCATTCGTGCCTTGAATAAAAAATTTCCAACGCGAAGTGTCAAATATGCGCTTTCTGAGAGAAAAAGCTTGAAAAAGTTTGACGTTCGCCGATGTGGACAGAATATTACACTAGTGGCGCACTCGTCTCGCAGACAAGTGGACTACCTAGGCTCGGACTCGCAGAACTTCTCGCACCCTATTAAAATTGCCAAAAAGCACTAAGTACGGGACAGAAGCAAATGAACTAACACAACAGCTTGCGTCATATTCCTAGTTTTCTTTCTATGCACGTTCTAATGCACCAGTCTAATATGATTTAACAACTACCACAAGATAACACCACGTTCATTCACGCAAGAAACAAGATCGCTAATTGAACGGGGCAGCAAAGTTCTCGGAATTCTGGAAACGCGCACATAGAACGCGTAACGCTGGCCTAAAGGCCGTTTCACATGGTGCGATTTTGCAGTGCGTTTTTCGCACCGGAAGTGCGATTTCCGTCGCATGCGACGAAATCGCACTTCATGAACTTTGTCTGGAAGACAAAGTTCATGAACGTGGAAGTGCAACGGGAGGTGCTCATGAACGTGGAAGACAACGAAATGCAATGGGAGGAGTTCGGAAAAGAATCAGGCTGGTGTGAAGTTAGAAGAGGCGCGAAAAAGCAATGCAGCAATGAGGCCGGATTGGTCGGAAACAAGCACCATGGAAGAAGCTTCGTCGAGGAGGCAGCAAGACACAAAAGGCAGAACAAACGCAATGTGCAACAAATCATCAGAGCAAGTAGGATGCCTAGCCTACCGAAACAAGATTACAGAGTGATAGTGCGCCCACGTGGCGGACTTAACCTCTCGGACTACAAGCTGGATCGCATTTACTGCTGCCTGCGCGACGCTGCTGGTGTCGGTCGAGAGACAGCGGAGGAAGACAGCTTATGTATAAACAGCAAGCAAAATACAGTGGTGCTCAGCACGCCATCCGAGGACCGGGCCAGGAAATATGGAGCTATCAATAAGCTCCGCTTTGGAGAACGAGAATTTGAAGCCAGCACTTACAGAGCAGCTCCTGATAACACATCGGAGGGTCTCATCAGAGGAATATCCAAAGAGAAGAGTCCGGACGACATAGCGACCAGTCTGGTCGCTATCCTGGGGTATTGCATGCCAAGATAATGGGTAACACAGACAACGTGATCGTTTTATTTGCAGGCGTTCACGTCCCAAGCTATGTGAGATATGGAGCGATGCTTATTCGATGATCCTTGTATAAAAAGCAGATTGACATATGCTATGGATGTGGAAGAACAGGGCACAGGGCTGACGTGTGCCCCAACCCTGAAGACAAGATTTGCGGAGGGTGTGGGTGCAAGAATCCACAACACGACCACAACTGCCAAGCGGAGTGCCAACTCTGCGGCAGAGACCACCTCACGGGTGACAAGAGGCGTGACGCAAGATACCGTGCCTGGTCAGGAGACGTAGCTGCGAGCGAGGGAGGAGGGAAGAAGATTATGCCGAAGAGGAAGAGTACCACTACCACAACAGCAAAGAAGCCAGAGGGAGCAACAACAACAATAACCGTAACACGATATCGAGCAAGCATCCATCAACCGACAAAGAAGAAAGAAGCAGGAAAATCTACGGGCGTGACCATGGGAGAGACCGGTCCGGTTCCTTCCCGAGACAGTCCGGGGAAGCCGGCCACGGACGCTCCAGGTCCAGGACCAGATCCCGGACCAGATCAAGGTCGAGGCCGACGTCGGGTTCGAGCACTTCTCGAGGGGGAGACGGAAGCAAAGCACAGGTTAGCTGGGCAAGCGTGGTCTCTGGCACTGCTACTCAATGTCCTAAAGCTAAGGGGTCCGCCCTATAACAGGAAATGAAAGAGATTAGAAAGATGTTAGAACAGATTACTCGAGAGAATACAATGCTTAAAGAAGAGATCAAGCAGCTTAGGGCAGAAAACACGATGCTACAGCAGAAAAAAAAAATAGCAACACACCCTCCGCCAGTAGGACGCCGACGCCTAGTCGAGCTCCAACACCGGTTCCCGCACAAGCGAACGGGGAAGCACCACCACACAAAAGGAAGGCGCAAGAAACGATTGAGGAAAAGAGCGACTTTACAATGAGCGAGGTTATGGGAACGTTTAAAGAAATGTTTGATGGGATACAGCAAAAATCAAAAACTTGTGTGTAGAGATTAAACAACGTTTCGATGGATTAGAAAATAGGAGGAGGAGGAGGATGAAAAAAGAAGGAAAGGCAGGGAGGTTAACCAGAAGCACGTCTGGTTTGCTACCCTACACGGGGGAAGGGGTTTAAAGGGATGAAAAGAAAGGAGAGAGAGGGAAGAAAGCACTCGCAGTATAAACACGTGCGGTTGTCCAACACTTCACAATCGGTCACTGAGGCCAGTCGACTTCATGAACTGTAACAATGCCCGCGTCGCTTTGTAAGCCTGCGACGCGTGGGGCCACGGTCCAAGAATCTTTGTCTCTGAAAAAGGTCTGCTGTCTAATCGGTCTAACACACTCCGGAGAAGGTCACGTTCGGTCTCATAAAGATGACAAAAACACAACACGTGTTCCACCGTCTCCTCACAGTTGCACGAGTCACATATTGGTGTGTCGGACATGCCCAGAAGGAATGAGTATGCTTTCGTAAAAGCCACTCCTAACCAGAGGCGGCAAAGTAAAGTTGCATCACGGCGGGGGAAGTTCGATGGAATTTGTAGCCTCATTGTAGGATCCAGCCGTTGGAGATGACAGTTCGTAAAAATCGGGCTGCTCCATGACGTTTCTGTCTCGGTTTGAGCGAGTAAACGAAGACCCCTCGCAGCGTCTGTCCTCGATAAGGGTATAGGAACAGTCAGGGTTTCCTTATGGGCTGACCGGGCGGCATCATCGGCAAGGTCATTACCGACGATGCCACAGTGCCCCGGCAGCCATTGAAAGACGATGTCATGTCCGTTCATGAGGGCTTGATAGAGAACCTCTCTGGTCTCAAACTCCAGTTGTTCATGTGTCTTGCGTCGTAATGCTGACTGCAGACTCTGAAGGGCTGCCTTGGAGTCACAAAAAATGACCCACTTTCGAGGTGGTGTTTCTACGATGTAATTAACTGCAGCACGTAGAGCGGCAAGTTCTGTAGCCGTAGAAGTCGTTATGTGGGACACTTTGAACTTCCTTGTGACTTGTAAGGTCGGGATGATAAAAGCGCCTGTGGAGCTGGTGGCTGAGACAGATTAGAAAATAGAGTAGCGGCAGTAGAAAGCATACGAAAGGATATTCGGCCGACAGGCGCGGGACCCGTTAAGGAAGGAAAGTGTGGAGAAAGAAAGGCAGGGAGGTTAACCAGTTCAGCAGAATCGGTTTGCTACCCTACACATGGGAGCGGGATGAGGGGGAATGAAAGATGGGGAGGAGAGAGAGAGAGAGCACATAACACAGCACACTCATCGTCAGTCACAGTCCGTCACTGTTGCGTAGTACGTGACATCACTGTCACAGCCACTTGTCCAAGCCCGTTTCCTTTAAAAAACCTAAGTAACCTTCGTCGCCTTCAGCTGCGATGTCTTCTGTCGACGACACGTGAGCATCATTTCAATTGACATTGGTCGTTTGTCCAGGTGTGCTAGAACGGACGCCAGGGACTGTCTCGGAACATTATATTCAGGACAGTAGCATAGAATATGTTCCAGTGTCTCCTCGCAAAGACAGGCATTGCAAAAAGCGTTGTCGGCCATTCCAATGAGAAATGAGTAAGATTTCGTGAATGCCACCCCTAGCCATAAGCGATAAAGCATAGTGGCCTCTTTTCGGCGGAGTCCAGTTGGCATACAGAGATGCATCAAAGAGGGCAGGTGATAGTGACGATTGCTCCGGTTGGTCTGGCTGTTTGGTGTGCACCATAGAGAGAGCGTGATCTCCTGTGCAAGCACTCGAAGTCTGCTGGCTGCGTCGGACCGTGAGAGCGGTATGGCCTCTTCCTGTGTGTCGTCAAGAGCTGCCCGAGCGGCATTATCGGCGTTTTCATTCCCTATGACGCCGCAGTGACTTGGAAGCCACTGAAACGTCACGTGGTGTCCATTCTCATACAATGTATGGAGTAGGTATCTAATATCGAATACGAGCTGTTCGTATGGCCCGCGACGCAGAGCTGATAGCACAGATTGTAGGGCTGCCTTTGAGTCACTGAAGATTGACCGTTGTTGAGGAGACTCCCGATTGACGAAACGAAGTGCAGCGCGAAGAGCAGCTAGTTCCGCAGATGTCGATGTCGTTGGGTAGTCAGTCCTGAAGCTAATGGCAATAGCTCTTGCTGGGACAACCACAGCACCGGACGAACACTGGAGGTTTGTGGAACCATCAGTATAAATATATACACTCTCCGCATACCTCTCGTGTAGAAGAAGCAGAGACAGTTGTTTCAGCATAGGTGACGACAGCTCAGATTTTTTCTTGATTCCTGGTACACTGAGATGTACTGTGGGGCTAATAAGACACCAAGGGGGTATCGATGGTTTAGAGGCAGCGGTGAAGCCCGAGGGAAGTTTGTCGTTGTACTTGATGATAGTTTTGGAGAACGATGCTTGGCGCCTGTCTGAAGGTAGTGTTGCAAGGTGGTGATAGGGGGCACGTGCAAAATGTCTGATGTGCATTCTCAGGGCTTCCCCCGTAATGTGAGTTTGCATCGGATGGTCCCGAGCAATCGCAATAGTTGCCTCTGTTGACGTGGATCTGGGTAAACCAAGGCAAACTCTGAGTGCTTGAGCTTGTTCTGCCTGCAAGTGACTATTTGTCTTGCAAGTGTTGTTCAGTACAGGTAGACTATATCTTAAAACACCGAGAAAGAGAGCTCTGTAGAGTTTCAGCATTGCGTCTACTGACATCCCTCATGTCTTTCCTGTCAAGTATTTACAACTGGGAAGTTGCTGTCAGACGCCGTTTCATCTAGGCCACGTGTGGGCTCCAACAGAGGTCTCGGTCAATGATTACGCCAAGAAACCTGTGGGTTCTGACATAGGAAATGGTCCGCCCATTGATTGAGATGAGATAAGGCGTCATTGGTTTGCGAGTAAATGCCACTAGTGCGCATTTTTGTTTTGATATGATGAGACCTTGTTTACAGAAGTAGCTCGCAGTCAAAGTTGCTGCTCTTTGAAGCCGCGCACGTATCTGAGGACGTGTGACTGCCGAAGTCCAGACACAGATGTCGTCTGCGTATATTGAAATCTTGATGGTAGTTGGGAAGTATTCAGCAAGTCCAAGAAGAGTGAGGTTGATTAGCGTCGAGCTGAGAGCACCGCCTTGAGGAACGCCTCTTGTCGTATAGCGTCGCGTAGTCGGGCCATCGTCAGTTAACACAAAGAATGATCTTGCAGATAGGTAACTTGCAATCCACAAAAACACTCGGCCACCTATGCCAACCGTCGCAAGAGCATCGAGAATGGCCTCATGTAATACGTTATCGTATGCGCCTTTCACATCTAAGAATAAAGCTGCAGATAAACGCTTACGGGACTTTTCGTGCTGAACATACGAAACGAGATCAACTACATTCTCGTTGGAAGAGCGGTCACGTCGAAAACCAGCCATGGAATTCGGATAAATCTTGTAGTGTTCAAGGTACCATTCTAGGCGGCCAAGGAGCATCCGTTCCATTATCTTGCATACACAGCTGGCCAGCGCTATTGGGCGGTAAGAGGTGAGCTCGAGTTGGGATTTGCCCTGCTTCAAGAGTGGCACCAGGCGGCTTACTTTCCATTCGTCAGGAACGTTTCCCTCCTGTCATGAGGAGTTGTAAAGGCTCAACGATTCTCTCCGTGCAGATTCTCCAAGATACCACAAGGCTCCGTATGATATACCATCTGGACCCGGAGATGAAGAGCGCCTGCAGAGAGCTAGTGCCGCCTCGAGCTCCTCCATTGTAAAAGGAAAGTCCATGCGGCAATCACGGGAATAGGGGACGTCACCTCGGGCTGGAGGATCTGGACGACTCGCTTGGTCGGTGATCCTCGCACAGAAGTCTTCTGCGACATCGATGTCTTGCCGCCCTTGGAAGAGCGCGAGTGCCTTGAATGTAAATCGCTATTCCGGAAGGCAACGCAGACTTTGCACCGTTTTCCAAATGTGAGACAGTGGCTTGCCGGGGTCTAGTGTCTGGAAAAACGTTGCCCAACGTTCCAATGCTAATCTATCCATGCGACGTTTGATCTTCTTTTGCATCCTCCTGGCCGCCCTAAGGTCATGGATTGATTTCGTACGCCGATATCGACGTTCCGCCCGGCGACGAAGTGCTCGTAGTCGCTATAATTCTATGTCGAAGTCGTTTCGCGTGGATGAGATCGTCGTCATGCGGGTGGCGTTTTGCATCGTAATTTTAATTGTTTGCTCTAACCCAGACGGTAGGCCCTCGCGGCAAGCATCTTCCATATCAGATTTGAAGGTGGCTCATTGAATGGTCCGAATGGTCTTCCGTGGACCAGATCTAGACAAGCCTTTGGTGTTAAGATAAGTGGGAATGTGGTCACTCCCATGCGTCTCAATGTCTGGAAACCACTTCACACATTTGGCGAGAGAGTTGGAGACGAAAGCAAGGTCGAGGCAGCTGCCGTATGTGACGCCTCGAAGAAAGGCGGGGCTACCATCGTTCAGGAGAGTAAGGTCATAGTTGTCGACGATGCTTCCTAATCTTCGTCCTTTTGCATTGGTTCTTGCACTTCCTCATTCCGGATGGTGTGCATTGAAATCTCCTATGATGACCCACGGGGCAGGATACACACTCAAGGTATCTGCTAATCTTTTTGTATCAAAATTGCTTGAAGGCGATATATACACGCCTATGAGAGTAAACAAGAGTTTTTTTTTAACTGCGATGCATTGATTGTCGTCGTGGGGCGCAATTGGTTGAAAAACATAGGTAAGTTCACGACGAACAAAAACGATGATTTTGCTGCATGCACCATTTGTTGAAGACATGATAAATTCGTACCCTGACAGTCTGATTGGTTTCGACAGGTTGGGCTCACAAATGATGATGAGTGGAAACGCATTGGTGTACACAAACTGACGAAAATCTGAAAGGCGTGATTTTAGCCCTCTGGCGTTCCACTGCATGACGGACGCTGCCTTGACTTTTTTTCGGTAGGATGGGGTTTGGGTAGCCATCTTTCTGTTTGAGGGATTCAAGCACTGGGCTTAAGGTGTCCAGCACTTTAAGTGCGCTTCGAGCAGATGTTGTCCCCATGTCCACTAAAAGTGCTCGGATGGCGTCCATGAGGGAACGCAGAACCGAAATGACTTGACGATCTGTTTTAGGTGCATCATCCATGACTAGAGAAGGCTCCGGTTGGACGACGACCTTCTGAGGTTCCTTGGCAAGGGAGCGGCTCGGTAGCGTAGGCCATTCCTCTAAAGAGAGAGTCTTATCCGCTTCCTTCGTGGAAGTGATGGGCCTTTTCGAGGCGCGACTAAGTGGTGCCGCAGTGGAGTGGGCACTACCACTTCGAGCATGCGCCTTCTTTGAAGACGTACGACGGTGCCGACGCCGACGCCGACGCCGCACTACTTCGGCTACCTCCCATGTGGGTCGAATTGTCTCTGGACATTTGCTTGAGAACCGCGCGCTCCTTCTTGATGCGGGGATAGTCTTTCAAAGAGGCAGCGTGAGGGCCATTACAGTTGGCGCACTTCAGAAACGTGGCACCACAGGTCTCTTCTGCGTGAGGTTCAGCGCAACGGGGACACAGTAGCGAGTTGGGACACACACCCTTGACGTGTCCGAGCCTTAAAAACTGATGACATTGAAGCGGCTTCTGGATGAATGGTCGAACGGCATGCCAGAAAAGTGCGACTTTAACGTGGGATGGCGTACAATCCCCCTTGAAAATTACTTTTACGCAGTATTCCCAAGGCGGCGCACTTGCGTAATGATAGTGCCCTCGTTTGCCGGCTGGATGAGTCTAGGTAAGTCATCATTGGGAATGGCAAAATGTCGATGACATAAATTACACCGGCTATGGATGTATCGTTGATCGGGATAAAGGGGCGCATTTTGATGCCGCCTAGCTCCGTGATTGCTTGAAGTTTTCCAAGCGCACTCACGTTGTACACGTCTATGGCGAGTATATTCTTCCGTGGATTTATTCTGATGTCTTTAATTTGATCTGGCACAGCACATTCCATAAAAATGGATAGGGCTTGCCTGTTCAGCAGTCGTAGGTTGCTTGAGGGTTCTTCCGGCATAAAGATGATGACGTGTGGCCAGCGCGCAGGCCTTGACTTCATAGTCGTTGTACTCGCAGGAGTTCACGGCGATGGGTTGACGATCTTTCTCTTCGCCCTCTTGCTCCGGACGGGTATGAAGCTGTCATCGGATGAGTCGTCTTCCGACATAGAGTACAGCTCGGTGTCTTAGGTGTCACTGGGGGAGCCAACTCGCTTCCTTGCGGTTGACGGCCGTGATGACTGCTGGCCAGGCGGGCCTCTGGAATGCTCCGCGTCCATGGCCGCAAGACGGGGAGGCGAGGCACCTCGAAAGGCGAAGATTTCCCCAAAAATTCAGAGAGCACAGAGAGAGAAAGAATAAACATCTTTAATGTCTAAATGCAGCTTTGGAGAGGCGTCCTCATTCCAGAATGCCTTGAGCTCGGGCCGCGTCCTGGGCCCTCGCAATCAGCCGTTGCTGATCTTCGAGGTCGGAGCTGGCCAAGGCTCTCCCAAAGCTCGTTGGTGTGGTAAGGGTTCGGAGGATTGAGTGGTGCCTCTCTGCAGCCCCCTACTATGTGCCTGAGGGACCTGGGCTCTGCGCAGAAGCGGCATTGCGGAGAGAATTGTGTAGGGGCTATGAGGTGGTTTCTGGTTGCGTGGGGGAATGTGTTAACCTGTAGAGCTCGGAGGAATCACTCCTGCTCTCTAGGTAGTGACTTGTGTGGGGTGCATATGTTCTGCGGGTTATCTTGTAGTGTTGTGTGATGTCTTGGTATGAGACGAGAGGGTGCATACGCTCGGGTTCAGATTCCTCGGCGTCGGCTCGGTGGGTCAAATCTCGAGCCACGTGGTTGGCGACCTCGTTGCCAGGAATGCCGTGATGAGCTGGCGCCCAGATGATTATGACTGATCTGGTTGGCGGCTTTTGATTTATTATTTTGAGCGTAGCGGCATGAATTCTGCCGCTAGCGAAGTTGCGGCACGCCTGTTGGGAGTCGGTAACTATGACTTCAACCTGTGTTTGGGAGAGCGCGAGGGCTATGGCCGCTTCCTCGGCTTGGAGGGGATTGTATCGGGTTAGCGAAATGCTGCTCCGTTGTTTTTTTGTTGACGATTACGGTGGCTGTTGTGGCTGCGCGTCTGGGGTAAGACCCCGCATCCGTGTAGGCTGTAGAGGGTAAAGTCCCGTATCGCTTGTGTATGGCCCGGGCCCGGGCCTCCCTTCGATGTGCGTGGTGCACTGGGTGCATGTTGCGAGGTAGAGGAGGTACGGTGATGTTGCTCCGGATGGCATGGGGTAAGCTAACAGTCTGAGGCGGCGGATGGCTGAGAGGAGCAGATAGCCCCAGGCGTAAGAGGATGGACCTCCCCGCTTCCGTAACAGCCAACCTTGTTCGCTGGCTGGATAAATGTGCCTCGATCAGCTCCTCGGCCGTGTTGTGCACGCCTAGTCGTAGTAGGCGTTCTGTGGACGTACTGATCGGCAGGCCCATCGCCTGCTTATATGCCTTTCTGATCATTGTGTTGATTTTTGTGAATTCCGTTGCGCTCAGTAGTGAGTATGGAATAGCGTAAGTTATTCGAGACACGACGAAGGCTTGGACAAGCCGAAGCGTGTCCGCCTCCCCCATGCCTCTTGTCTTGGTTGTTATTCGCCGGATCATGTGGGTAACTTGGGCTGTAGTATTCTTAAGCTTGTTAATTAATATTGTGTTGGTGCGATCCGACTGGAAAACCATTCCCAATATCTTTACGCTCTGAGACGGAACGATGGTGTGTCTCTCCAGTTGTATGTTGATAGTGGGCGAGTCGGATGCATGCTTCTTTCGCGGTGAGACCAGGAGTAGCTCTGACTTTTGGGGGGCGCAGCTGAGGCCGCAAGACTTAGCATAGTCGCTCACCACGTCTGCCGCTTCCTGCAGGCGGCTCTCCATTGCCCCGATAGACCCCGTGGCCGACCAGATGGTAATGTCGTCTGCATATAGGCCATGCCGGATCTCCGGGATGTTATCGAGGAGCGGCGGGAGGCCTATTAGGGCGATATTGAAAAGGAGAGGGGATAATACTGCGCCCTGTGGTGTGCCGCGCCCGCCCAGTAGAAAGGGGTCTGTGGCTTGGTCCCCGACCTTTACGATGGCTTTTCTATCTGAGAGGAAATCTCTGATATAGAAATACGTCCTGGCCCCACAGCCCAGCGTGTGCACAGAGACAAGTGTTCTATCAAGAAGACACTTCGTCGTCTTCCGTTAAAAAGCAAAAAAAAAAACCGTATAGCAGACCGACTGCGGTGGAAAATATCAAGGCCACCGGGGAAGATCAGATAAATCAACATGGCGCCGCGTAACAAATAGGCGATTTGGCAATGGAACTACCGCGGGTATCGTCGCAAGCGAGGAAACCTGCAGCATTTCATAACAAGCAAGGAGCCGCCAGATGTTATCGCCCTGCAGGAGACCGGGGGATCGCAAAATTATCGGGTTATAAATCTTACGGTGCTTCCGGCGAGAAGGCAACCGTCACGACACTGGTAAACACAAACCTGGTGGCTGTCGGGCACGATACCGGAATGCGAGGCATAGACCACGTCCTTATTGAAATAATTCCCTCCCGCAAAGAAGCGGGAAGTCTATTTATTCTGAACATATACAGTCCCCCCCGGCACAAGCCGAAACTCGGTCCACTCTTCCGCAAAACGTTGAGCGTAGCCGACAAACAGGCGCTAGTCGTGGTCGGTGATTTTAACGCGCCACACGCTGCTTGGGGATACAGCTCAGGAAACATTAAGGGCAGAAGCCTATGGGCAGACGCTCAGCACGACAGACTAACGCTCATAACTGATCCTCAAGCACCCACCAGAATAGGACACAGTGTAAGCAACGACACGACGCCAAATCTGACGTTTACAAAAAATGTAGTAGATTCTCGATGGAAAAACATGTAGGAAAGCTTAGGTAGTCACCATTACATCGTCGTCACAACGGTACAAGCTTTCACAGACTACATGAATAAGTGATGGGAGCAAGGTGACATTCCAAGTCAATGGAAAGCAGTTCAAATCATCTTTATACCGAAGCCTGGAAAGAAACTACAACTGACAAACGTAAGGCCCATATCGCTAACATCCTCCGTCGGTAAACTCATGGAATATGTGGTTCTCACACGCCTCACGAGATACATGGATCACGGAGGACTTTACCCACATAGCATGGTTGGATTTCGACCACTGTTATCGACGCAGGATATTATGCTCCAACTGAAACATCACATTATAGATGCGGGCGCGAGAACTCTAGATACCACGGTGATACTAGGGCTCGATCTAACAAAGGCCTTTTACACTGTCACGCACAAGGCAGTACTACAAAATCTCCAAGAGCTGGTTGTAGAACGTAAAACACACGCGTACATCAAAGACTTCTTGACGGATCGTACGGCAAAAATTACAATTGGGGGAACCAACTCGGAGGAGATCAAACTAGGGAATAGGGGTACTCCGCAGGGATCAGTCCTATCCCCCTTTCTATTAAACGTGGCAATGATTGGTCTTCCTGCGAGACTAAAAAAAAATAGAAGGACTCGGACACAGCCTATACGCGGACGACATTACCCTCTGGGTGACGGCTGGAAGCGATGGGCATGTGGAAGAGATCCTCCAAACAGCAGTAAACACGGTCGAAGACTACATCAGATACAAGGGACTGCGATGTTCCCCTCAAAAATTAGAACTTCTGCTTTATAGACCCACATGCAGAGGTTGAAAAAGCATTAAGGATAGGCTGGACGTTGTGGTCACAGTAGAAGGCACCAGGATACCGATACTGGAGAGCCTAAGAATACTGGGACTCCGCGTATCCGAAAACGGTCATAATGGAGAAACCATTAGACTACTGGATAATAGTGTTCACCAAACAATTAGACTAATAAAGCGGATATCTAACAGGAACTATGGCATGAAAGAGCACAATCTTATTCGAATAATAGAAACATTCGCAATCAGCCGTATTGTATATGTGGTCTCTTACCTTAAGCTCTACGCTGTGGAGAAAGCCAAGATAGAATGTATCATTAGAAGGGCGTATAAGCAAGCCTTGGGACTACCAGCAAATACGTCAAACGACAGGTTGCTAGCACTCGGCGTGCACAACACGTTAGACGAACTTATTGAGGCCCACAGAGTGGCGCAGTATGAAAGACTTACGCAGAGTTTGACGGGCAGACACATCTTAGACGACATCGGAGTATCCTACGAAGCACAGCACGGACTCCGGGGAGACATCGCAAGGAAAATAAGGCAACATCTCTCAATACTCCCAATTCCCAGAAACATGCACCCGGAGTTTCACAAAGATAGAAGAATCGCAAGAACAAGAGCTCTCCACAAAAGATTCCGTAGTGCTAGGGACGTGGTCTATGTGGACGCGGCGGAGTACACAAACAGACAGAGTATGTCGATAGTTGCTACCAGTATAGAGGGTGACTCCAGAGTTAGTGGCACTGTAAAAACAGGAAAGGCTGAGGTGGTGGAGGAGGCTGCCTTAGCACTGGCAATAGCCTCCACGGAGGCCAACATCATAGTCAGCGACTCCAAGACTGCCGTCAAGAACTATGCCAAAGGAAGAATCTCGCCGGAAGCGCTAAGAATTATAGCCAACTATCGTGAAGATCGAGATGTTAACATTATATGGGCACCCGCACACTCCTCCCTTCCCGGGAACGAAATAGCGCACAACCTGGCTCGAGAACTGACGGACCGAGCAGGTGACACGCGAATACTGGGAACGGAGAGAGACCGGATGACCAGCTTTACCGAGATAACCAAACACTATAAATTGGGCAGGGTCCGTTTCCCCCCGGCACACTCCTCCCTAAGTAGACGTTAAGCGACGGCATATGGCACTTGTTGCAAACAGAAACACATCCGAACCCGGTGGCTTACCACCGTTACTATTCAGAACTTTGCACCGATAGATGCAGACTCTGTCTAGAAAGGGTGGACTTACAACATATGGTTTGGGCTTGTACTGGGACACCCATACAGAATAAAAGACACAAAACCAGAGCAGTGGGAGACCGCGCTGCTCAGCTCTGCACCGGAAGACCAACTTAAGGCAATCCAGCAGGCCGAAGATGCCGCCAGAGCCCAAGGGCTCGAGGCCGTCATCTAGGCAGAGAGGCCTAGGTCACACAAATCTACTACACAAATAAAGTTTATTCCTCCTTCTCCTCGGCTTTTACGGCTTTCAAAATATTCAGAGAGCACTTGCATGAATAATTACAGCACACGCGCCGATACGGACGGACCAGGCTGGCGCTAAGATTAACGTTCACAACATAAATTTCATTGCACGTTCTGTAATTACACACAGATCATTTGCGGCTTCCTTCAGGGGCATACGTGAGCTCTTGGCTTGGTGCTTGCTGCTAAGTTTGATGCAAGAATATTGCTAGGAGCAGGAACCACTTATGCGCAATCACGAGCAATATACACACATCCTTTTTTTTTCAGAAGCTGACGTTAAGCACGGGTAGCGCGAGGGTCTCTGCGTTGACATGACGACTTCGCTGCAGCCGAATTCCAAATACTGCATATGCGATGGCAACAGCTATAGGGGCTTGTTGATAGGTCCTCTTGTAATTTGTTGTACCGCAGGAAGAACGACACAGGCGTAAAACACACACGAGACAGCACACAGTGCTGAACGACCACTTGCGAACAGCTGTTTACGTCCGCCATTTCTCCTCGCATTGAACTGCATAAACCGCTGTTGCGCACTCCAAAACAAATTAAACTTTGAAGCGTATTTAAGTTACAACACGCACGTATTATTTGGTCATAATAAAGAGAGGTCAATTATATTATAGCGCGCACGTCTTTTTGATTATATTAAAGGAATTATGCGGCGTGTGCGACAAAATCTGGCAGCAAGCAGCCCTGGGCGTCGCATCAGTCGCATTGTTGAAATCGCACCATGTGAAACAGGCCCTCAAAAAATCGCATTGCGACGCGTGCGATAGCACTGACTTTTTTTCGCTCCCGTCGCAGCATGTGAAACGGCCTTTAGTGAAAATGCATCTGAACAAATTTGATTTCATGGCCATACACTCGGCAACATGAGACAGACACACAGAAATGTGGTTAACGATACGCCAGACAATTAACAAAGGCGCTTGTTTCTCAATTAGCCGTGCCTGCTTCCATACTGCCCACCCGCAGCAGTGACTCACTAGTTATGGCGTCTCTCTGCTGAGCGCGAGGTATGGGGTCGATTCCCTGCCCAATTCGGGGTGGCGCAATAGCTTGGGTCGTCACCTGACTCCGTACCCGTGTGGAGGGTTCAAAAGCCGACATCGGAGACTGTATAGTATGTGGCAGAAGTGTGCATGTGGCTGTTTTCAGCCGCCGCTATGTAATCCTCCGTCACAGGTCTCGTGTATGGTGCATACCGGGTGGGTTATTTTTTTTTTTTTTGTGTTTTTTAGAAGGTCTCAAACTTGTAAGCTGTAGGCTGTAAGCATTATAACCCTTGATCTAAACTACTCGATGAGGCGGTCATTAGTTCTACGGGAAATCAAAATTATTGATTTAATAATTAAAATAATTACGCTAATAAGCTTTCTAATTTATTACTTCACGGTACATATTTTAATCTACGAATTACAGCCGTTGAGTTCGCAAGGCGTATACACTCGGAACGCATTCTCATGACCTGCACTAGTTTCAAGATATTCATTTTCAAATTGTTCGACGAAATGCATTGGCGTTACAGGTATTTCTTTTAGCAACCGCTGTTTACGCATTCAAGCACAAAACTAACGGGAACACCAATGCATTTCGTCGGAAGCTTCATCTAGCTATAACGTTATCGATTGTCGCTTGACCACCCATGGCATAGGTGAATAGAAGAATACAAGCACACACACGTACACATTATAAATAAGTAAACAAATATATATATATATATATATATATATATATATATATATATAACTCACGAGAAGTGCAGGTGCGTGCGTCGAAAAGCAGCTACAACATTAAATTTCGACGTTTCGGCCGGGGACTGGCCGAACTGGCTATACGTCTAGAGATATGCTTGTGAAAAGAATCAGGAAGAAAGGAGTCGCCGCAGATGACTATGGCGGGTGGCATTGACAGTTTCTCTTCGGTCGCGGGTCACGCAGACGATTATCCCGACGCAAGTGAGAGACAGTGGCAGGAAATCCTGCAGCGTGAACAGTCCTGGAATCCTGGACGTTCCATCTGCCTTGCGGATCCACATGGAACGAATTCTCACGATTACAGTTTCAAGATATTAATTCCCAAGCTTTGCGGAGAAATGCACTGGAGTTTCAATAACGTTTGTGCTTCAACGCGTAAAACTACGTTTTGTCAAGAAAGTAAGTGGAACGATAGTGCATTGTTACCTCATATTTGACGGTATGTAAATGGTGTAATCCACCAATTTTTTAAAAAGTGGATATGCCTTGCAGTTTCACCCGCTAGAATTTATAAATTGTAATACGGACCATAAGGTAATCTGTTAGAACGTAGCTGGTGAACCGAGGGTCAAATAAGGTAATTGAGGTAAAATAAGGTAAGTAATTAGGATATTTAATTACCCCTCCGAAGTCAATTAAGAACTGCAGAACTCTAACTTAAGAACTCTAACTAGTAACTGCACTCCTGACCGAATACTGCCCCGTATGCTGTCCACGGCGTCATTGTCCTGGCTTCTCAGGATATATACACATATCGACTCAAGGTGCCATCAAATCACGTGCACCAGCCGTCTCCTGCTCCCGGCCAGCTGTTTACGGCTACGTGCGAAAGATAGCAGCAGCGCAGCGGCCAACACGTGCCCACAAGGCACGTGCGATCGGACCAAGGTGTCATCAGAGCGAGTGCACGAGGAAAAGAAGAAGACATGTCTGTTGGAGCGGGACTCTTATTTAGCTGTTTGTCGGGCACAAACTCGCCCAACCTAAACTAATTACAGTTCCTTCACTGAACTGCGTGTTAGAATTATGGTGGAGTTGCGGGCTATGATTTCAAACTCTTCTCGAGTCAGAGAAAGCGGCCCGCACCCTCGACGACTCGGCGTTGAGCTTGCGCGCCACATCCGCGGACACCCAACCTTTGGTGTAGTTCCGGATCGCTGATTTGGAGTCGCTTATGATCAGGCTATTCTCCGTACCTCCGTGGAGTACCGCGAGGGCTATGGCCATCTCCTCCGCTGATTCGGCCGACGGCAGCCTCGCTGATGCCGTGACTCGGATCCTTCCCTTCGTATCTACGACCGCCATGCAGAAGGCGGGCTCCGTTGCCATCGGCCGGCCGTGTCGTTGATGTTGCTGCTGTTCCTGCTGCCGTTTTTGTCGTAGTAGTAGGAGCGATGGTGGTGGTGGTGATGGCTGCCCTCTGAGATCACCCAGAGGGCAGCCGCCGTTGTTGTGCGGGACCCAAGCAAAGGAATTACCAACACAACCCAAATCACGGCGGACGGAGCTTGGGGCCACGGGGACGCCGACCGCGATATCGAGGAGTTTCCGGCCTCGTACCGAGAGGTTCTTGAACACTACAGGAAAGAACGTATGACATATCCACCACCCCACGGGCGGCTGGACAGGTCCCAGGCAGTCGACCTGAGGCGCTTGCAGACGGGCACTTTCACAAACCCCTACGACCTGCACCGCCTGTGGCCCGCGCTGCACCCGTCGCCCGGCTGCCCGTGGTGCGAGCACGAACGGGCTGATATGGCCCATATACTTTGTAAATGCCAACGCCCTGAGGAAGAAGGACCAAGAGGAAGGGGGAAGACAACAGCCGGACCCTCTGATGTGGGGCGCCTCGCTGAGAGATGGCAAGCCGCTCTCCTCAGCGAGGCACCCGAGGACCAGGAGTGGGCCGTCCAGCGGGCCAAGGCCATTGCCGAGGATCTCGAAAGATTTTTTCTCCGGCGATTGACCCTTGGCAGCCTAGCGCCGGGCACCAACAGCCATAACCGCTGGACAAATAAAGTTTATTCCTATCCTATCCTACAAAATGGTGTAAACACTGCTGTAGACCCTCTATTAGGGCACTTCAGAGGGTAAATGGTGGAAAAAGGCTCAAAGCCTCCTGTATTCGGCAAACGAATCCCACCACTACAGGCGTATCAAATATCTTCACCCTAACATAGTTCTGAAACTAATGACATGTTAATTTTTGTGCAACCAAGGCTGGTTGAAGTCCAGCATGTTCAGAAAACAATTTACTTCCATTAACTGTGCCGCAAATACAAAATAGTGTAAAAGCTCGCAAGCTTATAGACGCCTCATTTCAAAGCTGCACGCAAGAAAAAAAAAAGGGGGGGGGGGGTAGCGTCTAGGTTTAAGCTCTGAAGTAACGGTACCTGCCCGGGTGTGTCATTAGAGTTCTGCTGCGGACTGTGCAGAATAAGGCACCGCTGTCACACAGGCCTTTGTCGCTAGCCTAATCATAATATATTAGTCCCACAGCGGTCCCTGAGCCTCACCGGAGGAGGTGCACACATATGCATGGCAGCTCACAGGCGCAACAATGGAGTTAAGTCTGTTAGCGCATTGGGCATTGTGGCCTTAGAGAACAAATCACACTGCGCCTGAGCTCACGGTGTATTTTATTTCGCGGGTCATAATAAAGGTGCCAGATATATCGTTACGTAATAGTCAAGATAAACTCTCACACTCAAATAAGTTCGCAGGTGAGGCTGAGATCAGTCGTTTTCTGCAACTTTTTACTCTCATTCTACAGCGGCCTAGAGCCGTCCCCTTCCTTAAAATGAAGGCTTTATTCATTCATTTATTCTCATTAAAGGGGTAGTGACATAATATTTGCGACTATTCATTTGCGGAGATCAATGAGTTCATGGGTCTCTAAACTCTAGAAAAAATGGTGACAAGCCTCATGGCCCCTTAAATAATTTAATATAAAAGCTTTTCTACAGCCACTTCGCTCTTGTTTCCCAGAGGATACTGCGTTGTAACGATACGGCACAGCAGTGATCACGTGGGAACAGGATATCGCGACGTTTTGACACTCGTTGCGGCACGCTCGGTCACCCATTCCCAGGTGGACGACAGGTAATTTCTACTGTGTTGTGACGTCACGACACAGTAGAAAGGAAACCGAAACTGCCTGCATGTATAAATGCTAAAATATAAATAATTTACTTAATTACGGTTCTCTGAGGCTGGTCACTATTAAGCGAAGCTTTATACGCTCACAAGTGTCGGCGGTGGTGGTGGTGGTGGTGGTCGTGGCGGTGGTGGCGGCGCTGTTACGCTGAAAAGTGGGCCGATCCTGGCGATAGTGCAGAAAAGGTCAAAGCTCAATGGCACATACCAGGGACAAAAAGAGAGAAAGAGAGGAAGAAAGAGTGAGAAAGAGAGAGAAATAAGCAGAGAGGGAAGAAAGATAAATAGAAATAAAGAGAGATAAAAAGACAGAAAAGAAAGAAATACAGTAGATAGAAAGAGAGAGAAAGAAAGTCACCACTAAGGTCAGCGAAAAAAAGAAAAAGAGAAAGAGGGACAGAGAGGCAGAGAAAGAAAGAAAGAGAGAGAGAAAAAAAAGATGGATAGAGAGAGACAAAGAGAAAGAAAGAAAATCACCACGAAGGTCAGATACACACGCGACAAACTTCGCTTACCCCCATTTTCTCGACAGAGGAAGGGCTGGTGATTTTTTTTTCTCTACGCTTTAGAAGCACTGGACCTTCATAAATTGTAAAAAAAAGTCTAATTTCGTACCATTATGAACCCATACGAACCGGTTCAAACCAGTTCGAACCGTTATATTCTTGCTCCCTAATTGAACCTGAACCAAACCGGAAAACTTATGCAGAAGTGGGAACCTGAACCAGAACCGAATGCGAACGCTTTTCGGTTTGATACCCTGGTTAGGCTAGGCATCGTGCTACTTTAGTTTATATATATATATATATATATATATATATATATATATATATATATATATATATATATATATATATATATACTGAATTTCTGGACGCATTCTATTACTCTCACTAGAAATTACTGGTGGCTGCTCTACTCGACTGTGAACAATATGCACTTGGTTACGTTCGCGTAGAATGGCCCGTCTTTTTTTAAGAACGCTACGCATGATAGCTGGAACAGCCTCTATATTGTAGCAGGGGCACGAAACTGCCTACAGCGAAGGAACACCCCTAATCTCGGTTCAGCAGGTTCCACAAAACAGGTGAAAATGTGTGCAAAAATATTCTACCTCCCAAGTGGAGCGTATGACCTTCAGCGCAAGCTCTTCTTTCGTTCGCGACCCGACGCGTTGGATTGAGGCTATGGTGTTGAGCTGCTAAGCACGAAGTCGCGGGATCCAATCCCGGCCACGGCAGCCGTATTTCAATGTGGGCGAAATGCAGAAACGCCCGTATCGCATGCACTGGGCGCATGTTAAAAATCCCCAGGTGGTCAAAATTAAGCTGGAGTCCCCCACTACCACGTGCCTCATAAATAGCGTAGTTTTGCACGTAAAACACAAGAATTTATTTCAATTCTTTCAGTCAAGCTTCATATGCAACGCTTAATACCGTTGCAGATAAGTTCCACTAAGTTCCACTGAACGTCTTAAATCTCGTTTCACTAACTAAGCTGAACGTATCTGCGGAAATGTTTCACTTAAAAGCGAAACCTAAGTGGAGCAGAGATTAAGGGTGATAGCACAGTTACCCCAGAGATGACGGAACGTCCTGAGTGCAGAGAACGAATTTCCAAAACAAATTTTAGCAACATGCTCTATGGAGACACTTAAAGTGAACGCTGTTGTGACTGCACATAAGATTCGTCTATACTGGCAGCCTCCCCACAATCGCCCCCGTCCGCTATCTGTAGGAAAAAAATAGTAAACCATTCTACGCTGTTATAATGGCCTCTCATTTAGGACTGCTCAAAACGTGAGGCATACGCACTTACGCATAGTTGTGTTAGACACTAACCTTTTCATTAGGCCCTGGCCCGAGTCAGTTTAAAAGTCATAAGGTCTGACAATTGAAAACGTCCTTTTCCGGACGCGTAAAGTAAATTAAATTGTGGATAAAATCCCAGAAATAAATTTAACTTTTAGACCATACGTTCCCGAAACCGCGATCTGCATATGAGGCACGCCATATAGCGGTAGACTTCGGATACCTTTCACCGATTCGTGTTCTTGATCATGCACCTAACACGAATGTTTTTGCATTCCTCTCGCTTTTGCAATGCGGCGGCCACGACGTCGTGTTCAGCAGCGCAACGTCATTGCCACTGAGCTACCATGGCAGGTTTCAGAAGTCGTACTTTAACTATAGCCCATAATACTGAACCATGCAACCCGACCACAAAATTAGTTACCCCCTTCTCTAGCAAAATAAAAAGTATTAACCCGAGAGCCAAGACATTATCCTCCTGGAAGATTAAATATTTCTCAGTCGCGGAACGAGGTTAAGTGCAGCCTACGGCGATGCAGTAGCGGAAGTCCAAATGGAAGCATGCAACATTGAAACTTTCAGCTTGCTCTTGCGTAACGACTGCCGAACCAATCCGAAGGTCGCCAGGGTCTGTTGCAAATTGAATCAGAATGAGTGTGGGGAAACGACCAATGACTTCAAAATTGCCTCGCTGATCGCCACCGACGGGAATTGCTAAAGGGTATTGGTCGAGTCTCTTCACTCGCAGTTTTCACTTCGACGTCATGGAACTTTAAAAGCGGTGCGTGCAGCGGTAAATTCCGGCGCTTGGTGCGAGCTTTCGGCTCTCGGTGCAGTGGATTTTAGTTCATCAGAAAAGTTCTCTCTACTGAGCTCAAGCTGCAGACATACTTGGTCAATGATCTGTTCAGTTAAATACAATAAATGAAACGAAGAATTAGACGAGGCAGAAATACAAACTCGTATACGGCAGGATGGAATTATTCGTGAACAGAGCAATGACTCCCTTTGCTAAGATAATTTCTGAATGACGCAGCAGGTAATAGTCAAACGCAGGTGTTTCCTTTTTCAATTCGAAAGCATTATATGCGCCAGTACGCAATGATCCGGAGTCATAGTCGGCAGCGTGACCGAATGATGGTACCAAAAGTGGTATCATCATTCGTCAAAAACACGTCATAAATTGCTCGGATTGACGTCAAATTTCTCAGGGAAGTTTGCGCTAATGAAGAAAATTTCGTAAATTTCTGTCTCAGTGGAAAACGAACCCGGGCCTCCGGGGTGCGTGATGAGCCCTGCTTACCCGACGCCACGGCTGCCCGGTCGCTGCAAGTCATAACGGTGGCAACGGTCGCGGCAATAACCATAAAATTGATGGCACCAGTTTCTGGGTGATCAAATACAAAATAAATTTAGTAAATGGGATAAGACGAAAGTATTCGCTTTTAAGAGCGTCAGCGAGGTGTTCCTATACGTTCAAATCGACGATAAGCGTTGACGATATCCAATATATTCTGGTGGCTAAAAGAATAAGATATTCTAATCTACTGCAGGATTTCATCGTTGTCAATCACTAGACATCATCAACACTTTTCAGGGGAAGCTTGTAGTGCCTCACAAGTGTCTGCGGCGGTGGTGGTGGGGGTGGGGGTGTCACGCTAAAACCCTATCGAAAACCAGTCGAAAACTCGCCTCTCGTTCACTTAGTATATACCAAAATTGGCATGGAAGGCAATGAATGTATGACTATCATGACCTCAATAACGTCACATGCTCGTCATTTACATCACGATTGACGATAATGTAATCACGTGCGGCGTATACATGCATTGAATATGCGGGTACGAGCCAGGGACAAGAAAGAAAGAAAGAGAGAAGGCAAGAAAGAAGTCACTCGTGGCGCATACCCGCATTGGATATGCGAGTATGCGCAACAAGTGCCAATCATACCCGCACACGTCATACCCGCGTTGGATATGCGGGTGTGAGCCAGGAACAAGAAAGAAAGAACGAAGGAAGGAAAGGCAAAAAGAAAGAAAGAAAACCCGGCTGCTCCCAGAGTAGGGCAGGTGCGGGGAAAGCTGCTCCCGGCGCCGGATCACGTGAAGCGCGCGACCAATCAGGGTCGTTTGGTGTGTCGCGGGGAGGGAACGGGAAGGAAAGAGGACTGGCGTGCGCTCCGCCGGTCTTCCCTCACCTCAGATCAGTTTCGGCGCCCGGATATGAAAGCCGCGCGTGGTGCGTTCCGCCGACGAGCAGGCTGCGTTTGAGCAACGGCGCCGCGAACTCGCTCGGGAAAGGGCTCGTCGTCGACGTACTGATTCTAGCGTGAGGGCTTCCGAAGCCCAGGCGAAACATCAGCGAAGAGCCGCGGACCCCGAGTTGCGGGAGCGCGATGTTGAAGCCAAACGTCAGCGAAAAGCCGCCGACCCTGAGTTTCGGGCAAACAAAGCGGAACGCCTGCGACAGCGTCATCTTGCCACAAGCTTCGCTTACCCCCTTTTCTCTACAGGGGAAGAGCTCTGAATTTGTTATTTTGTATAGAATTTGGCATTGTGGGACCACATTTCTTTCCGTCTATCTACCTATTTTACTGTAAATGAGGACCGATCGCGAAAATAGTGGTCTATAAATGTGGGCCGATCGCGAACTAAGTGCAGTATAAGATGTGCGCAGTTCACGCACATGTGCTACCGGGTATGCGCAGATTTCATGGCGTCACTACCAGAAGGCATGGCCTGTCCAGAAAGAAGCGCCAGATAAGCCCGGCTGCAGTACATGCCTCACACATGACACGTTTCGGCTGTTGGCATACTAGGAAACTTTATAGGCTCGCAAGTTTAGGCGGTGGTGGTGGTGGTGTCACGCGGAAAACTGGGCCGATCCTGGTGATAGTGCAGAAAGGGTCCAAGCTCAATGGCACATACCCGGGGCAAGAAACAAAGAAAGAGAGAGAAAGAAAGAAAAAGAGAAAGGAAGAGAGAAAGAAGAGGATAAAAAGAAAGAAAGATATAAAGAAAGAGAGAGAAGAAGAGAAAGAAAGAGAGAGAGGGAGATAGAAAGAACGAGAGAGAGAAAGAGGAACAGGAAGTAAGAAAAACGGTAGCCCTTCGCCTGTCGAGCAAATGGGGGTAAGCGAAGCGTGTGGTGTCTGTACTTGACCTACTAATTTCCCTTCCCGTTCCTACTACTTTTCGTTCCCTTTCGTGGTACTTTTCGTTCCCCTTCCTTCTACTTTGGTTTCCCTAAATTTCATGCAGCTTTTTCTTCCGTAGCATTGTACGTTTCCTTCCCTCGATGCAGACATTTATTAAACGTTTATGTTTTATTACCGTGACACGTGGTGAACTTTGCGTTACCCTGACGAAGGTCAGATACACACATGACAAGCTTCGCTTACCCCCATTTTCTCGACAGGGGAAGAGCTAGTGATAATTTTTCAACTTACGTGGTAATGCAAATGTGTACATAATATAAAACCATATACAAAACAAGTAATTTTAAATGAAGGCAGTCCTTGAAACACGCGTACCTTGGAAATATTCACAAAAAAGGATTCTTGCAAACGTAAACCTCAGCCCAAAAGTTAAAAATACGGCATGAGATGATTCAAATGTAGTTGCTAAACAACCTGATTGAGCCCCGCTACATCGCGTTTATGTGGCGTCTATTTGAATGCCATTAGCATTCTTTGCCTACTTCAGGTGTTTTGAGCCTATTATCTATCTATCGTCTTACGTCGACCAAGTGGCCTAAGTTGTCTACAAGCTTGGGCCACTAGGTCTATGCTCGCGGTCGTAGTAGCACGAGTGGTACGGTCGCGGTCGTGATGCCGTCGTAGTTCCAGCTTCGTCATTTCAGCTTTGCGATCTGACACTCGTCATGCCGCCGTCGTCGCGCCTTGCACGTTGACCCAGAGGCTCACGTTGTCTAATACCTTGGGCCACTAGACATGTGCTCGTGGTCGTGCTGGTGTCGTGGTCATTGCATCGTCGTCGTTGCAACTTCGTTATCGGACTCTCATCGTGACATCATCGCCATGTCATCGTCGCCACGCCATCGTTGTCATAAAGGCTTCGTAATACTGTCACTGTTACGTCGCAGTCGTCATCTTGCATTCGCTGTCACACCGTCCTCGTGCCAATTCCATCGTCGTCATTCTACCTTCGTCATCCAACTCTCGCCATTCCGTCGCTGTCCCGCTGTTGTCACCATACAAGCACTGTTATACAGTCGTCGTCATCACATTCTCGTTATATATACCTTCAGTCGAAGTTTTATATTTCTCGACTCCCTAGGGGCCAAAAATTATCACAAATAGTTAAAGCTCAGTTGTCATTTTGCATGGTGCATGACGTTGTTGGTCTCGTGCCATCGCCATCATTGTGAATTGTCCGCATAGAGTCGTCGTCATGCATCCGTTCTCAAACCGTCGTCATGCCGTCGTGGTCATGCCGTCGTCGTCATTCCAGCTTCGTCAACCAGTCTTCGTCATACTGTCGTCGCCACGTCATTGTCGTCATACATGCATCGTCGTACGATTGTCCTCATGTCGTCTCTGTTACGCTGTCGTCATTATACCTTTGTCATCCTTTAGGAATCCTCATCTCATTGCCATCGCGCCATCGTCGTCATACCGCCTTTTGTCATCCTGTCGACGTCATTTCTTCTTCATCATTCCATCGTGGTCTCTGCGTCAGCGTCATGCAATCTTCGACATGCTGGCATGGCAAAGCGAGGGCCATGCCAAAGAAAAATTATACCAGAGTATTTCGCATATAGCGCATGCAACGGAAGTCGCAAAATTACCCCCACATGTGGTAAATAAACGTGACTGCAGAAATACGCTCTGTCGCTACGTTGCTCGATTGCTAATCGGATCACCGTCGACATTCATTGTGAGATGAGTTTCGCTGTAATTTGTTTAGCTTGTTTCACGTTCTATTAACAGTAGTTCTTGTACCACCATAATTTTTTCACCTGCTCCGTAGCATCCGCCATCCCGACGTTCCTTCAGACTGACACTCCTCGCGATGTGAAAAAGTGATAAACATTGGAGACCATAAAACCATATTTGCGTGAAATGGCCACGCTGGTTATAACCGGGAGTAGCGACTCGGAAGCAAAACAATCTGTGCATGGATACATCAACAAGAGCTAACGACGTGGTTTCTTAGAGCATAGCAACTGGCTGGCTTTGTTCACAGCATCGGCGCAAGAAAATTCTTGCCTACTGCGCCAAGTAGTAGCGACACTGGATGTCGCCATAGCCTCATAAGTGTAGGGCATAAACTACGCAGGTAGCTCTCCCACGGACATGGCCATTCACATGACATTTACTGTGGCGGCAGGATGCTCTGTGAAAAGGCAATGTTGCCCGTGGAAATGATTAGGGAGGAGACATTACATCAAGAGCCTTTTATTAGCGCTAGTGCAGAAAAATTTCCGGGCACATGTAGCCGGAAGATAAGCTCCTTTGTTCTTTGTGGAAAAGAAGCGCGGTGGAATATTACTCCCCAAACGAAGGCGAACAAACACTAGCGAGAGCGTGAATGGTGAGGAGTAAAGAAGCGCCAATACTTTTAGTGGAGTAGAGTTTTGGGCTAGTTCGTGTTGCCTATTTGACTACTGCGAAGCGGGATAGACTGCACACAGCCGGGCGAGCCAGCCGGCACAAGCGCTTGTCCCTTCAGTCTCGCCTTTCTTTGTCCCGTCTATGCGCTTCAGTGTAGTGAAACAATGCCATTAACAACAGTCGCCAACATCTCGCGCTGGCGAGATGCATTGTTGCAGTACAGACAAGAGACGTTAAGTTTGTATCCGGGACTCCAGCGCCTATTGCTGCCCCAGCGGCCTGATTCGAACGTCAAGGGTTTCCCGCAGGAGCGACAGTGTGCGTGTTTGCGTTGGAGTGCTGGTTTGGTTTCCACGACGGCAAGCATGCCCTCGTCATACCGCAAGCCTTGTACGCAGCATTGTTGTGTCGTTGAGTACCACAACAAACTCTAGAGCATGAAACAATGAAACCAGACCGTGAAATTACTATGCACTTCAGCGTAGTCGAACAAAGCCAATAACAGTCGCCAACATCTCGCGCTGGCGAGATGCATTGTTGTAGTACAGGCAAGAGCCTTTAAGTTTCTATCCACGACACCAGCGCTGATTGCTGCCCCAGCGGCCTGATTCGAACGTCGCACTCTACTCTTTTAAAATTATTCGCACACTGATGAGGCAAACGCGGAGCTGTAAAGTCAAGCCGAGCATATTTCTTTTTGCATCCCCTTTTTTATTTACTTGGCGTCGTGTGGCAAATTCAGTGCGCCTTACGTGCACAGCGATAATGTTTCGTAAGCTTCGTACGTGCGGGCGCGTCCACTCGATGATCGCATTTTTAAGATAAAGTGCACTGTAGGACCAGCTGATAAAAACATTGTCAGGTTTGCCTGCACAATATGGCATTTTCGAAACGGTGTAGTTGCAATAGCGTGTATTGGCGTCAATTAAAATGGCAAATATGGGCATTTTCAATGATCTAAATCAGCGACCTGTGAAGCGGTCATGTAAAGTAATGACATCAGTAGTTGTATCCAAAATTGATATAGTTGTGGCCTGTATATCAATAAATACTTAGCTTTGCATGTTGTCATGGGCTTTTACAAGTCTCGTCATCTATATCGCATAACTGCCGCCAGAATAACGATTATTTATCAATCTTTTAAACGTGCTATTCCTCTACGTAATGGTTCGAAGCGCTTACGCCACGACCGGAAGCTTGGGAGGGCGAGCTGATTAAAGTTAGTTTATTTAACATGCGCAATGGCTTTTCAAATCGCACAGTAGAAATTTTGGTGATGGGAGTCACCTTCATTGTTCAATTGCTATTGTACGCATTGACGTCACTACCGCGTTCACAGCCTATGAAATTGGTTGCAGCAAACAACGCGCCCTTGTGTTAGAGGGAGGCTACCATTTGACAAAAAGAGAGGCACCGTTTGTATACACGTGTACCTAAAAAATTAAATGAAAAACTTAGCAATACAAGTAGGCCATTAGCATGATCCTGCATTGCAACGGAAAAAAAATGGTGCTCATTTTTCTTTCGCATATTTTTAAGCAGGGTAGCTTCTGTTGCATTGAATTGATGTATATCTCAAGCTCGATGTTGGCGAAGCGTTTGCAGTTTGCAATAGCGCTTTTTGTCCAGATTTTGTCCGACGCCATAAATGAGAAGCGCAGCACACGTTCGCCTTCCTTTACGTTCCCCCCGCCAAAAGGTATTCTCCGTCGAATAGCATAAACATTGGCGCTTCGCAGTCGATTCCCGCGCTGCCACGCGAGCGTCGCGAGCAACGAGAGACAGAGAGAGAGAGAGAGAGTGCATGCAGCCCGAATTTAAACAAACTGCTGCCGGGTCGCCACTGCGACCACCGAGGCGAATTTTTTCATCAAGGGAGCGCTTTTAGCAAGCCGGATTATCACCGCCTGGCCTAGCTTGTCTAGTCTATTCAGCGAAAATAATTATCCACACTGCAACGACTGCGCTTTAGGATTGATGTCTTTGTACGAAGCAGCCAATGCTTATCCAGCCCGAAATGCCGCTGGTTAAGTGATTACGCGGACATGGTTGACGTCTGATCGTAGGCTGTGAGAGCACCAAACAATCGCCGAACAGGAAGACTGCACATACTTCGTTGGTCGTTTGAGCGTCGACCGCCAAATGTCCATGGCCTAGCATGGTGCTAGAATTTGCAAATTCTTAGTTTTCACATTAAAGCATGACCGCAGTCAACGAAACAGGGCTACGCAATTGTTCTTTTGCGGAGCTGTGAGACTCCCACTCTGCAAGAACGTTAGACGAAGGCATCGCAAATATACTTCAACTGAGGTGAATGCCTTTACGAGGTCCACCTTATTCTGCACGTTCGCTTATATAGTGTGCCATCTTGCAACACTAATACTTATAGGTGGCTTCAAAGCTACTAGCGTAGCCCGTTATCACTTTCAGATCATTGGTATTCTTGCGCGCCTATGTAGAGATTGCAGTTGAATCGAAGAATGCGAAGAGAAAGAAATAAGAGATCATTTGTACGAATATTTTCGACCTCGAGATGGACAAATCTTGAGGGCACAGGTTCGTAAAAGGTATACGTCAGAATCTCTCAGAGGCAATATCATTTTATTTCAATTGAATTGTGGGGTTTTACGTGCCGAAACCCTGATCTGATTATGAGGCACGCCATATTGGGCGACTCCAGATTACTTTTGACCATCGGGGGAAATTTAACGTGCCCCTAATGCATGGGACACGGGCGTTTTTGCATTTCGTCCCCTTCGAAATGCGGCCGCCCCGGCCGGGATTTGATTCCGTGCCCCGGGCTTAGCAACGTATACCCAAACCACTACGCCATCACGGCGGGTGGTTTTCGTTCGAAATGAGTATGGAAACTACGAACAAAGCCACATATGGGGACGCATGCTCCAGTACGCCATCAATTTTTGTCTCAGAAAAAGAGCTCAATTACCTCTGTTCGCGTTGAACGACACCCTTCTAAATAATCTGTGTGGCGACAAAAGTGTCTGCGTTTGGTTTTCCCGGTTTTGTTCATATTTTCCGAGCAATGTAAACGTGTCTTATGAGGTTTTGAGGATTGTAAGTTAGCCTGCGAGAACTGGAAATAAATCTGTTGTTGAAAGTTAGCGCTTTGTGTTTGTCTTATTTGCCGTACGGGCCTCTCTCATTCTGCCTGCGCTACAAGAAAGTAGACAAACGAAAATGAAAGGGAAAGGCCCGTTCCGTTCTAACGTGCCATTCGCCACGCAGAAGCAGTGGTGATGTCTAGGTGAGCAAAAAAGAGAAAATAAAGAGAAAAACAAGTAAAGAGAAAGCAATTAATAGGAAGTCAACGCATTCGAATGAGAATGTCGAGTTAGTTTAATGAATATCTCATGAGCGCGCGCTTTCGCCTTCATCCTCATTGGCATATTCTAATGTGAGTATCAACTTTTCTTTCATTGGCCGATTTAGTCGCATGCAATCTAAATCTCGCGTCTATAATAAAGCGGGAACAAATTTAACTAATTAGTAGCTAGTAAACTGCAAATGAGCTAAAAAAAGAAAGAAAGCTCTGCAGGAGCACAAGATGCACATTTTTCCGATTCAACTATCAGCGGTACGCATATGTTTTAATTGGTCATGGTCACTCTGGCCCGTCTGCTGTGTTTGGCCAAGCGCGCTGGCTAACAAAAATTAGACAGATACACTTAATACTACTTACGTGTGGAAATCTGAAAGCATTTTAACGTTTGAGGACCTAGAAACGTCATGAATGCGCTAAATTGTACACTCTTGACGTGCGCCATCTCCGCATCGTCTGCACCGTCACGTGTCCAATGACGCACCCACTAGGCACACCTTTTGTAAGCAAACACCATGGAGCCCCGTGACGTCAGAGAAGCGTACTCGTCTCGCAACGCAGAGGCCCGGCTTCGATTTCCACCAAGACCGAAGTATAGCAAAATTTTCTTTTCAAAGCCATTTATTTACTTTGCTTATAGGAACCTCCCTGACGCCACTCCGAGCACTTTCTGACCTGTTTTTACTCTTTGCGCCATCGGCAATCCTCGGTACCATCTTTCGGTCAAGTCGACGCCGACAGAGTTTTGCGTATTTGGTAGTATTATGCTTTCGCTTTAAAAATAAACTCATCCGGGATGGTGTTCCAGTATATTCATCTTAAATGAGGGCACCCCTGGGGGACACTCCAACTCTCTGATAGCGCATGATAAATATTGATCGTTCTTCGACGGGAAGGTGAGCGAGGCACTTCAGTTCTAAGAGCACAGTAATCAACATTTTTGCGTGGTTTTCAAATAACGCTTTGGAAAAGCGATATTTTACCGCCTGGCAACACCCGGTATGGTTGTTGTTATGTACATATAGCCATGTCTGTGAGCAGACTGTCTTAACGGCGAATTTCAAAATTACCACACTCTGCCAAAGGACGCCTAACAATGCTACGCGGATTAGACTTCACAGTGCTACCTAACTGATGATCAATTTAGGGCGTCTTAGCAACACCTCCAAAAAATAATTTGACAGAAGCCACGTGTCTTTACTTACATTCATGGTTAAGGAAACGCAACGTATCTTCTTAATGTCTTCGTAACAATAGGTTGTACACAAGGAAGCACTCAAAAATAAATTATTTTACTATTTATTTGTGTTTTGTTCAGTTTTTTTAGAATAAAGGTATCCCTTCTCAAGCAGAGCCTGACGTTCTGTCTCATTGGGTAGGCATATATTGTCCAGCTGTTGAGTCGCCGGCTTCACCATAAACAATACATTGTTCAATGAGCAAAAGATGACAACATGAGGTGATATGAAAGAACAAAAATAATCTTTCAATAATGTTAGGTGTGGAAAGACGCACGGGAAAGAGGCTATTTACAATATATTTACACTGGAACCAAAACCACCAGGCCGACACCTTGCTCGCGCCAAAAGCCGAGACACACTTCATCGTTTTTCTTGCGGCGGCTCGTCTCTTGAGCATCTCTAGATTATATCGTAATACTACACCCCCGCCCCCGGCGGCAAAAGCGCCGTCACGGTGCTGTTAGATATCCAAGGCGCTTGGAGAGGTGTAGGGTTTGAGTCGGGCGATGTGGACAATATCACTGGTTGTCTCAGCGGAGGACGTAGTTGGCGTGGCTAGAACTTGACGGAGCACGCGATATGGGCCTGTGTAACAGGAGATCGGTTTTTCACAAAGGCCAACTTTACGCGACGGTGACCAAAGCAACACGGTGGTGCCGGGCGCAAAATGCACATCACGGTGACCGAGGTCGTAGCGTTGCTTGTGATTGACTTGAGACACTTGCAGATGAGCACGTGCCAGTTGGCGAGCATTGTCAGCCCGGGCGATTGCATCACGGGCATAGTCGCTAGTTGAAGCTGTGGTGGACGGAAGCACAGTGTCTAGTGGTAGCGTCGGTTCTCGGCCATACAAGAGAGAAAACGGGGGAAATCCAACAGTTTCAAGACGGGAAGAGTTGTACGCAAAGGTAATGTAAGGTAGAGCCAGGTCCCAGCAACGGTGGTCGGCTGAAACGTATTTCGATAGCATGTCTGTAAGGGTGCGGTTCAAACGTTCAGTGAGGCCGTTCCTTTGTGGGTGGTAGGAGGTGGTAATTTTATGCTGTATTGAGCAGGCACGCATGATGTCGTCAATGGCTTTGGACAAAAACGTACGGCCACGGTCGTTGAGCATTTGACGCGGAGCACCATTCATCAAAATGATATCGTATAACTGGTTGTCGTGAATCAGTAGCGCAACTGGTCGGAAGAGCGCGTGTTATGGCGTAGCGCGTCGAGTAGTCCGCAGCGACGGCAACCCACTTGTTTCCTGATGTAGATTCCGGAAATGGGCCGAGAAGGTCTAAGCCGACACGATGGAAGGGCTTGGCAGGGATGTCGAGCGGCTGCAGGTAACCAGCGGGCAGCTGGGAAGGCTTCTTGCGTCGTTGGCAAAGCTCACAAGCGGCGACGTAACGCCGTACGGAACGTGCAAGGCCCGGCGAGAAAAAACGGCGACGTACTCGGTCATAGCTTCGAGATACGCCAAGGTGTCCTTCCATTGGAGCGTCGTGAAGCTCGTCTAGGATGGTTGAGCGGAGGTGTTTAGGTACTACAAGTAGGAGCTCAGAGCCATCCGGATGAAGGTTACGACGGTATAGAGTACCGTCGCGGAGGACGAAGAGGCGTAGAGTAGCATCGGCCGGAGCGTGTTCAAAACGGTCGATGAGTGCTCTGATGTAGACATCACGACGTTGCTCGTCGGCGAAATTAAGGAGCTTGGATAGTGAGAAAACGCAAGCAGCAGCACTGTCAATATTATAGGAGTCAGAGTCGTCAACAGGGTAACGTGACAAGCTGTCAGCGTCTTGGTGCAGGCGGCCAGACTTGTACAGCACGGAATATGAGAACTCTTTTAGCGATGAGAGCCAGCAGAGGGCATGATGGTCAGTGACTACGGAGATAGGACGACCGTAAAGGTAAGGCCCGAACTTCGCAACTGCCCAGACTACAGCAAGGCATTCCCTTTCCGTAATGGAGTAGTTGTGCTCCGATGGTGATAGGAGGTGGCTTGCATAAGCAATAACGTGATCCTGGCCACGCTGACGCTGGGCTAAGACGGCACCTCCGCCATGACCGCTGGCATCTGTACGCAATTCTGTAGGGGCAACAGGGTCGAAGTGGGCGAGAATGGGTGGTGAGGTGAGAAGAGTGACGAGACGAGAGAAGGCGGTGGCTTCTGAAGTACCCCACGAAAATTGTACGCCTTTCTTCAACAGATTAGTGAGGGGTTTAGCAATTGCCGCAAAATCTTGAACAAAACGACGAAAGTACGAGCATAGCCCAAGAAAACTGCGAACGTCTGCGGCTTTCTTCGGAACCAGGAAGTCTCGGACAGCGCGAGTTTTGTCGGGATCAGGCTGTACTCCGGAAGCGTCGGCGAGAAGGCCCGGAGCCCTAATTTTGCGGCGGCCAAAACGACATTTGGACGAGTTCAGTCGCAGCTTCGCCTTTCGAAATACATGAAGTATAGTTGTTGGACGCTCAAGGTGAGTGTCGAACGTTGGCGAGAAGACGATGACGTCATCGAGGTAACAAAGACACGTCGGCCATTTAAAACCCTGGAGCAAGGAGTCCATCATACTCTCAAGGTGGCAGGGGCATTGCATAATCCAAACGGCATTATTTTAAATTGGTATAGGCCATCAGGTGTTATGAACGCGGTTTTTTGTCTGTCCATATCGTCAACAGCAATCTGCCAGTATCCAGAGCGAAGATCAATAGAACAGAAATAGCTGGAACCATGAAGGCAGTCAAGGGCGTCGTCGATACGTGGGAGCGGGTAGACGTCCTTCTTAGTAATTTTGGTCAAATGACGGTAGTCTACAAAGAAGAGCCACGTGCCGTCCTTCTTCTTAACCAACACCACAGGTGACGCCCAGGGACTCGAAGAAGGCTCAATGATGTCTTTATCTAGCATTTTGTTCAATTCATTTTGAATTACTCGGCGTTCAGACGCAGATACGGTCGTCGGAGAATAGGCGTAGCATCGCCAGTAGGAATCCGATGCTTGACCGCGTGCGTCTGGCCTAAAGGGCGATCGTCGAGGTCGAAAATATTTCGGTACGATGATAACACTTGACAGAGGTCTTCAACCTGCGTAGAGAACAGGTCTGCCGTAACCATTTTCTTCATGTTGGGATCGGCGCCCGAGGCTGGCGAGAGGGGCCCGTCATGTTCGAAAGAACCATCGGTTGATAAAGCTGCCACTTGATGGTCGCCGAGACAGTCAACGTTGGCAAGGCAAATACTTTGCGGGAGAACTTGCTTTGCCAATTCGAAGTTAAAGATAGGCATGCGAGTGCAGTTATCAGTAATAGTAAGAATACTATGAGGCACGGTGACGTCATACTGTAGTGGAATGTCGGGCAGAGGAGTGACGAGGTACTCGCCATCAGGGACAGGTGGGGAAGACATCAGTTCAATATAGGCTAATGACTTTGGTGGCAGGCGAATAAAGCCGGTGGGGCGTAAACGGCACTGGGTGTACATGAGGAGGTTCTGCGAGAATCGGCAACTCAAGGCGAAGGGTACTGGTATGGCAGTCAATTAGAGCAGAATACGCCGAGAGAAAATCGAGGCCGAGAATTAGGTCGTGGGGGCAATGAGCAAGCACAGTGAATAGGACAGGAGTGTGGCAGCCGGCGATGCTGACACGTGCCGTACACATGCATGCCGACGATAGGGACAGTACCTCCATCCGCAACGCGGACGACGCGTGCCGACACCGGGGTGAGGAGCTTTCTGAGTCGTCGTCGGAAGTCAGCACTCATAATAGAAATATGGGCTCCTGTATCGATCAGTGCAGTCACAGGATAGCCGTCAACGTCAACGTCAAGAAGGTTTTGGTTCGTAGGCAACGTGAGCAGAGGATTTGAGGGCAGGGTCGACAACGCAGCTTCACCTCGAGAAGCTGCAGTGGCTAGTTTTCCGGCTGGATCCGGGAGGTGATGGGCGGCGAAGGAAAGCGGCGGGGTTGGGGCGCACGAGACTGATGGCGTCGAGGTGATGGCGAGTGGCTGTAGCGAAGGTTCGGATCTGGGGCGTCAGCGGCAGAGGGTTCATGGCGGGTAGCATAGGTAACAGTAGGTCGAAAGGTACGGGATTAAGCGTCGGCGTACGTCCGAGCAGGTGGTGGCCATCGGTTGCGCCAGTGACGAGCGACGTGGCTGATGCGACAGCAGTGGAAGCACATCGGCTTGTCATCAGGGTTAGGCCATTCGGACGGGTTGCGGTATGGAGCAGAAAAGGACGGCCCGGGACGAGAAGGGCCGCTAGAGAATTGGTGAACGCTGAATTGAGTCGTTGAACGCACGGAGTTCAGACCCATGTTCTCAAATTCCAGTCTGACGACGGCCTGAATCATGACAATTGTGGTTGCAGACGAATCGGGAGGCATCGCGGAGAAGGCTGACGAACAGGTGGCCTCCAGCTCGGGGCGAACAATACGGGTTACGTCGTCACAGGTGGTCGTCTGACGCAGTCGACCCTCATATGTCGACGTAGCAGCAGTGTTTGGTAGCCGCGTGATGTGGTGTGTGATACGGCTGCTCTTAGCCTGTTCAAGGCGATGGCATTCTGTTATAATGGCGTCGATAGTCGACACGTTGCCGAAAACAAGCAAATTGAAAGCGTCGTCGGCGATGCCCTTCAGCACATGTGCCACTTTATCTGCTTCAGGCATAGTGTCGTCAGCTTTGCGGCATAGAGCCAAAACGTCGAGGATGTATGAAACGTAGGGCTCCGTAGATGTCTGAACACGAGACGCAAGAGCCTTTCTCGCGGCAACCTTGCGCCCAATGGGGTCGCCGAACAGTTCCCGTAGCTTTTCTTTGAAAATGTCCCAACTGGTTAACTCATCTTCATGCGTTTGGTGCCACACGCGTGGGGTGACGCCGAGGTAAAAGATGACATTGGCGAGCATAATCGTTGGGTCCCACCTGTTATTAGCACTGGCGTATTCATATAGCTTGATCCATTCGTGAACGTCCTCTCCCTCCAGGCCAGAGAACACACCAGGGTCGCGATGTTGAGCAACCGTGACGATTGGAGCAGGCGGACGAGCGGAAGCCGTTGCAGATGTGGTCTCGTCACCGGGAGGCATGGTGACAAGCTCGATGTACCGACCACTTCGGAGTTCCGTGGCGAGGACGGGGATCACAATCCTCCACCAGAATGTTACGTGTGGAAAGACGCACGGTAAAGAGGCTATTTACAATATATTTACACTGGAACCAAACCGCCAGGCCGACACCTTGCTCGCGCCAAAAGCCCAGACACACTTCGTCTTTCTCGCGACGGCTCGTCTCTTGAGCATCTCTAGATGATATCGTAATATTAAGGCACATTTCGTAAACATGCTTAAACAACAACAAATATATACACGAATCAGTCTATAACCATACAAAGAATGCTGTGACACAACATTAGCACACAAAGTAAATGCCAAGTGGTAATACATAGATGCACTGTCATTTTCATAAAGACAGTTATTAAAGCTTTCAAAGCTAAACGCTGTGATGATGCCTTATAGCATGGCCCAAGCAGCCTTTCTATGGTGAAAGGACGATTTCCAAGGGTTATCAACGTTGTCATCGAAGCACCTCTGTCGTTCAAACATTGAACCAGCTTAGCAGAACCCGCCCTGCATTCTCCTATGAATGGCCACACGTGCTACAAGGCATAGCTGAACGACTTAAATGATACAACAAGCTACCTGTATACGCGACTTGTAACTTGATACGATGAATGAGACAGACAATGCCACGGCCAGCACCAGCAGAGTTAGGAAACTGTAAAGAGGGGTCAACTGCATACAACATACTGCTCCTATAATTGGCGTCAAATCAATAAACCTATGTTATACACTGGCATACTTGTTTTGTTCTAATATTGGCATCAGCCCTTGGGAATTGAGTTAGTGTGACAGGAGCAGAATGATTGGCTTCTCTACCCATTTGTCGGCTTGAGTGTATGCTGATAAACCAAAATGTCCAGGAATCTATTGCAGCTTCGTTTGATGACCTGATGACGTCGCTGTAGCTATTTTAAAGGAAATTTGATAAGTCATCATTGCGTTTGGATCACGCTGGCAAAAGCGCGGCAACTTCAACAACTATATGAAGAAGATTAAAGTCTACACCCCTTAACGTATTCCAACCGATGCAATTACAAATGTTGATGTTGATCCTGACAAAGTTATTAGACCGTCAGTATAAATGTGTATACTTTCATTGTGACAATCGTATAGCTGACACAGAGTTAAGCTTTTAACAAAAAAGGGTGCGCACAGCATTTTTCTTCTCTAGTCTGGCAATATCCGCATTTATCTGCATTCGAGAAAAAAAATGGAGGAGCGATTCCACTCTGTGGAGGTAAATGACCAACGAACCTGCAGCACATGAATGACACACGGTTAAAGATGGGTACATGTATTTATTTTCATCATTTGCTAATGGAAGTCACAATAGCTTTGTGATTACTTCGATATACTCTGATTGGTTCGGTTACAACCTTAGACAGATTCTTGGCTAAAGGTAAATCAATACACGACCGTTGTTGAGTAGTTGCGTTACATGGATTGGCGTGACACTTCAACTCAAACTCTTCTAGCACAAACTGAGTGAACCGTTTCTTGTGTGGTTTTGAAATGTGCACATTTAGGTATCCAACGATGATCAAAGGGGTCGCGTCATCACGGCTAAACCATGCAAAGTGCGTGGCCATGAACTTCTCGATATTACATTTAGGTGTGCTTGGAAACATAGTGGATATCACAAGTCCGTCTTCAGTTTGTACAGCAAAGACAACCCCACAGTCGGTGGCATTATCCTCTTGCGAGTCAAGGGTGTATGGTTGTACATACATTTTGTCCTTCGCGTATGTGGGAACAACGCCTCCTGCTCGTGAGTCCATGTGGTGTTCACGAAAGATTCCAGTACACCCATCGACTTGAAACTATTCATCTTGTTTATTTATTTCATTTGTTATTGTTCATTATTATTTTTTGGCGTGCAAGAACCGTGTCTAAGGAGAGTGGGTACAAGTTCGCCTGGGTTAAAGCCGGTAAGATTTTTGCAAAGTAGGACGAAGGTGCGCCTTTGATCCGAGTAATCAGGCCAGCAGATATTGCTAGGATTGTATAAGCAACATGGCGTCTAGTTTCTGTGTGGTTCTTGATTTTAGAAGTTTCAAAAATACGTTTGGCCTGAGGTCGCAACATAATTTTACTCTCGTCAGAGTAAACATAAGAAGCCTCCCAAAGTACTGGAATGAATTTAAAGAGATAGCGGAAGCGGCTAGCAATTACGTTGACGCTTTTGTTCTCACTGAAATAAATATACCACAAGTCGGTGCCGATATGTTTACGCTGTCTGGTTATCATTCACATTTCGTGACCCGGCCACGAGGGCGAGGAGGTGGTTTAGCGATTTTTGTCCGTGACACGTATATTACGTCTCGAGTAGATATTACGTTCGTTCATGCGGAATGCCTGGCCATAACAATAAATCTTTAAAATGCAGATTTAATCCTCATTCTATATATCGTCCACCATGTAACAGTGTGAGGTGATTCTTGGCAGAACTCGATGAAATACTGGGCAAATGGGGTTCAGCTGTGCAGTTATGCTTAGCTGGTAATTTGAACATAAATACGCTATGCGTCACGTCAAATAGTGTTTCCGATTACTTATCCATTTTGTCTTATGCTACGGAATCCATCATAAATCATCCTACTAGAGAAGAGTGTTTAAATAACCGAGTAGTAGCGTCCTGCATAGACCACATTGTGGTGCGTGCATCTGACTATTCATTGGCTGCTTGCGTCATAAATCAGAGGTTAGCCGACCACTACTTTGTGGCCTGTCGCCTTTCGAAGCCTTGTCTAGCTGTAGAACATCAATCGGTTGGGAACACAAAAAGAAATAAAATGGAAATTCAAATCACTAATACAAAAATGTTCGACCACTACATCACTAATTTTAACTGGTCTTTGCTGATTGGTGGCAGTGTACCCGATAAGGTATACGAAAAGTTCTCCACTCAACTTAAACAATTTGAGCGCCTAAGTACATATACTGTTATGAAAAAGTGCTGAAACAATGTTAGCTGGCTTAATGCCGATATAATGCGTGCCATATCGTTTAGGGATTGGCTCTGGAAGCGCTGCAAACGTTCGCCTAAAAATGAGGGATTAAAAGCTGAATATAAAATGGCAAGGAACAGGGTAGTCGGGCTTTTGCGAACAGCGAAAAGAATGTATTTTTAAAGAAATTCAACCAATCGCACAAAAGCCTTGCAAAAACATGGTCTATAATAAATAATCTTAGGAGAGGAAGTGACGTGCTTACTAATCGCATTGACTCATTTCCAGATGACAAAACAGTGGTAGTTAACGCATTCAACCGTTTTTTCTCGCGTGCTTCTGAAAACGCTTTAACCCAACAGGAAAATCATTGTACGTTGAAGGAATCTGTGTGGGCGTCCGCTTTTCTGCCTAGCTTATGAGCGCCTGACCTGAAAAGGATTCTTTTTAGTTTTCGGCAAAGTAAAATACCAGGAATAGATGGCATATCAGTAGACACTCTCCGAAGAAACTTCGATGTGTTTTCGAACATCTTGCTGTTTTCAATTAATGGCTTTTTAGAAACTGCAGTAATTCCCGAGACTCTGAAAACAGCTATAGTTAAGCCACTATATAAAGGAGGCAGGAAAGATAAGGTGGAAAATTATAGACCAATCTCAATTTTGCCGGTACTTTCCCAGATAGTCGAAAATTCCTGTACGAATGCATGAGGTCTTTTTTATGCAGTTTTCGATTTTATCGCCCAGGCAGTTTGGTTTCGTTGCGAATCGAGGTACCACAGCCCTATTAGAAGAATTCTCAGATGAAGTATATTCCGCATTCGAAAACAACTTATTCACCTGTGCACTATTTCTAGACATATCAAAAGCTTTTGACACAGAGAATCATAACATTCTACTTGCGAAAGTAACTTTAATTGGACTCTGAAGACCATTTCACAACGTACTGCGAAACTACATGTGTGGTAGGTCACAGATAGTTATGGCCGACAAGGAAACCGTCAGTAGCAAGCAATGGCTTACAGCCGGTGTTCCCCAGGCGTCGATTTTATCACCTCTTTTATTTAACATATTTGTAAACGATCTTCCTCTAGTAATTTCTAAAGGCACTATCTATCAGTATGCTGACGATACGGTAATATTAACAAAGCATATAAATTATCAAAGGGCTGTGGGCGCCCTGCAAAATACAATACATAGTGTAATGCACTGGTTTGCGAAAAATTGTATTATTGTAAATATCAGGAAGACACAGTTAATATGTTTTAGAAATCCCTTAAAGACGACAGCAATAAACATCCCAGTATTCTTGCATGACCAGCACTGCGTTTCATGTACGTGTGCCCCGGTTCAGTATGTAGACTGTGTGAGATATCTCGGTTTATTTATTGATAGCAGCATGTCGTGGCAGCATCATCTGGCCTATCTGTGTGGCAAACTTAGGAGTGTCGCTTGGTTGCTTTTTAATATAAAAGGCTTTACTCCATTATCGGTAAAGAAAACCATAGTGCATGCTCTCGCGTACAGCATATTACGATACGGAATCATCGTATTCGCTTTCTGCGTATTACGATGGCAAACGCGAATTGACAGTCTACTAAAAAATATTTTGAAAAGTGTTGCCTATGGCTGTGGCCAGGTGTCAGATGAAAATTTATTTTCAGCATTAGGTTTCCCTTCATTTCAGCCGTTATTTAAGCAAACTGTTTGTTGTTCTTCGTCATTTTTGCAACGACCAATTCAGAGAGAAATATGTAGCCCCTCGACTTTTGAGGGACAACAAGCCTTTTAATGTTCCGCGTTCATCAACAAGGTATGGTGAGGCACGACGATCTGTCTATGTGCCAAAAATTTTTAATGATCTACCTGACGAAATTTTCTCGGTTCAGTCAAAAAAGGCTTTAAAGAAAATGTCATCGTCCATTTGAGTTTTCTGTTTTGTATGGGTAAGTGTTTATTTGATGTAATTTGGTTGGCTTAACCTGTACGTATATATATATGTGTGAAAAAATGTTCACTACGCGGTCATAACATGTTTTTAATTTTTGTTTTTTGGTCTATTAAGCGTGAAAAAATATTTCCACTACGTTGGAATAACATTTATTTAATTTTGTTTTCTATTTAAGCGTGAAAATATGTTTACGCTTCATTGGAATAACATGTATCTAACTTTCTTTTTATTTTCACAATGTTTTGTCGGCACTATAAGGTAACGCCTGTATGTACATACGCTGACCTCATCGCTGTTGCCGGCGTTGCCGGGCCTATAAACGGTTAATATAGTCATACAAGCCATTTAGGCTCCGACAGGCCCGCCAACTATGTATTTGTTCTTGTGGTGCATAAATAAATATTATTATTGCGAAATAAGTTCACAGTCAAGTTTATATGTAAGTTTTCTGAAACAAAATGGCTCCCCCCTCTAGAACGAAAATGAAAAATCCGCCGAGGTGGAAGGTTGGTAATTTCAAACCACCATTTTAATTAGGTAATTATGGAGTTTTGCGTACCAATACTACGATTTGATTATGAGGCACGCCGTAGTGGGGGACTCCGGAATAATTTCGACCACCCGAGGTTCTTTAACACCGTTTTACTTCAACGTTTCCGTTTAAGAAAGCGCATTATTTCTTGCTGCCTATCCAGGCGCTATCATGACGACACTTCGTGGAGAACATGAAGCAGCTGAACAGCACCGACACCATTCCTCGTGCCAACGGGCAGCGAAAACTGCCCACAGCTACGACAGGCGTCGAGAGAAAATGCAGAATAGCAAGCATTTCCAACGGTGCTAAATGTTTTTGTTTGAGTTCTTTCATTTTTTTTTTCGTTTACTTTCGGGTCTACAACCTGAGAAGCGATGGTTGTAACGAGAGCGCATTAACGAGAGCAAACAACCGAACGACTCCGCCAACAACAATAATAAGTGCGCCTGCCAAGCCAGAGAATCCATCCGGTTGAGAAAGCAGGCAGGCGATGCAAACGGAAGCGTTACGCGAGACGAGGCTCGAAGCGCGGAACTGCGGCCGCTAATGGATCGGGCGCGGTACGCTGCGGCCCGTAATTTCTTTCTGAACACACTCACGCATACTTGCATACTTCACCATCCGTGCCTCAGACGAAAAAGCACTGGCCCAGCTGACAAGCAAAGTAACTCTAACATTAAGCGATGTGCCTCGAATAGTCGGAATAGTCATCCATCAGGCCTGTCACGCGTTTCAGATCGCAGGAATCTTGGCCCAAACGAAGGCGAGGCTACGCATGCAGGATTGGCCGAGATGCAGTCGGCACGCCATAGGCGCGCGTGCGCATAAACGGCGCCAAACTCGTGCGACCGCGCAATATTGGTGCGTGCGTGTCTTTCGTTACTTAGGCGAGTTAACATTCGCGCGCACAGCCATGTTCTCTAATCCCGTCCTGTGCAAGACAGAACGTATGCGCGACATGAACGTGAGGCGTACGAAATTTGCAGGCGTTACAGAAGTGAACTTATGAGCGACAGATTTTCCTGAAGTGCTAAGAAAAGTGAGAGAACCGTTTATGTTCTTAGGCGTTGCTATAACGGCGTGTCTATGTAGTCGCGAAGATCGCGTCAAAATCAATACGAAAATAAAGAAATGGCCGCAGTAGGCAAAAGGAAATCTTCTGAATAAAAACCAGGTGAAGTCTTTCAAGTAAGGAAATCGGGAGATAATAATTAACTCTTACAGTTTCAACAGCACACACTTTTTGTGGTTTTCGTGGTATACCACTGTTTGTATATTTGCTTTCGTTTATTCTTGAAGTAATATTGATCGAAACATTCGGGTATTTTTCGTTCTTATTCTACTTTAATGCGCATCCATGCATCATATGATGAATGAATGCACCTATAAAACGCTTCTTAACACTCCTAAAAGGAGGAATCAATGGTGAACAAACATGCCTGAACTGCTCGTCGGCTGCAGCACGCCTGTCGATTTGATGTAAACTGGTCGATGCAGATCGCCTGCTGGTTCTTTATACTACACAGAAATACAGGTTTGAAAGTTTTTGACAGTCTATTCAATGATTGCTGCAACTGCAAATTGCTCTTTGCTGAGAACTTCGGAGGTAACTGCCAAACAGAATCACTCTCCCTATGTATTCGTTATAAAATGAAGCAAAATAGGAGGTTAGTGTCTGCCAATGCGCGCACTATGCAATCAATAATGACACTTGGAGCCCGCCGAAGCGTACATCGGTGTGTTCAATCTGTTATACTACATTTGAGGTTGACGAATATTTTCTCGTTACCCATGTAATCGTTTATTCAGCTTTCAGAAGCAGTATAGTCCACAAACCCTGAGCTGATGCAGATCGTATATACGAAGAGAGAGAAATAGAAGAAGGTCCGATTTGCTACCCTGCACTGGGGGAAGGGGGTATATGGATAAAAAAAGAAAGAGAGGAGATAGAGAGATCACAGTTTCGAGCACGTTTGAAAATTTGTACCTAGCCTACACACGGTCGCCAAGAACTGCCGACTTCATGTACTGCAACAACGCTTTTGTGGCTTTTCGGGCCATCGACGCGGACGGCCATGGTCCAAGGATCTTCATTTCCGAAAATGGTCTAGAGTCCAGCATACATCTTAGCAAAGCTACGTAGATGGAACCGCCTTTACCTTTTCGTTAAGTTTTATGTGTTCTTGCTAGTATGTTTTATGTGCTCTTGCCGGGTTCATTCACACGTGAAATGTTCTCCAACTGCGTGAATTCCTATTTTTATGCTGTAAATGGGCTTGGTGAAGCAATAAGCAGACGAGTACACAATGAAGACTGTCTTGTCCTACTTCATTGGTTTCTGTTTTTCGGGCAATAAAGTCAACTTATCCTTGTGGCGACGAGGAGGGTTCATTGTAAAAAAGATTATAAATGTAATAGAACTTCTGCGGTACCTTTCACTTTTCTAGAAAATAAGATAATTTCTTTTCTGTATATATGGGCGAGAGGATGTGCAACAGATTACAATTGATGTTCTCCTCAACATAACGTCTAAGTAACTGTTGTCCTGAATATACGTCACATTTTTAAAATTATTTTCACTTCTAGTGAATGTTCTTGCCGTGGAAAATTTGAGTAAAAGCACGTGAATAAGTGGCCAGAGCATCTCGCTTCTCCCTCTGAATAGTAAGGAAAGACATAACTCCGCTCGTTTTTATATGCCAACTCGCACATCTGCTAATGAGATGAGAACAGCCCCACTAAATCATATTTCTATAGAAATCGAACCGGTGATAATAGCAGTGGGCAAAAATAGAAAGGACGACGTACATATGCTGGTATAAGCAAAGTGGGATACGGAAAACCATTGCTGCAACTTCGCTTGCATGAACAATGCCATTACGCACAGCCTAGTGAGCGAAACAAATACTTTTCTGTGGGATATGCTGTGGTTTGGCGTGGCCAAAATTACCCGCTTCTATGGAGGCACACATTTTCTGCTTCTGAACTGGCTGGACACGGGTCTGCTGGAACGTGGGAATTCATGCGCTCCTCGAAACTCGTATGGCCATAGCCTGAACTTGGCTGCACAAATTTTTCGTGGCATCCCTAGCGCACGGTATGAGCAAGTTTTAATTGCACACTCAGACAAACGTAGCGCAGCCTGACCAGTGCTGGCTCCTTTATTGGCGGAGCTCGTACGATGCGGTCATGTCTGCTCAGTAAGCATCGGATGCAGCAATCGAGAAGCGGACGTAGAGAAATGTGTCAATGTCTCAATCTCCCACACGAACCAGCACAAAGACTGTTGTCAAGGCGACGGGCTTTCTTTCTTTCTTTCAGCATTCAATTTTAAACATGCAGCCCTTATGATTACCAGAGAAAAGAAAGGCGATATGGATGCTATTCACGGATATACGGAAAGTGTACTAGTGGGCCTAGCCGTGGTTCAATCGATGGGCGCGTGGTGGAATATGTGGTCGCAGCAAGTATGGTATACCAGTAACACTATAACGTAGAACTTGCATGAAACATTTCGTGGATTAATCCCTTGCTAAAAATGGAGCAGCAAAATTACCCACATGCAAGGTGACACAACAATGTACCGGATGATAATTTTTATGTTGTACTTCTAGTCCTTCAGCTCGATTATTCAAAGAGGCGGACATTACTTTGACGGCAAATTGAAACACATATTCAAATAAGTAACAAATATTCACTTAATATCTTCCTAATTAATTATTTTATGGTACATATTGCAATTTGCAAAATGTAGCCGGTGAGTTTGCAAGGCCTATTCATTTAGAATTATTTTCAGGATGACAATAGTTTTGAGATACTCATTGTCAAAGTGTGCAATGAAATACATGGGTGCTCCAGTTACTTTTACGCTTCAATGCATTAACGAGCATATTCTTAAAGAATTAATGCATATAACAGTGGAGTTTTACCGCAGGTTTGATGGGGAACATGTCTGAACCCGTGCCATCCTCAAAATTCGTGTTAAGTGGATACGCCTTGCAAACTCACCGGCTACAATTGATAAACTGCAAAATTTGTCGCGAAGTAATTAATTAAGAAGTTACTATTGCGATAACAATTATATGGATACTCCAGGCGCATTTCTGCGTGTCGGCGTCGTGGTTGCTATCGCCGTCGCCGTGAGGTTTCGTACCAAGTCCGAGGGCGATAAAATCCTTCGCCGCGCGCCGTATGCTGTATGTGCGAGTGAAAGCCTGCGAGGGTGAGCCGGCGATCGCGGCTCAATCTGGCCCACGTGAAAGGAAGGAAAGCGGGCGCAAGGTGTGCGCCGTCTTCCGTCGCATGCGAGCCACCGGGGGGAGGGAAAGCAGAGGGGGCCGCGTGCTACTCCGGCTGCAACTGCGTATGTGGCGGCTGCGCGCGGTCGCGCGGCCGTATCTTGAGAGCGATCTCCGTTGGGGGCACAGTCTAGGTGCGTCAGTAGATCGTAGCTTTGTGCGTGCTGTGTGTTCTCGGCGCTCAATTTGCGTTGAAGCGATAGACTGCATGAACTTCGCTCGCTGCTGCTTTCGTATTTCTTCCCGCCAGCATTTTGATAGCGAGTGGCCGCGGTCATCGAGTGTGTCGGGTTAATGTTTGCTGTGCGCACTGAAAACCATGCTTGTTAATTTATCCAGCAAGCGAATGGTTACAAGTTGATACGGCCGATAAAAGTACTATACTTACTTCGTATGGCTCCCTGCTAATTTGCTATCGTAATCGATGCTTCACCGTTTTGGCGAAACTGCGACCTTTTTAGTGACCGTTCCTCAATTGATTGATTGTATGTTTCGACTTCTGGTGCAAATAGTGCCCACCTCTTTCAATAATGCAGCTCAAAGACTCGAATGAAGCTACATGCCACCCACAATATTTAAAGAAAACCTGTAGAAATTGAAGATGATCACCCCATATACTGTCGTACATTCAGCTTCTTATATATGGTACCATAAATGGTGTTGTAGCTAACTTGTGCCGAGCGTTAAACAAATTCAGATAACGCAACACAATCAATATTTTTCATGCTCCTCTAGAACAACTCTAAGTACATTTACTGCGAACTTAAGTTACTAATTGGGAATAATTATTTACCCACATTTTATAGTATTGTCTTAAACGTAAAATCCCCAATGGAGAAATTGAAGAGCCATTTTGATAAACGGATGTATGGATGGATGTAAAACTTTAATGAAAGTTGTATGCGTCGTGAAGCCCTCAGGTCTAGAACAGATTTCGTGCGCCGATACCTTCTTTCCGCTTGTCGGCGTTCCGCACGCAGCCTCTCCAGTTCTCTGTCGAAGTGTGTTCTCCTTGCTGACCTTGTGAGCGAGCACATGAATGCTTTCATTGAGTCCGCGATTTCGTCTTCTATATTGTGTGAAAGGCCTTCTCGACATGCGTCATCCGTATGCTCCTTAAACCTTGACCACTCAACTGTACGCAAGACTGTAGAGCAGCATTGCCCAACTCCACTAATATTTATGTATGTTGGAATATGGTCGCTTCCATGTGTCTCTATGTCAGTAAACCATTGGACGCTCGAGGCGAAGCCGCGTGACACCAAAGTCAAGTCTAAGCAGCTACTATAGGTTGTGCCTCGCAGAAATGTAGGGCTGCCATCATTCACACAGCACATATCATGGTCGGCAGCAAAGGAGGCAAGACTCCTGCCTCTGGAATCAATTTTAGTGCTTCCCCATAGCTGGTGATGCGCGTTAAAGTCACCTGTGATAACCCAGGGGCCATTGGTCATTTGCAATATTTTCTTGAGCCTTTTGCCATCAAAGTGACCCGCTGGGGATATGTAGGCTCCAATAAGTGTAAATGACAGTCTTCTTTTTTACATGCAGGCAAACATATTGGTTGTCGTCATATGGCTCTACCGCGTGAGCGACATACGTAAGATCCGTGCGGATGTAGACGATTACTTTGCTGCATGCTCCGCATGTGGACGAGGTGAAAGGTTCGTAACCAGACAGTCTGAGTGGAGTCAATGTATTTGGTTCGCATATGACCAGTATGGGATTTGTAAAAACGAATTGGCGAAAGTCTGCTATGCGGGTCCTGAGACCTCTGGCATTCCACTGGAAGATCGACGCACCTTTAACTTCAGTGCGGAAGGCGACTATCGGTCGAGCCATGGTGCTTAGACGATGCTAGCAAGCACTGGATTTAGTGCATCCAGTATTTACAGAGCACTTCGAGCTGCAGGTGTTTGTAGCTTGTTCAGGATTATGCGGATTGTATTATTTAGCGACTGCAGCATTACAGTCACTTGCCTGTCCTGGTCGGACAAATCACCGACAGTAGACGCCGAGGGTTGTCCTCCAGAAGTTTGCCGCGATCCTGTTGGTGCTTGCTGTCGTTTTGGTAGGGCCGGCCAAGATTCGGCAGATGTCGTCTTCTCAGTGTCCTTGTCCTTCGTGGTCCTTTCCGCATTGTATGGTCTGGGCGGCAGAGGAGGAGGTGATGTCATAGGAAGTGCCAAGCGCTCCGTAGAGGCAACAGCCTTCCTTGAAGAACGTCGGCGACGGGAACGTCGCCTCCTGATCTTAGCGGCGGCTTCTAAATGAGTTGAATGATCTCTGACCATTTCTTTCAAGATGGTCATTTCCTTTTTAATATGTGGGCAATCCTTCGATGAAGCCTCATGTGACCCGCTGCAGTTCGAACACTTCATTACAGTGGCGCCACATTTATTTGCATCGTGGGGCTCCGTGCAGCGGGGGCATATTGCCTGGTTTTCACAGACACTGCTCACGTGCCCCAGTTTCATGCATTTGCGGCATTGAAGAGGCTTCGGTATGAAAGGCCGCACAGCATGTCTCAAGTGTCCCACCTTAACATGCGAGGGTAGATGGTTACCCTTGAATGCAACCTTCACGCAGTGTGAACTGCCGATCCGAATAACATCAACAATGACCCCGTCATTAGCTAGCTTCACAAGAATTGGCAAGTCGTGGTTAAGGATGGCCACGTCGACGTCGTAAATAACGCCAATGACTATATCAGATCCCAGAGGGATGTAGGAGCGCACCTGAATGCCATCAAGGTCGGTTAGGCTGCGTAGAGTGGTCAAAGCATCCGCGTGCTGGACATCGACCGCTAGTAAATTTTTTCGCGTGTTCACTCGAATGTCCGATATTTCATTGGGCACCAAGGCTTCCAGTAACATCGATGCAGATTGTCTGTTGAGTAGCTTCATGTTAGCGGTTGGAATCACGGGCACAAATGTGGTGGTATTGGCGTCCGGCCTTTGCGTCTGTCTTACTGTTTCCGTACTTGACGATGAAGACGTCCTAGTGTTCCTTCTCTTCGCTTTGCGGCTCTGCACAAGTTGGAAGTCGTCATCAGAAGGGTCGTCACTGCTGAGAGAGTAGACTTGGGTGTCCTCGCTGTCGCTCTGTTGACCGACCCGCTTCCTGGAGGCGGCCGCCGCTGACGCCGCCGTCGCCGGCAGACGTGCAGGGCCGTCCACGTCCATTATGACCGAGCAAGGAGCAAAGACCAGCGGTGCACTTAGATTTGCACGGAAATAAACCGGAGCTAGAAAGAACAGCACTGTGTCAAAGGACACTTCGTCGTCGTCTCCATTGGTACAAAGCAAAGGGAATCTATTTCGTCTCTCGACAGTCCTCGTCAAGAACAGGGGCTCGCTGGAACACAAGCAAGCATCTGGTGGTCACGTAAGCGCTGTGGGGTGCTCGGCTAAGTGTTGGGCGGTTTAAGCTTGATTTTTGGCAATAAGCTACAGAAGGCTGTACTGTTTTGGTTGAGACAGTCAACTCGTCCTCATGACGAATAGCTCGCCTGGCCAGGGGCGCTGCCCCTGGTCAGCTTCTGTCCCTCCTAATCAAATGCCTCTAGAAGCCTTTTTTCGTAGTGGAGTGAGCAGCATTCCGGTGGCGCTGGTACCTTTGAATGGCGGCTCCATTCGAATCAATAACCCGCAAGCAATTCAGGCGGATCTTAAGTCTGTGACTCATCACTACCTGCATATCACAGACGTTCGACAATTTGGACGAGGAGGCATCGTCTGCAGATCGCCAGATGAGGCATGTGTAGCAGATCTACTAAAATGTTCCTCGTTTGGCTCCATTAAGGTGAACGCTTTCATTCCACCTCATCTGGCATGCACGAAGGGAATAGTGCGTGGTGTGGACTCTCGACTGAGTCCGTCAGAAACACTGGAAGAGCTCTCTGCGGTAGGTGTTATTGCCATTTATCGGTGCAACCGCGTGACTGATAACGTACGTGTACCGACAGAATCTGTGATTGCCACGTTTGCGGGTACATCATGTCCTTCAGAATTAAAAATTTGGCCACTAATTTTTCGTGTAGACCCTCTAGCATCGCGCCCGTTACAATGCCGTAGTTGTTGGCGTTTTGGACACAGTGCGGGTGGCTGCAAGTCTAGTCCTCGTTGCTGCGTCTGTGGTGAGGGACATCCGGGCAATGAGTGCGCAACTCAAACGGAGAAGTGTTGCCTATGTGGAGGTGCGCATCAGGTTAATAATTCTGACTGCCCTTCTCGATCACAAGAAATTCAAATTCTTGAAGTAATGGATAAAAGGCGTTGCTCCCGCAGAGAGGCTACTGTAGCTGTAAAGGAAAGATCCCATGGTTACGCTGGTGTTGTGGCGCGGCAACCTGCTGCCATGGATTCAATCATTTCAGAAGCGATTGCAACCGCGGTCGAAAAGTCAATGGCTAAGGTCATGGAACGCCTCGTTGAAAGTGTGTCTGACTGTATATCGCAAATTGTGTCCGCACAATTAACGCAACTGCTGCAGGCAACTTCTGTACCTCTTCCTAATGTGGTACCTGAGCTCAACATGCCCAATCTGCCAATCGTCAGTACGGACAAGGAATCAAATATGGCTGGTCCCAGTAACTTGGAGTTGGATGATGTATCGACTATGGATGTGGAGTCGCGGGCCCCCAAACGTCGCGGGTCCCCCATTAATGTTGGCTCAAATTCTCGCTCCCATTCTAAACCCAAGAAAAGCCCTAATGGCGCCGAGTTAACAGACTCTATTTTGGAGAGAGCAATTGCCACTGCGGTGCTCTCGCCGCCCGAGGGCTGATGAGAGTGCTTCAGTGGAATTGTCGTTCTATACTTGCTGCTTCAACATATTTACTTCATCTCACACATAAACTTTGTCCGGATATCATACTTTTACAAGAAACTTGGTTGTATACAGGAAAACATTTTTCATTGCGAAATTATCGATGTTTTCGTTTGGACCGTCCTACTAGAGGCGGAGGCATTGTAATATTTATTTCAACAAAATTTTGCCACATAACAAAGTTAGCATTCACGTTAATGGCCCCAGACAGCGAAATACTTGCGGTAGAAATAAATTTGCCCGGATGTAGACCTTTCACAGTCGTAAATTCCTACTTTCCTGTTGGGGTCCAGAACATTAGTTCCTTAGATTCGATTATAGCAAATTGCGGAAAAGATATAATCTTAGCTGGTGATTTCAATTCGCATCATGTATCATGGGGATACAAAACGGATCAGTGTGGTAAACGACTGTGGGAATGGGCAGTAGATAATGGGCTTTCCTGCATGAACACTGGAGCCGTTACGTTTCTCCGAGGACAGTCTCGCTCTGTTTTAGACCTGACGTTCTCTGGAACAAATATTGTTGTGTCTTCATGGTCAACGATTGACTGCGCTACAAACAGTGACCACCTACCTGTTGTTTTTGAAGTGGTAGGCCCGCTAACCTCTCCGGAGCTTCATAAGAGAAGTTTTAATAATTATACTCGTTTTAATACTTGTTTGAAAACAGCGTTTAATTCAATGAGACATATGAGTTGTATTCAAAAGGCTCATAGTTTATGTTCGATATTGGAGGATTCTAAAAAACGATCTGAATTTGTAATTTGTTCGAGTAAAAGCAATAGCCCTAGTAAATGGTGGAATGACGACTGCACTAGAGAATTTAGGCGGAGGAAAGCTGCGTGGAAAAAGCTCCTATACAACCAGTGTCCAAAAAACTGGAATGATTACAAATACATAGCGGCCACCTTTAAACGTACAGTTTCTAAAGCGAAAGAAGAGTTTAACATCAGACATTTTGATTTCTTGTCCCAAACACGCAACAGAGGGGCATTGTTCCGCTTTCTAAGATCACTGAAGATGATTCAACCATCAATCAATGCAGATTCACTTGTTCTTACACCGAATGAAATTACTGAGTTCTTGGAAAAAATTGGCAAAGGGCTTGAGAGCCGCTTTTCATCTTGTCTCCCTTGTCGGCCTTTATTGCTTGGCTCTGTGGACAATTTCGAAAAGGTGTCATTACCGGAATTGGCCTCAGTGATTGTAAGTTTGCCCGCTGCTGCCCCAAGTCCGGATGGGGTTACCGCCGCAATGATAAAAATTTTGTATAAGGAGTATCCTGATGTCTTATTGGCTCTGGTTAATCATTCTATTGAGAAGGCTTGGATCCCATTGCAATGGAAACTCGCTAAAGTAATATTATTACTCAAAAATCAAGGTAGTGGATATATACTGGAGAACATTCGGCCTATTTCATTAACGTCAAACCTTGTTAAGCTAATCGAAAGAATAATAAATGTCCGAATCATGAAGTTCGTGAACACCAGAGAACTGCTCAGCCCTTTCCAAATTGGTTTTATACCTGGCATGTCCATCTGGTGTGCGCACGCAGACATAGAAAGTCGAATTCATATTGCACGGCGCCACGGGAGATGTGCTGCACTGGTCACGCTAGATATCGCCAAAGCTTATGATAGTGTCGAGCATGCAATATTATTGGATAGAATGAATGCACTAGATCTCCCACATTACTTTATAAGATGGACAGCCGAGTTTTTGAGGGGGAGAGAATTTTTCTGTGTTAGGAATGGCATCGCCTCTAGAAGGTTTACACAGACCAGGGGTGTACCTCAATGGGCCGTTTTGTCTCCCCTATTTTTCAATATATTACTAAGTGGTATACCTTGTCAGGCTGATGTAAACACATATGTCTACGCAGATGATATTGCATTTTTTGCTTCTGCAGACGACATTCAGTCTCTTTACGGAAAATTGCAATCTTATCTCAACACACTTGAAAAATACCTGGAAGGAATTCGCCTATCTCTGAACGTTAACAAGAGTGCGGTGCTGGCCTTTCCGCTAAGTAGTCCAGTGTATTTAACTCTCTGTTATCAGAACAAAGTCATCCCCCAAGTTGAACAAACCAAGTACCTTGGGGTGATTTATGACAATAACTCAATTGGCTACCGCACATTGAGTATATTGCTAAAAAGGGGGCCGTGCTCTCGGAATATTACGACGGCTGAGCAACAATCGGTCTGGCATGCGAAGAGACACACTACTAATGATATACAAAATGTATGTCAGGCCAGTATTAGAATTTGGGTGTGTTCTTTTCTCTGGAAGTGCCGCGTACAAAATTCGTCCCCTTGTTTTAATAGAACGGGATGCGCTCCGACTCTGCCTTGGCCTCCCCAAATTCGTATCGAACGCTGTGCTTTACCTGGAAGCGCGAGTGCCATCGTTAATGGCTAGATTCAGACTACTAACAGTCCAAACCTTTCTGCGACTGCACGAATCGCCTTTCAGAAGACACCAGACAGTGTTCATAAGTCAGCCCACTTTATTTTTTAATGTCCACTGGCCCCGTTTTCACACGCCACTGGTGGTTTTTGCGCAGGCAATACTCGAGCCGTTGAATGTTAAGCTCTATAATATAACTCCTACAAAGTCTGCTACCCTCTCTCTAGAAATAATTTTTGATAACATCTACCCAATTATGCAAAACTTTTATCTTCACGAATTCTCAATGCCATGCTGGATGATCACTTGTGCCATATTCAGACCAATGCTATAATAGCTACAGATGCATCACAGAACCACCAAAAGGCAGGTGTCGGAATTTTTTCTCATTCGCTAGATTGGTCCTATTCGATTAGACTTCCAGATTTTACTCCCATCTACACAGCGGAATTCTTAGCTGTGGTTTTAGCATTACGGAAGTTGAACCCCTCTCATTCATCAGTTGCTATTATCACCGACTCACTCTCTCTATGTTCGTCGCTTACAACGCGTAGTGACTCAAAAATTTTGCAAGAGTTACATCTGTTAGCTCCGTCTCATTTGAGTTTACTTCGCTTAATTTGGGTGCCCGGGCACAAAGGTTTGCCTTTCAATGAGTGTGCAGATTCATTAGCGAAGGCTTCCCTAGGGGGTCCTTTAGTACCTGCGCTTCCCCCAACCGCCTATATCACTGCCGCTAGGTCTGGGAGATTAACAATGATGAATGAGATATATAATTCTAGCATGGCTTCGCATTCTGACTACCACCATCTACTATTCCCTTGGAATCGTAAATTCTGCCCAACACGAAAATTAGAGATTACACTAACCAGGATACGTTGCCGCATCCCGACACTAAATTTCTATACACACAGGGCTGGTTTGGCGGCATCTCCTTTGTGTATACAGTGCGGCGAACCAGAAACTATTGATCATTTTCTCCTTGCTTGCCGACGATTCTCCTCAGTAAGGAAAAGGGTGCTTGAGGACCCTGTAAAGAAACTTGGCCTCAGTATGAACGCTACCGTCTTGCTTTCGTTTGGAGCTTCCACATTGGGGTACAGCCACCAGAATGTTTGCACTGCAATGCAAAACTTTATCATTAATTCGAATCGACTGCCTTCCTAAAATAGTCAATTATAATAAGTAATTAGACGACCAAGCAGAATTCATCTTCCTTTTTTCTTTCTTTTTATCTTTTTCTAATTTTATTTAAATCCATTTTCTCCAAACCGCCCAATTCTTGGCCGATCCCCCACGGTGGGTATGTGCCATTTGTGCTGTGGATCATCATCATCAAAGGGAAAAAAAAACATTAGTGCAAAGCAAAGCAAAAAAGAAAAAAACCTAGAAAGAAAGCGGGAGACAAAAGGCGGGAAATAAAAGAAGGTCAGAGCTCTTCGTTTCCCGGGCTTTTTACTTTTAGCCACAGTAGATCAGACTAGCTATGCACCAACTAGACCAACATTGTCCCTTTTGCACTGCCGAAAGTTGCCTCTAAGATACGGCGTGTGGCCCGCGTACGCCCTCAGCCGCGTGGACAGCCATGCGCAGCCATGGGCGGACGCTACCCGGTGGGAGACGCGGATTATTGCTCGCCTGTTTCACTGTGGGCGCTATTGATAAGCTCCAGCATTGTGCCGAGCCGCCAAATGATCCTCCTGGAATGGGGAGTGTACTTTGCATGGCAGAGCGATTACACGCGCTCATGGGCCAGTGTCTGTTCAAGCAAGAGAAGCGAAAATAAAGTCTGAAACATAGGAGGACTCCCCACCAGTGAAGCATGAAAGGCGGCATGTTTCTCTGTGTATTAATAACCCACAGGTGTTGATATGCGTTATCATTGCACCCTCGATGGTAGTGCTAGGAAATTTTGCAGTTCTTTTAGAAATTGTTCCACTGTCCGATCCACTGTCGGAGATAGCCGGGTGGCATTATGGTAAGAAAAATATATAAGAAAGTACCAAACAAACCCATCATGACTCAAGTGCAATAATGTGTAATGGAGTAGTCAGCCTTGTATAAACAAAAAGAGGTAAATAATTGGATTGCGATACAGGTTACTCACAAATTTAAACTAAATTTTGTTTCATTTGTCTTGTTGGTATTTCAATTTTATAACTTCATGAAGTTATAAAAGTCAAGTTTTATAGTTTCATAGGAGCCAATAAACTCTCGCCTTGGCTCCACTATTGATTGAAGTGCGCTGTAGGCATACCATTGTAGCTTTCTTTCCACCTTTATTGTTCATCTCCTTCCTTTCACCACACCTGTTTTATAGCGTCGAATCCAGTTAGGGTCAGTTTTAACTAAACCCACCCTCCTTGTGCGGTAGTGTCCTGTACTGCTGCGTCACTTGCACGTAGCACGTGGCAGCTTCATCTGTTAAAAGCTTATACATGGTCTTATGCACGCGGACTAGAATACGTATCGACATAAAAGTTCTTAAGTAGCCGGTAGGTCTTTTTTTATCTAATAATGGGCACGTTATGCAATTTGTAGAGATGTTTGGCTACGCGGAATTTAATCTCAATAATGGCAATAAATATAGCGATAGATCCGGCGGAATGCATTCGCAATTTCATAGCATTTCTCTTGCATAGCTCTGCAGACATGAATTACCTCTGTGAAGCCAACGCAATCGTGAATACATTGGATTAGGTAATGTTCTTTAGCCACTTAGTGGTTCGCTCTGAAACCAGATTGTTCTTTATAATATGTGGGCAAAGACGGGTGCCGATCTATAAATCCATAATCCACAACAAAAAATGGTTTATTTCTTCCTTCTCGCCCAAGGTTAAAGTTCGTTTCATCCAAATATTTGATGCTTTTGTTTGAACCATGACGCGGGGGGCTTCCACCAGATCATCTTTTATTGTACAAATAGAGGGAGACCTGTGGGAAGTGCGATCACGTCGCTGTCTAGGCCTATTCGCCAAGTTATTGGTCTTTCCAGGCATTGAAATAGGGACGCTTTGATTAACGCATGTTTCTTTTTTCTCTTCGTCTCACTCGTAAACTGCCCGGCATGGCGTTTTGCATTATGCTCATCTTTCGAAGCCGCGAAGTCCTCACGCTGTTGCTTACACAGTAATTCCGAAAAATAAGCTGCCAAGGTTAACGTATGAGTGACCGCGAACCGCGAGTTGAACGTCCTCGGTTGGTTGGTACTGTGCAACGCACGAAGAGGAAGGAAAGCCATGCTTACGAAGAAATAGCCCCTCCTAACACTGGTTTCAAAGGTCTCTATAGCTTGACAGTGCCTCACGCTTTATTTAACGCGTTTCCTCTTCTCAAGGGGCAACAACCACCGTCTTCCTCGTTCGCCATTGCCACTAACGCTGCAGTTCTCGCATTCGGCATCATCACATAAGCTAGAACACTGTCAGCACGGAACACGTACAGTACCACGAGTTTAAGCGTCTAAGGGCCGATTCACACGACTAGGCGAGGTCGCGCGACCGATTTCGACTGGCCACCAGAAAGCTACTCAAGACGAACGATGTTCACACTGACAAATGCGACCGACGAGTCGCTAAACCGAAATGTCTCGCGATATGCCGTTCACGTCTGCTTGAGATGTCATCGCCGCGTAAAATAAGCGTCAGCGTATACGGACGTCCTGTTCCTTAGCATCTGATTGGTTCTGCTGTTCTGCTACTGCGGTCGCGCGACTGAAAAATCCAGCAGTGAGCGACTAGCCCGAAACAGTCGCATTTCGAGAAAAGCGACCATTTGCGACTACTTGGGACTGGTCGCTTTGCGACTAACTCTGTCGCGCGACCTCGCCTAGTTGCAAGTGTGAGTGGGCCCTAATGGTACTGGTGCGAACGCTGAAACTTCCGGTAACCGCTGACGCCACAAGAAGGTTACACGAGTTTTCCAGGGTGGCCTGTAGGAGACACTCAGGAGATCTGAGTGTCTTAGATAAGAGATCTAAGAAAGCGAACCCCCATTTCCCAATCACAGCAAAAATCTGCTAAACGGTACAAACGACCCTGCGGCAGAGTGTCAATGAGATGTCTGTCATTTAAACTCTTCGAATTTTGTTTTGTGACGTGCTATTTCGCCTTCCAGTTTTATTCCTCCTCGGAGGCGTCGGTTAGAGGAGGATCCGGAAAGTGAGGAAGAAAATCGCGTTACCTTTTACATTTTTTGCTCCGTACTTTCGTCGCGTATGCGTCATAGTTTCAGAGAAGAAACGGAGAAATCCACTCAGGGAACGTACGTGGAATCTTTCAGCAGCGCTGAAAACAAAAGAATGCAGCAGGCCGCTTGCGGTATGCGTGCTATTCCTGAAAGCGTAGCACCAGCGGGCTTGAACGGCTGGCTGCTACACGAAACTATTTCGTAACACCTTTGCTCCTCCGGACATGCACTGAATCCGTGTTGGCAGCCCGAGCGCTGCGAGTATGAGCACGACTTTACACGTTTGCTTGCTTTTGCAAACACGAAAGTGTTGTCCCCGAACGAGCGTCCTCACTGGAATGCGCAGAATCCAATATAAGTCTTACCGTCGTACCTGCATGGTGCGGAGCGCCTTTGCAATAAGCTTAGCAGTGTCAGGTTTCCCTGAGGCGATGCCTTCCATTAAACCCGCTTGTTTGCGGAGCGGGACGCGCCCGTGGCACGGAATAATTACGAAAGACAAGGCGGCAGGTTTGAACCGAGAGGTCCAGCGAAAGAACTTCGCTTCTTTTAAAGCCCTGACGCTTCTGGTTTTTGCAATTACTAAGAGTAAACGAAGCACATTTCCCGTGAGTTTGTGTTTACGCAAAAGCTTAGAATGTACCGCGGCCCCACGAGAGCAAATAATTCCCTGACATGCGTTTTAATGCATGCACGCCAGTGAAAAAGAAATTTGCACTCTCAACTTCATAACATTTCCGTTCGGCGTGCCTTGTGTATGTATTTTTCGTATGATCGTCTTTGCAACTTCTGCTACGTACGCGGAACATGGGGGCCTCTTTTATGACGTCAACAAAAAAAGTTTCAGATTTTCATAATCGCATCCACCCTTTCCCCTGTATGCTTCTAGAAGGTATCCTAGAAGTAAGTCTAAATCAACCCGAAAGAATGGCTCCGCGGGAATGTCGATTGGTTCAAGGTACCCAGCAGGGAGCGTCGATGGTGTCTTGCGTCGCTGGCATTTCTCACACGCTGCTACGTATCTTCGAACGGAGCGAGCAAGCCCTGGCCAAAAGAATCGTCGGCGGATCCCGTCGTAGGTACGTGACACACCGAGGTGACCGGCAGTGGGGAGGGCGTGAAGTTCGTGGAGAACAGCCGAGCGAAGGTGTTAATGGATCACAAGGAGCAATCCTGGGCCGTCGGGGTGAACTGAGTGACGGTAGAGTACGCCATCTTGTGTGAATAAGCGAAGGGAACTGTCGGCAAGTGGCGATTCCAGGCGGTCAATGATGGTACGCAAGGATGGGTCACGGCGCTGCTCGTTGGTGACATGGACCAGTGGAAAAACAGAGAGAACGCAGGCGTTGGTGTCAGGCTCAGACGTAGAGGTCGGGTCTTTGACTGGGTAGCGAGAGAGGCAATCTGCGTCCTGTACGTCACCGTGCGTCAGTGACGTACAGTGACTTGTACAGTGACGTACAATCACTTGTACGTCACTGTGTAGGGATATTCTTGTAGTCGGAGGGCCGAACGACCGAGCCGGCCAGTAGGATCATTGAGCGACAAAAGCCAACACAGTCCATGATAGTCTGTGTTACTGAGAAGGGCTTGCCATATAAATATGGGCGGAAGATTGAAATAGCCCATACGAGAGCAAGATATTCGCGCTCGGTAATCGAATAGTTGCGCTCTGCAGTTGTGAGGAGCCGATTAGCGTAGGCTATAACGCTGTCGTGTCCGTGTTGTCGTTGCGCTAAGACGGCACCGATGCCATAACCACTGGCATCGGTTCGGACCTCTGTAGGTGCGGACGGGTCAAAGTGGGCCAAGATCGGTGGATTGGTCAGAATAGTGATAAGGCGTGAAAATGCGGCAGCCTGAGGGGAACCCCACGTAGAAGGCACGTCTTTCTTCAGAAGTTCAGTGAGTGGTCGAGCGATTGCTGCGAAATCTTTCACGAACCGTCTGAAATAAGAACAGAGCCCCACAAAACCCCGGATGTCTTTGACAGACTGAGGTACAGGAAAAGCCGTTACTGCTCGAACCTTCTCCGGATCGGGTTGTACTGCGGAAGCATCGACGAGATGGCCTAGAACTGTAATATGTCGGCGCCCGAAGTGGCACTTCGATGAGTTTAATTGGAGCCCAGCCTTGCGGAAGACGTCAAGGATAGCTGCGACGCGCTCAAGGTGCGTCTCAAATGTAGGAAAAAACACAAGGACGTCGTCGAGGTAACAAAGGCAAGTTGACCATTTGAAACCTTGAAGCAGAGAGTCCATCATCCGTTCGAACGTGGCGGCGGCATTGCGTAAATCGAACGGCATATCCTTAAATTGGTAGAGGCCATCTGCAGCGACGAAAGCGGTCTTTTCTTGGTCTTGCTCATCCACGGAAATCTGCCAGCCAGGTCGAAAGTCAATGGACGAAAAGTATTTGGCACCGGGAAGACAATCAAGAGCGTTGTTGATTCGTGGTAAAGGGTAAACGTCCTTTTTAGTGATTCGGTTTAGGTGGCGGTAATCAACGCAGAAACGCCACGTGCCATCTTTCTTTTTGACGAGCACGACCGGCTACGCCCAAGGACTCGACGAGGGCTCAACAATGCCTTTGGAGAGCATCTTATTTACTTACTGCTGAATAACTTGCCACTCTGCCGTGGACACGCAATACGGTCGTGGTAGGAAAGCAAAAGACGATAAAGGGCGGCTGCTTGGTCAGGGGCGAGGTCCGGAGCGACCATGGGACGTAATGGGCCGTCGAGGTTCAAGGCATCCTGCGAGTAATCAGGAGGATCTGGAGACGCGTCGGCTGCAAAAGCAGTGACGTGGTCGTCTGTCACTGACCGGAGCGTGGCCACCGCTATGCCTTCAGGTAACGCTTGCTTCGTCAAGTCAAAATTGATAACGGGGAAACACATCCCATTAGCGGCAAGGGTAACGACGGAGTGGGGCACAGGGATCTCGTGCGTCAGGAGAACATCAAGAATAGGTGCGACGACATAGTTGCCATAGGGCACGATTGCCGTTGAGGCCAATTCGACGAAGTTTAAAGCTTTAGGAGGTAAGCGAACAAACGCTGTAGTGCACAGGGTGTTCGATTGTTCGGGGCGAACGTCGGAAAGAAGAGGGAGCTCGAGGCACAGCGTAACGGTGGAACAGTCGATGAGGGCCGAATGCGTCGTCAGAAAGTCGAGCCCTAAGATTAGGTCATGAGCGCAACTGGTCAGCACGGTGAAAAGGACTGGAACTTGGCGGCCAGCAATTCCTACGCGAGCAGTGCACATACCCCTGACGGCAACAGTGGCGCGATTGGCGACGCGTACGGCGCGAGTGATGGCAGGCGTAAAAACTTTTTTGAGGCGACGACATAGGTTAGCGCTCATTATGGACACCTGGGCTCCAGTATCAATCAATGCTGTGAACGGAACACCATCTACGTCTACTTCAATTAGGTTCGTGTTCGTGAGGAGCGTCAACGGAGGATATGGACAGGACGAACCTGATGCAGCACTACCTCCAAGAGCTGCATGGCCTAGTTTTGCGTCCGGCGGTTTGGCGAGGAAAAGCGGCGAGGTTGGGGTGACGGGGAGTGACGGCGTTGAGGAGACGACGATCGCCCGGAGGAGTGGCTGTCAGGGGCATCAGAAGTAGGGTACAAAGGGCGAGGTGAGTAACGGCGAGCGTCGGCGTATGGGAGAGGAGCAGGGAATGAGCTCTAGTACGGCGGCATCCAGGTGGTGCGGCAGTGGCGGGACACATGTCCAACTTGGTGGCAGCGGAAGCAGATCGGTTTATCGGCTGGGGTTCGCCATTCATCAGGATTGCGTCGTGTGGGAGTGAAATACTGGTCATTACAGGTTGTGGACATGTGAATGGGTACCGCATCAGGTCGGGAGACAGAGCAGGCGGTAGGGATGCCAAGGATTGCAATTTCCTGCCGCACAACTGCTTGAATAACGGAAATAGTGGGGGCCGCTTGGTCAAAGGTACCGTCGAGGGGTCGTGGATGAAGAGGGGCCGGACTCGCCGCTTCAATCTCACGGCGAACTACACACGTGGCGTTCTCTTGAAATGGTCCTGTGGCAGTAAGAGCGGAGCAAGAAGACGTGGCAGGGGTGTTTGGGAGCCGGGAAAACTGTGGGATGACGCGGCGGCTTTTGGCTACCTCTAAGCGGTGGCATTCTTTGACGATGGCGTCGACAGTAGAAACGTCGTTATAGACGAGCAAGTTGAAGGTGTCGTCCGCGTTGCCTTTTAGGATATGGCCCACCTTGTCAACCTTGGTCATGTGCTCGTCGACTTTCCGGCAAAGCGCGAGCACTTCCTGTATGTAGGAGACATACGATTCTGTCGACGACTGGACATGGGTAGCAAGCTCTTTTCGCGCAGCCTGTTGGCGACCTGACGGGTTGCCAAATAGGTCGCGAAGCCTCTTCTTGAAAATGTCCCAGCTTGAGAGCTCGACCTCATGGGTACGATACCAGACACGTGGTGTGCCGTCCAGATAAAAGATCACATTGGCAAGCATCATGGTAGGGTCCCAGTGGTGGCTTCGGCTAACACGCTCATACATGCTGAGCCATTCGTCGACGTCAACGCCATTTTGGGCGGAGAATGTCCCAGGATCACGGAGACTAGGAACCGTAACGTACGTTGTGGTTGGCACCGCAGGTGTAGGTGGCGACGGGGTGTTCCCATCGGAAGCCATGGCTGAGAAGACGACGGTGCGGCCGCTTCGGAGCTCCGTGGCGAGGACGCGGAACGTTTCACCTCCACCGCAATGTTGCGCGAAGGACAAGTCAGTGAGACGAGCTACTATTTACAGGTTATATTTACAACAGCGGTTGCAGCGCTGACCGGTTAGATTCACAACGTGAGCCCAGCTCGTTTTTCCTCTTCTTTTCTCGGGTGATGCCGCCCGCCAGCCTCGTTCAAACAATCAAATACCCCACGCGTGTAGCAATATATAGCAGATTTGGTCAGATATCTCCCAAAGTATGAATCTTCTAGCACATAGAAACCCCTAGTACACTGAACGGTTTTCAGTAAGTGACCTTAGTCACATATAAGCCTGAATTATGCCACTTAAGCCACATTTGTTGTGGTGCTTACTTTGAGCATATTAACTACCCTATGCTACACATTGCGTGCGTAACGCATTTTGTTTTCCTGTTAGAACATATCTTTTTTTACAAAATCGCCTTGATCATAAAGCGCAATTGGCTCGTTCACGTGGACTAGCCGAAGAAGCAGACATTACTTGCGCGCGAAATTGCTCCAACGCTGCAAATAATTAAATAGATTAACTAATAAACATGTAATAACGCTTTACCACATTTACTGTACGTACTTCACTCACTCTTCGGGGGCCACCTATTTATCTATGTTTGTATGTTCGTGTCTATGTATAGTTAGTTTCTATCCGTTTTCGTGCGTACCCGGGTCACTGGGTAGTCCGTGGTCAAATGGGCCGCCCACAGGGATGCTGTGCTAGTGAAACAGGCTTCAAAACCAGCCAGCGGGCCAATTGGAGTCATTGAGTATGTGTCAATGCGTACATACGGGCCGCTCTTCAATGAAGCTCTTTCACGCTGACATGGACCACTGTAGCAGTCGGTAGGTATGTTCAATGAAACACTTTGACGCCGACTCCGAGCACTAGGTATGTACCAATCGGACTGTGCTCGTCTTCAATGAACCTGTTCGATGCCAACTTGGATCACGTGGCATGTGCTAGTAGGTGTGCGCCGCCAAAAAGATCTCTTAAGTTACTCCGATGCTGAGCACAATTGAACCCACATTACAAATGTTCCTCAAGGACAGCGACTCGACGCATTAGCAGGCCGCGCTGCAAATACTTTGGGTTTTTGCCGCTTTTGAATCAACGCTTATACCTCAATGCTTAAGCGAGCTGGGCCATGAATACATTGGGCCGGTCTTCAACGAACCGCTTGCAAACTTGGGTCACTGAGTATCTGCCACTAAGTGTGCGACAAGCAAAGGAAAATTATCAGCGTTCGCAGGCATCCGCGCGCCACCCTTTTCGTCTGGTAGGTCATGCGCGGACTCCTCAGCAGTGCCACTAGAAGGCTGCATTGTTTCCCGAAAGGAGCGCTAGAGAGGTGCCCGGTTGCCGCATGAAGCGTTTGTCAGCGTTCGCGCGCACCGGATCACCATGCATTTCGGAGCCCACGAGCAGTCTTCGCAGTGGCGGCGCTAGAGTGCGCCTTGTTCTTAGCACGGCGCAAAATAGGAATCATGTTGCAGTACACGCATCATACATAACTGGTTTCGACGATGGTAATACGTTGTGTCCTTATATTGGTTCAATGCTAAATTCATTACCGTCGACAGTGATCGTTGGATGGGTTCCGCCGAATTTTTACCTTTTGGTTTTAGAGCACCTGTTGCTATTCCGAAGTCAAAATTTAGCAGTACCGAAGCGCTTTATGCTTAGCAAAAATCTGAAGAGAATAGCGTCGCTTTCTAGATGCCTGTCTTACTTATACAGAAATGAACACATTGTCATCCCGGTTAGATGTTACAAAGCTGTTCAGGACAAGGTTAACAGAACGCGTATATATGTTTCACTAAATCTCGCGAACGGATGTCACTGAAGATAAATCTAATCTTAGTATTTCGGTTACGTTACTAAGCAATGGGAAAATGGTGAAGCGGGTAAGTTGGAAATTATACGACGTGACCAGCCCACAAACTAAGAAGAGAACTAGGCAATCAGTGCTGTCTATAATAAGCGGAACGACAATTCAGAAAGCCTCGTTCCATATATAGCCATTATGTAACGTATAGAAAAACTATTAAAGTCACAGGTACAACTATATTATGAACCATCAATAACAGCTGCTCTGTCTGTTCGTAGTAGTGCTGATAGCGCTGCATGCGTGAAGAAGCTGAAGTTTTTCACATCGTCACACATGATTGTGCATCAGCCAGCGGCCCTATGGAGTAAAACTAATCCAATCTGTTTTTATTCCCCTTTCCTGACGTTCAATATCCGTAACCTCCGACGCAAGCATACGGCGGTGACCTGCGGCGTTGTTTTAGCCGCCCAATGTAACCCTCTGCTCGATTATAGGAGGTCATGTTTTGCTTTCAGCGGCAATAGCATTGCCTACCTTGACAGATTGTTCTTATCGAACAGGCCAACAAGAGGCGAGGAGCACGCAAAAGTGGAGAGGGTTCGGTGGAGCCTAGCTAGCGCCGTGAAAGTAGATAACAGGATGAGGAGAGTGGCGCTGGCGCCTGGGATTGGGCCGCTTCCCATTCCTTATATTGTTGTGGATGATCTAAAATCACCACGGCGTGCAACGGACGGGTAATAATGCCGTTAAAACGGATCCTCAGAGAAGAAGAATTGGCAGAGCGTTATCTTATATGGGCAGAAAGAGCTCGAAAACGTAGTAGTACACGTAAATATTTTTATTATACGTAATAAAATCCATTCTACTCAGCAGTTAGAAGTAGCCAGCACCAGAGCGATCGATGGGCAGACGTCTTCCATTCCCTTACGGAGAGCGGGGCAGTCTCCCGCTATACAAAAAAAAAGTTACGTTTTGTTGGTCATATTAATGTATCTTTAATTCGTACGCATCGCTTTGACGGGATGAGTTTTCGTTATTTCGTGACGTCGCATGGCAGAAGTAGAGGGGGATTTAAGGAAGGCAGGGACGTTAACCAGTCAGGAGTCCGGTTGGCTACTCTACGCTGGGGGAAGGGAGACGGCGAACTTACAGACGGGAGAAAGAGGAGGGGGTGTATAGGAACGTGCAGGGACAGTACTACAGAGTCAAAGGCACTCGTACAAACCAGACGTTCTTAGAAACCACAGAAGTGCCCTCACTGCCTTCAGAGGTGATGATCGGTACGGGCGGTATTCTAGTATTGCCTGTTAATCGAAGTGGGTGAAAGCCACAAATATTTGACCAATAGTTGAGGTCTAAAGCAAAAAAAAATGTGTGGAGTCAGAAATAATTATTGCACTGATCTACATCCCCAGGGGCGAATGCGCAGGAGAGAAGAAACAGAAGACGAAAAACAGAACCTCGCTTAAGAATGCCACAATACATCGATAGAGTCACTATGTCTACGTAGAAACTTTACCATGGTGCAGTCGAGGTCTGGAACCGGCAAATGAAGATAAAGTTCGACATCACGAACAGTGAGGGGCGACCCGTCATCGTGGGCTTCCAACCAGATGGTGAGAGATATACGTCGGGCTGCCGGAGGACACCACCAACCCGAGTCTTGTGGAGACAATTTTCCATATAGCCGGAGCCTCTGTAGATGACCTCGTCCCTCAAGGTAGTGACTGTCAGCATGACTGTTGATGATTTGGCATCTTGGCTAGGAAGAGCCCCACCAGCACGTGAAATGCGGACGCCACCAATTTTTACTGACTCTAGCACATGATGTGTCATTAGCGCATTACAAGAAATGCAGACGTATGCGTCGCGAGAACAAAATCGATGTGTGATAGTTGTCGAGGCAAGAATGTTGATCACAGATGTATGGCACACAGACGAATGAAGCATATACAAATACATTTGGACTTCTAGACCTCTTGTGTCACCATTGCTAAAGAGTGTATCCCGAAACGCCCACGGCTTAAATGCCATTGATGATTCCATTGCCTCAAGCACAGAGCCATATGCTTTGGCAACGTCCATGATGACGGCGAGTGTCGAAAAGCCGTCGACCGGTGGTGTTCGACCAGTCTCAGAAAGTCTGAGGCCTGTCTTGGCTGCTCAACCACGGAGGAAATCCAGTGTTGTCCATCTCGACGCGCTTTTGCTCGTAGAGCAGATTTGTCACCTTCTGATTGCACATCAAATCCGGACCAACAGCACAGTGTTGTCTTGAGTTGCTAAGCGCCAGATCCAACTCACGAAACGCGAATAGCACTTCCATTGTTGAGAGTTACTGAGGCAGTAGGGGGTTCACTACTCCTACGGATCTCAGTGCACGTCAGCGAAGTCTTCTGCATTACTTTAAAGCAAGCGCTTCGAATGGCCTGTATGAGTTGACTTTTCCAGCAGGTTGTTATTAACTCCCCATATCCTGGAAATGTGATTAACGGCTGGTAAGCTCTTACTGAAAGCCGCCCATTGAGCTCCTAATAATTTTTTGTATGTGATGACAAATCGCAACGTTTATTCTGATATCCTTTTTTCTTCTTATTACCGTCCGCTCCACTCTTATGCGCGCTGTGCCAAGGTTCCTTTGTTTCAAGTCCGGACTAGGAATATCATCTAGCGCGAATTTCCAAGACATCTTTGTGTCCCGTTTAACCTCGGAAGTACAGTGAGCGAAGAACGATGCATTTCTCTTGGTATCCGGCAAGTAAGTGTTCGATCTTTCTTGCTTGTACACGTTTCCATGGCAATCCTTCCTAATGCACAAAAAGGAGGTCGAACGTTGGTTAAAACTTCAATTTGCGAATACGACAGCGGCGTTCGGATTTCGGGGTACCAGCGCGAACGTTGAGCAGGGATAGCCCAGGGCTTGATCTCCACCATGGAACGCCCTTGATTGACGATTGGCCTATTGTTATTAGCGGAGAAGACTGCCTTCACAATTTTTCCTTGAGTGAAGCGGAGGTGAAAGCGCTCGGCGCTGAATATTATGGTCCTCCAATTCACCGCGTAGCTAGGGTTCTGTTCCTGGGCGTCACCATTGACGAGCTATTTCGTAGACGTGCGCGGAAGGTGTAGTGGCTGCATAAGTGCAAGCGTTGAACGCAATTCTTCTCATTGCAGGTGTACGTTGGGGCAACCATCGCATGGCCAGGCAGAAACACAATGCTGCACTGATAATGAACCGCACTCTCTACCAGCTACCATTGATAGCAACATCACAGAGCCAATTCGAGTACACAGAAAGGAATTCGCTTTCCGATGGCAGTTCTTCAGTCGGCTTCAAGCGAGGCTGGCAAAGACGAAGCTGAATCTCTCCCGCTCCGGCTACTGGCATCCTATTCAGCTACTGGCATCCTATTCACTCAGCTGTCAAGGCGTGATGAGTGCTCTGCTGGTAAGGATCTTCTCTTGCAAGAACTCTGTCCCATTTTCATGTGGCGTTGAACAGCTCCTAATTGTTAGGATTTGAGTGATCTTAACGCAGTTGTCTGGAACAACCATTGTCATTTAAAGATTGTACCTGCAGCGTCGGTGCACAGAAACTTCCCGCGAAACGCACCATTCCAACACTAGAAGCATAGCTTCATGTGCGGGACCACTTGCGTATCAAAGTCACGCACAAATCTACGCAGACGAATCGGCGTGCTTACATGCACATAGCTACGCAAGGGTATTCTGTGTACCTGCCTAGCGCTTGGAATAAGAATATTGCTCAAAAGTCGACATCATTTTAATACAGCAACACTTCTTACGCTATATTGGTACGTGTTACGTGTATTGTTACGCTATATGTTACGTGTATTGTTACGTGTCTTGTTACGTGATACCCCGCACCTCCACCAAATAACGTTACGTGTAGCTGATGCCCAAGATTATTTCACATTTACTTACAGGGAAGCTAACGGAGGCTATATCAAGCCGGAACACGTCGTCTTCCTTCTCAGTGCAGCCACGCTGTGGCGGCTGTTCCGTATTATCATTTCGCATTTATGTGTTACTGCATTATGGCGTGGTGTAGCACTTATGCTATACATATAACCTCATTACAACGCGTGCAAAATCAAGCAATTGCGGTTTTCCCACTTAATCCATTCCGTAGCAATGCTTCCGAGCTACTTTGTGATTATCATATATTAACAATTGGACAACTACATAATTTCGATCTCATCATCTTATATATTCCTTAATAACCTTATACCAAGTAATATATTGGGTAGATAATACCAATAACCGAACTAGATTTGCTTTAAGACATAGCTGTCTCTCCCCTTTACTACGAACTAATTACGACACTAAGACACCCTACTTTTGTAGCATAACGTTTTAGAACCATCCCCCAATTTGTAATAAATAAACATCTGCACCACCCCTATTTAAAAAGTAAGTATTCTCTGTCTTTTTTGACAAATATGTTTTTTTTTCACATTTTTTATTTCACATATTTCGTCTCGAAAACTGCACAAGATTCTTCGTTTTGCTTCATATCTCCTGCTCGAAGTTACTGGAATTTTGTAATACTTGTTAACCTTTTATTCTTCTGTACAATAGGCTAGTTTATTCTGTATTATCATGTTTGCTTTGTTGGTATAATTTTCCATCAAAACTTTTCTATTACCGATCTTATTTTCTATTGTTGACTATTCCATGTATTGTTATTCCTTCTTACTTTTTAAAATATTTTATTCATACTGTGCTGCGTAATATTGTTATTTGTTTTGTCTACTACCTGACAAGAGGCCCCCTTACAGCCTTTCGTTTATGTATTTGCCATTAGCAACTTAATAATGCATGATTCTGATTCTGCCCTTGACGTGTCATGGTCCTTTCAGCTGATCAGTTAGTTTCGTCTAAAACTGAAGACGGTTCTGCATTCACTGCCGCTTTGAGAAAACTATATATTTTGCACAGAATTTCCTACTCACAAACTAAATGCAAGTGTTACAACAGTTAGAACGTAGCCTGCCTCGGAAGAACTAGGCAATATCTGGCGCCGCTGAAATACCCCAGCAGCAGGGGATTCAAGGCAAAATTTCACTTCATTCCGTCAAACGTTGGAATTGAAGGCAATGAGAAACATTAAGCTCTTACGCGTGACGCGCTATTAGGTTCCCGTACTTTGAGAGCCCCAAAGAATTCAAAGCGACCCAAGGACGCAATACGCAGTCAATTTAGGGCGCTCCACAAAACGTCACATCCACGCTGTGTAGTCCAAAGACTTACTCGCGAGGAAGCTACCCTACAGTATCGCGTTAGGACTAACACCGCTTATGCACAGGCAGGGTATATGTATCGCTTTAAATCTGAGAGACAGGTGTTATAATTCCAATCATACCAGGTTTTAAATAACAGCCACCTCTTCTTGAGCAGCCAAGGCTCAATAGAGTACCTGCTACTGCAGAGTCTTTCGTGACTGAGAACCACTCCTTGTGACGTGTTGTCTGTGCGATTTACATTCTTTCTTTCTTGTGTTTATGCAGCTGGTGATGTTCCCCTGAAATTGTAAAGGGGCGTTCGGACGTGACAAATTTTTGTTGCGTAACACGAGTCTGAGCATGTCTGTTTTTGAATGCATCGACGTTCATCGCGATAAATGGAGAAAAGATTCTGTGACGCACTTCCCCGTCTTCTTATATACATTTTCTTTGGTACTCCAAGTACAATAGGAATTCGAAGCGATATGGAGAGAGATTGAAGGAAAGTGGTTAGGGCGCACGATGTGGCACGCTGCTTTCGTTTATCTGCGTTCACCATTTGGTACGAACATCTCATTTCTGCCACTGCACGAGTTCACAGAAGATATTATTTGTTGTGGGTGTCCTAGTTCCATCCTCTCAAACTATATTTGATTCGCGATTATAACCTCAATGAAAGCTTACGCTGGACTTGTGCCGCTTGGTCCCCGTTGCAAAGGCGCCAGTTTTTCGCTGTTTCTTAAAATATTTTGTCATACAATACTTCATGGCAAAGTCATTCTACGGCCGCTGTGAACATCTCAAACCGCGTCAATCACCGTAATCTGGTAGCAAATGATTCACGCCATTCGAAGTCTTTCTTTCTATAGTCAATGTACTGTAGTTCTCGGAATGGAACCACCTTCTTTCAAGTGTCAAGTCATCAGCAAACAATTTTTTTCCGTGGAGTGTTACCTAGCATTCTAAAATAAGGAGGATGTTCCTGCTATTGCCATACGTGGCTGCACATGTTGTTTTAATCCTGCTGTTTTGTAACCACTCCCCTTGCTACTCCCATACAGTGCGAAGCGTAAAATAAGTAAATAGAGAAATAAATAAATGTCACAGTGCCGACTCTTCCTTCCGTCCGTCTTATGTAATCCAAATATTACTGCTTAATTGCTATGCCTAACCATGGGCTGCTCAGAACTCGAAATCTTCAGATTTATTTCCCATTGACCCTGCGCTTCAATTCAAAATCCCGTCCACATTAAATACAACCAGAGCCTTCGAAACACTCATTCACCGTCTGCGGCTCGGTACCGCGTACACAAAACATTTTCTACAAAAAATTTCAAGAGCTGATAGTCCGGAAGGTACTTGTGGCCACGCAGATGAGGATGTGCAGCATCTTCTGTTAGAATGTCCGCGACACGATACACACAGACAACGTTTAGCACATTATTTAGAGACATTAGACCGCAGGCCCTTCAGCCTCAGGAAGATATTAGGTCCTTGACCAACATATTCGTTGCAAAGACGAGCGTTACTGGCCCCCTAAAGATTTCTAGAAGCGAGCAATATTCTCGGAAACTATTGAAAAGAGTGTTTATCTGTGTTAAACTCACTCTATTGTCAATTCGACGCCTGGGTTTATGTATTTTTCTTTGAATCGAATCCATGCTATCTTATGTGCCGTGATCTTAGCATAGTTACGTGACCGGACTTTGTGTTTACTTTAGAGTAGCTATGTGACTGAACTTTGTGTACCCTTTTTCTGAGTGGGCTTTCAGTTTTAGTGTGACATTAGTGTACTTATGTGACTGTATGTTGTGTTTAACTTAATGCGCCTTTGTGACTGTACTTTGTGTTGCTGTGTTTCTGAGTTGACTTGCAGTATTAGTGTGGTATTAGTGCACTTATGTGACTGGACTTTGTGTTATTGTGATTTGGAGTTGACATTTAAATTTAATGCGTCTAGGTTCATTCTTTTTTTTCTTTTTTTCATACCTCTATGTGAAAAGGAGTAGCCGGCGCCAATTAAAGGCGCCAACATCTCCTAAATACCATATAATAAAAAAGGGAGACAGAAACCAAGCGCTACAACTTTAAACTGAAGTGCATTGAACGGAAAAAAGACGCTTTAGCGGACAAACAACGGAACCAGCCAGAAAGCCAACAGTGACATATACATTATGACGCGGTCTGCATGAAAACCATCTCTTCTTTCAACAGTGATACAGATATGTGGCTTACGCACGTGTCACCACTACAATTTATGTAATAAGCCTCTGATATCTTCCTTGTGATCATGTCACGATGCCTATACAACACGGTTGTTTTTTTAAACTTTGGTTGGCACCCGCACATGGTGCAATACTCAACCAGATATGAACAAGTTGGACATCTTAAAGAATCGCTGTGTTCCCGCAATCGCACGTTTAGAAAACGGCCAGTTTGGCCAATGTAACACCTGCCACATGTCATCGGTATTTTGTACACAAGGCCACGTTTACACAAAGCTACAAGGTGTCTGTCACGCTCTGGTAAAGTGGGGTCAGGTGCAGTCATGGCGGAAGGGATGCCAGATAAAACACGTCAAGTTCGTAACGTACAAACATGGCTTTCTGGATGGTTCCTGTTGTTGTTTTTTTTTTTGTTGTTTTTTTTTTTGCTTTCTGTACGAAAATTCTTGTTCTCAAACTAAATTTCAGTTGAAAATTTTAGCGTTTGGTGTGTGCCTCTCTTCTGCGTTCTTGTGTTTCTTCAAGTTGGCGCTGCTTAAGACCGTGCTAAGAGTTTATTAATAGGATTACGTCCACGTTTCATTTATTTGTTCTTGTTTGTCTTAAGGAATGAGAGCTTGCTCTGCGTCGAAAGAGTTCTCGGCTATGCTTCTTTCATCAAATATTTTATTTCGATGAGATGCTTAAAGCAGACTTGCTTTATCAGCAGTCGTATGTATCACCTCGCACTTATCATTCCCGAAACATTTGTGTGCTCCGTTGTGACACCAAAATTTACTTGGACTTTACTAATACCAACAACCTCTTATGTCTGGACCCCCCTTTTTACTTCCCTCACTGCCATCATTTAACACCAAGAGGTTCTAGACAGCTGCTAACACTTTTATCTGTTCTAGCCCCTCCTCTGTGTAAAGCCTTCGGGCTATTGAGAGTATGCAAATAAATACCGGTGGAACCCATCTCATTACCTTCTCATGATCAGGGTCTCGTGTGAGATACTTCCCTAGATAAAAGTACTGCTGGCGATTGTAAATTATTGTTCCTTTGTCGCGGTATTGAACATGATCTTTGTCTTCTGCCTTAATAATATTCAGCAATATTCTTACACGTTCTCGGATAAGATCCTGAATCATTTGCTGCAATTATCCCCACTGTTGATGAACAGACAATGTCATCTGCAAACCAAAGGTTGCTGAGATATTCGCACTGGTCATCACTCCTAAGCCTTCCCAGTCTAATAGCTTGAGTACTTCTAAGCATGCAGTGAATTGCTTTGGAGAGATTGTCCCCTTGCCTAAGCCCTTTCTTTATTATTTTATTGTTTTATTTAGAGATACCTTACTGGCCCCTAGAGGCATTGTGTAAGGAGGGACAGTACATTAAAAAATTATGACTTACTCAATAGTTAAAATACATATGTGAATACATATAGAAAAAATGTAGGTTAAGCAATGTGCTAATATAGTAATTTAGTGTTACAATATAACCAAGGAAACAAACCGAATGCTTTGGACGCGACAGCTCATTCAGCAATGAAATGTCACACAGTAAAACATAGTCAACAGAATTGCAGAGCTAGCGAGACATAATTAGGCTATAACAAAACAGTATTTAAGGCGTAGTTGCACTTTAATAACGGGAAAGGCAATCGCACAGAATAATATGTCAGGTTATGTAGAGTTGTTTGAAAAATGCGTTGTTAGAAGAAGCCGGAAATTTTCATGGTCACTGTCATAAGCTATGGGGTCACGAAGGTCGTTCCAAAGAAGAATGGCTCTTGGAAAAGCGGAGTAGTTAAATGAATTTGTCTTCCCGTAGATGCGCATGAAATTGAACCGATTGTACAAATTGTGACCTGTAATGAGAAGTTTCAAGAGGCACAAGTGATGCCGCTGTGTTATGGACGTATTTATGAAATAAGGATAGCAGGCCTATATCGCGATGACCATGCAAGGACTGTAGTGAGAGGTCGACTTTAATTTGTGTTATGTTTTTGTTATCGTCATAACAACTTGCAATAAAACCCGCTGCCCTATTCTTAATAGATTCTAGTTTTTCGATCAAATATTTCTGGTGGGGAGACCAGACGGATGCAGCGTATTCAAGCTGAGGTCGGACAAATGTTATGTAAGCTAGTTTACGAATATCTTTAGTATGATTATGTAACTTGCGGCGTATGTACCCTAATGATCTCGAGGAATTAGCGCATATGTAAGCAATGTGCGTTTAGCACGAAAGAGTCCAAGTTAGGTTAACACCAAGACATATATATTGAGTATCATGCAAAATAGTGATGTTATTTAGGTGTTAAAAAACGTAGAGTTGCCATGCTTGCGGCTAAAAGAGACAATTTCACATTCCTGATAGGTAACTTTTTACTTTTCTTGTGGAGAACCAAGGTAGCTGTGGAAATTTTCCAGATATTTTTCAGGATATTATTACGGGGATGGTGGGAGTGTAGACAGAATGTATTTACAATATATATACAAGCAGAGTTATAGTAGTCAAGATGTCTGACCAGCAACAATAGGCAGCTGCCAGCGTCTCGCGATCTCCTTTTTGTTCTTTTATCCTTCCATAACTTGACCTACGGGTGCTGAAGCGCCGTCTCAGCTCATGTTAGGCGAAGAACTGCAAGCGAAGTATGGCTTCAGCCGCGAAAAGTGCACGATGTCAGTAGGCGTCGGACTTGAGGACGGATCAAACTTTAATTCTCGTAATTGACGTCGTTAACTTGACGTAGGACTTCATAAGGCCCGGTGTAGCGAGCGAAGCTCCTGGGAGGGGCCGACACGATGACATGGTGACCAAAGGAGCGCCCAAGCACCTGGGGCGAACTTAACATCGCGATGGCACCGATCGTAGCGCTCTTTTTAGTTATCCTGCGGTGCCAATAGACGAGATCGGGCGACTTGACGCGTCATGCGAGCGTGACCGATGACTTAACGAGCGTACTCAATTGTAACACATGGCACATAAGGTAGGATGGTGTCAAATAACAATGTGCGGTCGTGACCATACAAAAGATAACAGGGTGAATATCCTGCCGTGTCATGCTGGGAATAGTTATACGCGAATGTCACATAGGGCATCGTGGCGGCCTAGTCGCGGTGATCGTTGGAGACGTAGATTGACAGCATCTCTGTGAGTGTTCGGTTGAGGCGTACTTAAGACCGTTCGTTTGAGGTGGTAGGCGGTGGACAGCTAATGCTCTGTGGCACAAAAGCGGAGGAGGTCGTCGACAACTCGAGACAAGAAAAAGCGGCCGCGTTCTGTAATTAAGTAACTGTCGAGGTGCACTGTGGTGAAGGAGGACGCCATCGAGGAGAAAATCTGCAACGTCAGTTGCGCAACTAGTCGGCAACGCCTTTGTTATCGCGTAGCTTGTCGCGTAATCGGTAGCGACGGCGATCCACTTATTCCCTGGAGTCGTCGTCAGAAAAGGGCCAGGCAGGTAAGGCCTACGATATAGAAAGTTTCAAAGGGAACTTCAATTGGATGGAGTCGTCCGACAAGTGGCAGTAGAGGTTTCTTACGGCGCAAACACAATTCGGAAGATGCGACATAACGAGGCTCAGAGTGGTAGAGGCCCGGCCAAAAGAACCGGTGTCGTACGCGGTCGTATGTACGCAAAACTCCAAGGTGTCCCACCGTCGGTGCAACGGGAAGTTGTTCGAGAACGACGGATCGCAGATGACGAGTAAGGACAAGGCGAAACTCAGGGCCCTCAGGGTTGATATTGCGGTGGTAGAGGCCATATTACATTCCGGTGATGATGAGCTGCAAGGATTCGTCACGTTGTTGCCAGCACGCATGTCGGTCATGTCAGTGAAAGCCATCACGCAGGTCTCCGGATCATGCGCAACAGGATCAGGAGGATCCACGGGGTGATGAGAGAGGCAGTCAGCGTCCTTGTTCAGACGTCCAGACTTCTAGATGACAAGAAATGAAAATTCCTGGAGCCGCCAAGCCCAGCGACCAAGCCGTCCTGTCGGGTCTCGGAGGGAAGACCACCAGCAGAGGGCATGGTGGTCTGTAACGACCGAAAACGTGCGGCCGTACAAATATGGCCGGAACTTGGCGACAGCCCAAACTAAAGCCATGCACTCTCACTCGGTGATGGAATAATTTAGCTCAAAAGGTGACAGCAGCTGGCTGGCGTAAGCTATCACGCACTCGGTACCATTCTATTGCTGGGCGAAAACAGCGCCGATGCCGTGGCCGCTCGCGTCAGTGTGGACTTCGGTCGGTGCAGATGGGTCAAAGTGGGCAAGTATGGGAGGGGTGGTCAGAAATCCTATGAGAGTGGCGAACGTGTGAGCCTGCTCCGAGCCCCATGAAAATGGCGTGTTCTTCTTTAGAAGATTTGTTAAAGGCCGAGCAACGTCGGCGAAGTTTTTGAAGAAACGGCGAAAGTAAGAACACAAGCCGACGAAGCAGCGCATGTCAGAAGTAGAACGTGACACAGGGAAAGTACGAACGAAGCGAACTTTTTCCGGATCTGGTTGTACACCGGATGCGGTAACGAGATGTCCCAACATGGTAATCGGACGGCGCCCGAATCGACATTTCGTAGAGTTCAGTTGAAGGCCAGCTTTTCAGAAGGACGCAAGAATGGCAGCCAGTCGGGAAGGTGGCTGCTGAACGTGGGAGAAAAAACAATAACGTCGTCAAGATAACAAAGACAGGTGGTCCATTTGTAGCCTCGCAGAAGAGAGACCATCATTCGTTCAAATGTCGCAGGAGCATTGCATAGCCCAAAGGCCATTACTTTGAACTGATATAAACCATCAGGTGTTACGAAGGCAGTCTTCTCACGGTCCATTTCATCAACAGAAATCTACCAACAGCCGGATCGAACATCAATGGACAAGAATTATTTATCTCCGTGCAAGCAGTCCAAGGTGTCATCGATGCGTGGTAGTGGGTAGACGGCTTTTCGCGTAATCTTGTTTAAGTGGCGATAGCCGACGCAAAAACGCCAGGTACTATCTTTTTTCTTCTTCACAAGGACGACAGGCGAAGCCAAAGGTCTGGCGGATGGTTCGATGACCACTTTGCGGAGCATTTTGTCCACTTCTGATTGGATGACTCTACGTTGAGCATGCGATACGCGATAGGGACACCGACGAATAGGATTCGTGTCTGCAGTGTCTACACGGTGGTGAATAACAGATGTTTGGCCTAAAGGCCTGTCGCCGAAATCAAAGATTTCACTGTACGATTCGAGCAGGAGATGTATGGCCTTGACCTGATAAGAGGTGAGGTCAGGTGCAATCATTTTCGCGAAGTCATCCGTGAAGGAACTAGAGATGTGAGCTGCAATTTGCGCTAATCAACCACTCTCGGCATTCAGACTCTCAATGTCAAATTCGGACGTACTAGAAACGCTAGCCAAGAACATGCCGGTCGGAAGCACTTGAGGACACAGGCTGAAGTTCAAAAGCGGGAGAACGACGTCATTATTCGTAACCGTGATCAGCGTATGCGGAACAGTAACCTTCCGGTTCAAACGCACAGTCGACAATGGGGCGAAGCTCATATTCACCGTCAGGAACCTGTGGCTGTGCGGTCAAAGTGACGTAAGTGACTGCCTCGGGTGACAGACGCACATCTTGGAGCGAGCACAGGCGCGGTGGAACAGTGCTCGGAGCATCGGCGAGTATAGGCAGTTCCAACTGAAGGACGCCGATTGCGCAGTCAATGAGACCAGAAAGATTGGATAAAAAGTCCAACCCAAGGATACCGTGGTGAGGGCAGTTGTCGATCACATTAAAGAGAACAGAAGAGGGCGGCCGGCTATACTTAAACGTTCAGCACACATTCTAAGAACAACCAGCACGCCACCGTCGGCCACACGAAGCGCTTGTGCAGCTACTGGGGTGAGGACCTTCTTTAAACGTCTACGTAGGCTAGCACTCATCACCGAAACGTGGGCTCCAGTGTCGACGAGTGCTTGGACAGGTACGCCGTCTACTTGCACTTCTCTTTGTGGGCACAGACAGGATTTGCTGCAGTAGTAGTCAATGCAGCGCCACCTCCGAGGGCTGCATTTCTTAGTTTTCCGAAAGGGCGCGGCCGAAAGCCACAGGGGACGAAAGGTGACGTGGCTGCGGCGAACGGGAAGATGGGCGACGTGTTTGCGGTGAACGAGACTGGTGCCTGCGCGGCGATGGTGAGCGACTGTACCACGTGTTCCTGGCGTAGTTGTTGGCACTGTAAGACTCGGTGGTGGGCGAAACACGGCGGGCATTGCCGACAAAATGGTTCAAGTTGGTCGGCGTGCGAGGTGTTGAGGGTCACGAGTTGCGACATTATCGGGTGACATGCCCAATGCGGCGACAGGTGAAACATATCGGCTGGTCGTCCGCAGTTCTCCACTCAGTCGGGTAGCGATAACGCGAAGAGAAGCGTCGGGGTGAAGCTAAAATAGTAGAAGGGCATTCGTTGGCTCTGAGGTTGGAGAAGCACAGACAGAATGTAGACCAATGTTTTAAAGTTCCTGGCGAACGATGGCTTGTATGAGGGGAACTAAAAGAGGGGTAGCATCAAGGTTCCGCGAACAGTAAGCTGCAGGTGCCATCGCTTCCAGTTCACGTCGAACGATTCCCACCACGTCCTCTGATGGCGACGCATGCTTCTGTGCGGGCTGATCTCCACACGTCAACATTGCGGCAGTATTGGGAAGTCTGGCGAATGGTTGCAGGACGCGTCGGCTTTAGGCCTGCTCGAACTGTCGGCACTCTTTGATGATGGCATCAACTGTAGAGCAGCTTTTGCACATGAGCAGATTAAAGGCGTCGTCAGCAATTCCCTTCAGCACGTGCCCGACCTTCTCATATTCTGTCATGTTGCGATCGGCTTTACGACAGAGCGCCAGCACGTCCTGGATGTACGAGACATAGGACTCCGTGGCGGATTGGGCATGGGAGGCGAGTTCCTGCTTTACGGCAATTTTACGGCCGGCTGGTTTGCCGAACAACTTTTTTAACTTCTCTTTGCATTGGTCCCAGCTGGTTAGCTTTTCTTGGTGGTTTTTTTACCACACCTTTGCCGTGCCTCTTAGGTACAACAGCAGGTTAGCTAGCATAAGCGTAGGGTCCCATCTGTTGAGTCCACTCACACTTTCGTACATAGCCAAGCTCTCTTCAATGTCGGCGCCATCGGTCCGCAGAGAGTTCCGGAATCCTTGGGTTGCAGAACCGCAACCTATGGGGACAGCGACCTAGCTGGCGACGGTGACGTTGGAGGCGGCAACGACTTGATCCCGCGTGCTCACCGTCAGTCATGGTGGGGACGGTGATGCGACGTCCACTGCGGAGCTCCGTTTCCAGCCATGGTACCCAGCACCTTCCACCAATATGTTACGGGGAGGTTGGGAGTATAGGGAGAATGTATTTACATTATATATAAACAAACAGAGTTAATGTCATCAAGGTGGCTGACCAGCTTTCAACACGCAGCAGCCAGCGTCTCGCGATCTTCTTGTTCTTTTCTCTTCTTTTATCCTTGCGTAACAATATTCACGTATGCCTCTTGTACTCTTTGATTACTCAACGCCATCATGACAGCTTTCAGAATCTATGAAAGCCATATAGAGAGGTTGATTGTACACCGCCGATATCTCAATTACCTTACTGATGACATAGACGAGATCATTGTAGAATATCCCTTCCTTAAGCCGGCCTGTCTTCTAATTTATTAGTTGGTTGGTTGCTGCCACATGAAATTATGCAAATGTGGTTTTCTTGATAGCCCGTGTGACGCATGCCTATATGTAGAGCACTTGTGTATGCAATCCCGACACCAATGATGTGCTCTTATGCCTGATCAGTGTGCCTTGTAAGTACGACACATTCACCTATGAACCCAAGTGAAAGATAAAGTTTATTTTATTTTCAACGAAAATAGGGCGCCAAGACAAAAGGCAGGAGCCTGACAAGGTCCTGGTCACCCGTAGAATAGCTGGAAATCTGCACAAGCACTTCACAACAAATTCACAATGAATTTCTCAAGCATTGCAAAAAGCATTACGCAGTAAGAACATGCATGAAATTTGTACAAGAAAAGAATAACTAAATCGCATACACAACTTATCGTATGAGCGGTATAAAGATACATAATTTTTTACAAACATAAAAATGTCAGTCCTAAAACACAGAAACAATATCACAAAGCTGGTTACAAGTGTGTAAGAGAAAAACATCTCAAAGGTAAAAAAATTATTACAAAGTCTATCGACAAAATAAATATCCGATTCCGTTTGTTCCAATAGGCGTTTTTAATTATATATTTAAAACGATTTTGTGGAAGGTAATATTCAGTTTCAAAGGGAAATTGATTTATTACAGTAGGAATTTGGTAGCTTAGTGTTTGCTTGCCGTAATTGGTGCGTGTGATTGGAACAAGCTTACGTTTCGTCCGGAAAGCATATCGGCTGCTGGAATTATCTGGACAAGAAAAGAACAATTGATTACGATGGATATACTTAAGTAGAGAGAAATTATATACTTCCTTTACTTCCAAGGACTCGGTATAACTGTATTGCGCTGCATTGCGCCGGAAAACAGCACGTGTAGTGCATCTGTAGGAACTGTACTTGGGGCGCTCTAACGTAAAATGATTCCAAACTGTGTTGATTCCAATTTCTGCAATCAGCCTCCACGATTGATCAAAACATTTTCGGGCCACTCCCAACTTCGCCTGTCTGTTACACGATGTCACGAAAACCGCGATAGCTCGCCGTCTGATATAACGTGTACACACTGATTATGCATGAATAAACCGCACAAAAGAAAAATAATCATTCCTGATTCGACGCCTTTTCACCATTATCCCTCCAATTTTTTCTGGCTACGCCCACTTCGCCTGTCTGTCACGCGACCTCACAAAACCGCGAAAACTCACCACGTCAAAGTGACGTGTATGCGAATAAATGCATTAATATGCCGCACAAAACTGAAAATTTCTCTGAATCGCCACAGACTGCCCCGTTCCGAAAGGAATAGAAGATGGCTGCCCGCCGATCGCTGAGGCCCTCGTTACTCGCACCTGCCGGTGAGTATGCATTTATCTGCGCATGATAAAGCTTTTTGCGTGGCCGTAAAATGATATCGAGCCCTTTCGGCATGCATACGACATCGCTCTGCCAACTATTCCTTGCTGAGGATCCGTTTTAGCGGTAGTGTTATCCTTCCGTTGCACGCCGCCGCGATTTTCGACCAGTCACCGCAAGCTAAGTAAGGCGAAGCGGGCCATTCGGAGAAGCTGGCACCACCCTCTTCATGCGGTTATCTATTTTCACTGTGCTGGCTCGGCCCCATCGAAACCCTCTCCACTGGACCGTGCTCCTCGCCTCTTGTCAGCCAATTAGATAAGAAAAACCGCTCAGTGTAGACAATGTTATTGGTTTGGAAAGCGAACAGAGGTGACCTCCTATAAACGAGGAGAGTGTTTGATTGGGTAGTTCATACAACGCTGCGGGTCATTGCCCGATGTTTCCGTCGGTGGTTACGTAAATTTGACGTCAGGAGTTCGGAATCAAAACATATTGGAATTATTTTACGTTATAGCGCCCTTGGTGTACTTTATGCGGGACACTTGACTAATCGCTAACGTTCACTGTAGTTTTGCATGTTCACCTCATTCCTGCCTCTTCCTTTCACTGTCTCCCCATAACTCCTTCCCCCACTACGTAGTAGAAGGCCAGAGACAAGGATCTGAGGCTGACTTCTCCACTTACCGTCAAAAAACTTTTATCTCTCCTCTTTTTACGTGTATAGCGGGATATGTGCATTCGGCTGTCATCAGCGTTAAGTTGTGTTTTTCTCTACTTTCATTGTTTTTCATTTATTATTTATACATTTCAGTTAAGCATAGCGGTTAATAGACAATGTGCATTTTGAGGCTTCATTGTCCATTTTCTTCTCGCGGTTGTACCTCACGCATATAGAAAGACAAGTCTCAGCCACCGCGTTAGCCCTGTCGCTATTCACTTTTGCTACGAAGCACGATATCATGGAAGCAGTGTCTGGCTGCATCGGCCGAATTACGTTGGAGGCGCCATGTAAAACCGCCCATGCACCGTGCATTGAGTCCACCATTAGAGAAAAACAGGTAATAACAATTATTCTGCAACGCAGGCCGATGGCGTTTCGCATACCCTCTAGAGACAGGTTTCACACATTATACCCGATAAATTAATTAGAAATGTTGGTTCAGAAAGGCTGTTGCGAAAACAGGGAAAATAAACTTGAATATAACTGCATAGACAACATAACACCGCGAAGTGAACGTGCATACGACATCAGAGTACCCAAGAAAAAGGCTGAAAACTGCTGACATCGGCCCTGCTTCAGAAGCGAGGTTTCGCTTTCGTTTATTGGAACTTAGAGTCCAATATTTCTCGTGTAATGTTTCCGTTGCGCTGAAGCTGTGCGAATGTCGTTTCACTGGTGTCGTTCCTCTCGAACGCGGGAAAAAGAGCTCGAAAAATAAAAAAGCGAGACACGACTGACTTCACCTGTGCGGTGTAGTTGCTTTCGTGCTATTGGCTTTTCAGTGTGTAAACGGCACGAGCGAGCGCAATAAAAGTACGCCCAGGAACGTAATGGAGCCCCTGGAACTGGCGTGCAGCGCGTAAATTTTAGCTAATGGGGGGCACGCGCGCCGTGCTGAAGACCATGGCCTAAGCCTCACATGCACTTTTCTGCGTGAAGAACGTGATCAAGACAAGCTTAGATAAATATCGGGTCTTGCCTCTGCTCTCTCTCTTTCAACACCATCTCCAGGTAGCGCTGTCGACATTGCAGCCTCCCTGTCCTTCGTCTCTCTCTCTGCTTACATCTGTGCTACAAAAACATAAGCGCGCTTTGCTGTGATGCTGTCCCACTGCAATGTAGAAGGGTTCGCAAGATCCTCAGCAGCTTTCTGTGTAACCTGCGCGATTCTAATAAGGTAGAGGAAGCAAATAAAGATATAGAGTACGGGTACTCAATAGTGCAGTTCGCTATACTCCTCAACGAAGCATTCCATTTCTCGCTTCGACGTATTCATTCTTTGCATGCCATTGCACTTTTTCCCATCACTTACCTTAAAGCATCTGTCATCCTGAGTTCATCAGACTGTACCGTAATTAACGCGCCAGGGAGAAACAATCTACATCCCTGTCTAAAAAGGGTGCTGTCATTTGGAAGACACTTTCTTGAGAGCCAAAAGCGATTGAAACATTATAAGAATCAGCAGAACCCATCCCACGATGACTGTGGATGGTAATGCCTTAAGCATTGAGTCAATATGGCGACACAACCCACTGCCACAATCGAAACATGTTATGTATGAGGCGTGTACTACAGCGGGACTCCTCTTTCGCGCTTCCCTAAAAAATACTCGGCGCCATCTAGCAGTGCCGCCGCGAAGCCTGCTCGGTTCCTCCGAAATTCATGGCGCGCCGGTGAGTGATAAGAATTGTTCCGTCGCTTACCGGCACACCCAGTGACACATAATGAGTGACACAAGTTGGCGAGAGGTTCAGTTAAGCGTGACAAATACCCATTCATGGCGCAGCAGGCAAAGCGTTTACGTGAAAGACGTCCGTTGAATATGTGGCACACACCAAGTGCATTTCTATAGCGCAGCCTACTAAAGCACCGGGTTGGCATCTTTTAGGAACCCTCTTGGCGTGGGTTCGATTTCGTTCAATATCGCAGAAATTTAAGGGAGCTTTTTCGACATTGCAGAGTGGCCCAATCCTATAGTGGCACAATCATGGTTACCCAAGTTGGCGTCAAAGACGTTTATTGAAGAGCGGCACACACCTACTGGTACATCATGCCCAGAGCTAAAAGTCGGCTTCAAAGAGCTCCATTAAGCATCGCCTCCTACCGAGTCCCGCATCTACAGTGACCCATGTCGGTGTGAAAGACGTTCGTGGAAGAGCAGCACGTATACGTACGCATTGCCACTTCATCAGGGACACAAGTAGATCCAGCGGTTGGTTTCGAATCATGTAGGAGGGAACACGGTTACATACATACATACATACATACATACATACATACATACATACATACATACATACATACATACATACATACATACATACATACATACATACATACATACATACATACATACATACATACATACATACATACATACATACATACATACATACATACATACATACATACATACATACATACATAGTTAGGCTCGGGAAAGTGCGTGAAGTCATTCGAGAATAGCAATGCAATAAAAGAAATTGTCGCAGTGTCACCCGAAAGCCGAAGCATCAATTGCAATAGCAAATTAGTAGAGAGCTATGCGGAGTAAGGATAGTAGTTTTATCAGCTGTATAAACTTGGACATGCAGCATCACCAGCAACGCGTAGAACTGTTGTCGACGCCGTCGGCCTTTTGCCCGCGTTAGCACCTTACGCGCATGGCGTTACTGACTGTTCCCGGTGCCTCTTGGGGCGGCTCGGAGGTTTTTGACGAGATCAGAACGGGACACTCGTCGAGCAGCGTCGGAAGTCTTTACCATATTCTCGCCTCGCAACGTTTTTATATAAATAGGCATTTGGTGCCGCAGCGAAACGTCGCCTCCCCTCCCTCCCTCCCGTCCCCCCACGGCCTTTCGCGTGACGGAAGAAGTCACGTTTGCTCTTCATATATGGTGATTCTAAAGGAGGAATGAGACGCTTAATTCTGCAGCCCTTCATGGAGCACGGCGCAGAAGGCGCGTTTGCTCTCCGCCGTGCGCTCGCTCCTCGCGAAAGCGCGCGTCCCTCGTCCCCTTTCACTCGCACAAACAGCATACGGGGCGCGGCGACAATTTCATCACCGTTGACATCATACAGATCCTCACGGCGACGCCGACGGCAGAAATCCGCTTTGGAGTGTCCGTGTAATTGCAATCGCAAAACATTCAACCAGAATCTATGTCGCGATGAATGTGGCCGATAATGCGAATATCATTAAAGGCATGTAGCCGTACGCCGCGTATTGCCGCCGCACGCACATGAAGAGGCAACGCCGCTGGCAACCTACGACAAGTGACATCATCATCAGCCTATATTTATGTCCACTGCAGGACGAAGGCCTCTCCCTGCGATCTCCAATTACCCCTCTCTTGCTCTAGCGTATTCCAACTTGCGCCTGCAAATTTCCTAACTTCATCATCCCATCTGGTTTTCTGCCGACCTCGACTGCGCTTCCCTTCTCTTGGTATCCATTCTGTAACCCTAATGGTCCACCGGTTATCCATCCTACGCATTACATGGATTGCCCAGCTCCGTTTTTTTCCCCTTTTTATGTCAACTAGAATATCGGCTATCCCCGTTTGTTCTCTGATCCACACCGCTCTCTTCCTGTCTCTTAACGTTAGTCCTAAGATTTTTCGTTTCATCACTCTTTGTGCGATCCTTAACTTGTTCTCACGCTTCTTTGTTAACCTCTAAGTTTCTGCCCCATATGTTAGCACCGGTAGAATGCAATGATTGTACACTTTTCTTTTCAACGACAGTGGTGAGCTCCCAGTCAGGATTTGGCAATGCCTACCGTATGCACTCCAACACAATTTTATTCTTCTGTAAATTTCTTTCTCATGATCAGGTTCCCCTGTGAGTAATGGACCTATATATATATAAACGTACTCCTTTACAGACAATAGAGGCGGAGTGGCAATCCTGAATTCTTGTTTTCTTGCCAGGCCCTTGAACATTATCTCCGTCTTCTGCATATTCATCTTCAACCCATTTCTTACACTTTCTCGATTAAGGTCCTCAATCATTTGTTGTAATTCGTCTCCATTGTTGCTGGATAGGACAATGTCATCTGCAAAACGCAGGTTGCTGAGATATTCGCCGTTGATCCTCACTCCTAAGCCTTCTCAGTCTAAGAGCTTGAATGCTTCTTCTAAGCATGCAGTGAATAGCATTGGAGAGATTGTGTCTCCTTGCCTGACCCCTTTCTTGATAGGTAACTTTCTGCGTTTCTTGTGGAGAACCAAGGTAGCTGTGGAATCCTTGTAGATATTTGCTAAGATATTCACGTATGCCTCCTGTACTCCTTGACTACGCAATGCCTCTATGACTGCTGGTATCTCTACTGAATCAAATGGCTTTTCATAATCTATGAAAGCCATATAGAGAGGTTGATTGTACTCCGCAGATACCACGACACAACTGATAACACGACACAACTGACGGTCGTCTGTTCATCGACGATAAAATCATCGGGCTGCTCAATCCTAGAGAGGCTCGATTCCACCATCGGTCACGCAGTTTTTTCAGAGACCCGAAACGAGGCGACGCAGGAACCTACCTACTTATTTACGGTAAAATGTCTCCAATAATCGAAAGGATGCTTCGGCTTAATGACGCCGCAATATTAGCCAACCACCTGAACGCGTGCTTTGAAGAGGAAACTTCCAAGCAATCAGCAGCAACTTTGTTGGGTTACAATATTATATGGTCGACAGCTACTGAGTTTTCATAGAAAACTGTTGAGCCAACGACGTCTTCAGAACGCCTCAACAAAACTCGAAACTTTTTTTATGTAGCGAGTGGATGTGCACATTATTGTTCTATTGTCTGGCCATGGCATACATTCTCATTTCAAAGGCATACTGACGCATGAATAATCGCGTTGAATTATTACGCGGTAAAAGTGACACTACAGGCGTGTCTTTACATTTTCGCTCTTGATTATCTGCCATCATAGGCTGTTTCCGGCACGCGGCTTCTATTTTGGAGACTATAATTTCTAATAAATAAATACACATAGATTTATTAGGTTATACCAGAGCGTCGGGTAATTCTACAACACTTTCCACCGGTTCACACTCCCTGTTTGGCCGTCTGGAAATCCATTTTGGCGGCTACTGTGTGGCTCAAGACTCCTGCTCCGTCAATAAGCTGCTCATGTGTCCTCATTCCCCTTGTGGAGAACAGTCAGTACGATATGGAGAATGACTTGACAGTGTATCGAATGCTGAAACGCGCAATAAAAGCGCAAATGGCAATATGTTCACTTGGGAAGTGATATCGCACCTTTTGTTTTCTTTCTGCCTTTTCCGCCCATATTTCCCATCTATTTCAGCAACTGTTCTGACGCGATTTTTTTTTCAGCCCGACGTCAAGGCCCGCTACGTGAGTGGGGTCGATCTGCACAGTAATCAATTTCTGTGAGTCCTACGCTTTCACCGCTCCGGTAGCTCCCCTGTCTCTAAAGGGAATGCATCTTATTAGCGACGGATTCTAATCCTATGGTTCGAGATGGCTTTCACCGTTGTGGGCCTCGTCACGTCCAATTGATTCCCGAAGAAAGAAAATCCTGATTCCTTCAAGCCACCTGAACCGGCTGCGCATTTGCTGCTCAGCAGCTTACTCGAATACTTCGTAAAAGTCCCCGGCTTTAAGTTCTTTTCTAGGCGCAGTAAGGAGACGGAGTCACGCAATGTCGGCAATCCATTCGAGTTTTCTATTTAAGCTTCTCAGCCCTCTGTTTAGGCGAGCGGGCTAATTTTTTACGTACGCCATAAAAAGAGCTTTTGAAAGCTTCCACAAAAAGCCGATTTATGTCGAACGATCGACGTCGGCACTTTTAAATAAGCATAAAAAGCGCAGGCCGCTGCGTTTGTGGAATCGCCATGACCAGCCTCCAGAAATATTGTTAGGAGCAGAAAAAGAAACACCTGGAGAATGCTTAAGCTTCGCCTTTAAGAGTGGAACAAGATAGCATTCAAAGATTACTGACTGTTCCTCACGCTTCAAGGCAACTGCAGCTTATGTAACTGGAAACGCTGGCGGCGAACGCTATGCACGAAGGCGAGCTTTCCGGTTCTTTTTTTTTTCTTTCGCCAGCACGGCGGGCGCAGCCATTTCCGTGCATGTGCGGAGGCGAGCGCCATCTGGATGGTGCTGCAAGACACTCCAACTTAGAGCTCAAACGACAGTTGGAAAAGGGCGTATGATAGAGTTGGCGGGTAGCTGAATTATGTTTTCTCGTACATTCAAATTACAATCCGACACCACCATGTCTGCAGCTTGTGTGTAAGTAGTAATTTTCAAATTTTCTGATGCATCTTACTTTTAAAAATTGAATTCAGTAACGGCTCCGCGTCACGCAAAGGGCCTATACGTTGGTCGCGAGGCTTGGTTCGGGATGATTTTTCTCATACGGACAACGCGCCGATGCCGACACCGGATACTCTGCGACACGGGGTCCTTAAGGCCAAACTACACGTACGTGTGCGTCGCGCAAGAGCTCCCGCCCCCACGCCTCACGCATGCGTAGAAGGCGCGGGACAGATCGTACGCGCCGCAGCGGGGCTCGAGCACAGATATCTAATGTTCACGCACGCTAAGAAATAGCGTTGTCCAACATGGCGGCACTCATGGCTCACGCTTCAGCGTGAATTCTCGTGATGGCTATGTTCTCACGCGCGTTGATCGCAAGTAACTATTGAAATGAGCTTTCACTTTCTCTAAACTCACCTGAAACATTAGTTATGAGCGTATAGCTCGTCCAATTTCTGATATCGTTCTGCGATTCCGGCGCCCGTAGGCCTAACGAGACGCATCCGCATAGCAACAACAAGATGGCTGCTAATGGATTGTCTTGGCTTGGGTATGCTTGGCACGAGGCACCAGACGAAACGATGTCTACCAAGGCGAAAATGTGAGCCAAGTGGGCGCGCGCTGGCGCGTGTCTTGTAAGTTCAAACCGCCGTTACTCGCGAGGCGCGGCAAACACAAGGCGCGTGGGCGCGAGCTTTCGCGCACCGGTACGCGTACGTGCAGTTTGGCCTTTAAGGGCAGCACCGTTCGGCGTAGCGTTGAAGCGCGTGTATGCTCGGCACGGCGACGCCACGCCACGCCAGCGAAAGCGCAGCACTCTACAGTCCGGCGCGAGGCGCGGCCGACGTATCCGTCGTCCGTCGGCATGCTCCGGCACACAATAACAGTCAGTAATGTTGGTACAGCGCAATGGCTGACGTCTGAGCTCACTGTCAAAATGAATATAAAAATAGAGTGAGGAAGCAGAAAGCAACGTGATGCAAACAGAAAAAAACAATACGAATTACAATTGAATAGGAAAATCATTATAATACAAGGGATATACGAACAGAGTAAATGTCACAGGACTTAAGGATTGTTTAACGCAATAGAATGAAATACTTCCAAAACTGATCATTCCTGGACAAACAGTGAAAGGCAAAAGAACATAAAAGAGAATACTCTCTCAGAAACGGCATACGGAGTAAATCACACACGACTTAAATTAGGCCTGTGTCACGCATAAAAGTAAAAAAAAAAAACACCTGCTGATGCAGCGTAAGGCTTTAGCCTGAGTTTGATGTTCATTGTGCCGCACGTCATTTTGGGCGGCGATAGTGTGCGGTGAGTGCGACCGGCTGTGATAATCCTGCTGCGCTACCCCTCTATCTCTCTTTCTACTTTCTCCTTCCCTCTCTACCTCCGCCTACCCCATAACAAGCCTAATGTAGCGAACCAAATTTATGTTCTGGTTAACCTCCCTTCCTGTCTACTTGTTAATTCTATCTCATCTCTCTCACTCTCTCTAAGGGAGAATTCCCCTATATTGAGTACGATAACATCTTGCAGTGCAAGGCATATAGCTTGAAGGAGGTTTAATAAACTTTTTCTTTCTGTTATGAAACGCTTGCATCTGAAGATTATTACGTGCTTTACATGGGAGCCCATTTCAATCTACTCCGATGTATTTTAAGTTAGATGTGGCGAATAAACGCCATATTGAGCCGAATGCGATGCAAGCTCGCACGATCACGCCTGGCGAGGCCACGGAGCATGCAAAGCAATCCGAACAAGCTTGCAGATCCCGCCCCATCCACAAATTTGCGTCTGTTCATGTCCATATGCGAATGGCAAGAGTAACTTTGCGAGTAGCCCAGGGGCGACAGCTTAAGAATTTTTCCTTGTTACGTAACGCTTATAAAAGCGGCCGTCTGGGCAGCCAGTATAACTAAGATGACAGATCGAGGCTCATGCTCTACACGAAACACAGATGTTTGGACAACTTAAGCCATTCTGTAACGCCCTACAGATTGCAGTACTTCTTGACTATTTGTAAGTTCAATTTATGCTATTTTCGTCCGTACATATTGTCTTGCAACAGCAGAGGGCCACATGGTCTTAGTCGGCTGACGGTGATATCGACGAAATGGCTTGAAATACGCTCAGTCGCATTTGTCGCGGCTGCCACTGTGTTTTTTTTTTTGTATTACCGTGTAAACAGTGGTACATGCATCCATGTAACATACGGTATATGTTGCGTTCGTGCTCCAGCGAATTCATTTCGTGGAGGTGCTCGGCTGACATTTCCTGCGCGTCCACTTTATCAACCAATCACGAAACATCGAAGCGTCCTCCAAATTTTTTTCCCCGTCGTGATGACCAACAGAGCGACGACTGCGAAGCCAGTCACGGCTCTCCCTTAGCTACTGCAGGGACGTAAATCACGCAGGAATAACATTTGCTCAGCGTTGTTTCTACCATTCGGCGACCTGCACACGCCGCGCGTACGTTCGCATACTTTTTCTCTCTTTATTGGGCTGTTTACTGCCCTGATACTGTATTGTGGTGCCGGCGCTAGCGATGAAGTATTAACACAGCATCAAACACTTCTGCTATTCTTTTGCACCTATGTGAGCCGGGAACATTTGTGAACTTGGACACCGAAGAGTCGATCTACATCTGCGAGCGCGTCAGCAACAATGAAAGATCGACCACGATGCTGATGTTAGCGAATATGAAATTTGCCCGAAATGAATGGTGCACGTGTAGTTTCGAAAGCATGAAGACGATTTGACAAGTTGGTGTACTGGCAATGAGGAAGTTGGCCAGTTTTCTGGAGGTCATTTCGTCGTCAGCAGGCCGCTATGGAAATGTGGGGGTCCCTAATTTCGTTATCGACTGAATCGTGCAAACATGAAAGCGAGGGGCCTTTGTCCAAGCGCTAGCACCAACGTGATTCAAAGTGTCAAGGTTTGTCGCTTATTACGGAGAGTTGCCGACGACGCATTTATTTCCGCGGCTATGGGTTCTTATTATCATCAAAGGGATATCTGATGACAAATTGGTGTATTTTATGTTGTGTCTGAACGCAATATTATATTGTGTCTGAACCCCAAGTCGAACAAGAGGAAAACATTTCTTTCCGATTCTAAGCCTTTTTTACCGCGAGCCTTCCGCGATTGGTCAAGATGTTTTCGAGCTGCGCCCACTACACCTCTTTGTCATGCGACGTCACAAAACCACGCAAGCCCACAGCCTAAAAGTGACGTGTACGCATTAAAGATGCCATATTATGCCAAACAAAACTGAATTGTTTTCGGAATAACCGGGGAAGCCTCGTTCCAAAACGAATAGAGGATATCTACGCACTGATCGCTCTGGCACTTGCTACTCAAAGCTGCCCGGGAGAATGAATTCATTCGCGTACAATAACAATTTTTGTGAGGCAATATGTCATTTGTCGAGCCTTTTCGGCACGCATACGAAATTCCCCTGCCAGGTCTTGTTCGCTGGGGATCCGGTTTAGCGTCGTTTTTTGCCTTCGGTTGCACACCGCCGCGATTTTCGACAAGCCACTGCAAGCTAAGCAAGGGCAAGCGGGCCAATCACAGACGCCAGCACCACCCTTCTCATCTGGTTTTCTACTTTCACTGCGCTAGCTTAGCCCCGCCGAAACCATGTCTACTTCTGCCTGCTCCTCGTCTCTTGTCAGCCAATTAGATACGAATACTCTGTCAAGGTAGGGAATGTTGTTCACTTTGAAAGTAAACAACAGTGACCTGCTATAAATGAGGAGAGTGTTTGATTGGGCAGTTCAAACAGTGCTGCGGATCACCGTCCGATCCTTGCGTCTGTGGTTACGTAAATTTGACGTGAGGAGATTGGAATAAAGGTAGATTGGAACAGATTTTCGCCATAGGGCCCATGCTCTTTTAAACTAGTCTCTAGCTACACCACGGTCATGGTGTAATACATGCCAATGAAAACAAATGCAAGAAACGTTTTGCTGTCAACGTGACGAAAAATTGCATTATTTAGTTTATCAGTAATGTGTCAATAAGCATGTTTTAGATTCTTATTCTAGCTAAAATATACCAGATTCGACTTGAAATGAAACGAGCGCGTGTAGTCGACAGAAAAGAAAGCCATGCAGACGGTGCGATAAAGTGTTTGCTGAATTGCACGAGTAAAATAATGCTTCTAGAATACATTACTTTGTTCGTCCTGTTCTTGAGTAAAGGTCACTTATTCGGCGCACATATATAACGATGATAACGTTTAAGAAATACGGAAAATTTGAAAACACGACAAGAATGTGTATCCAATCCCTCTATTTTTATTTGTGTGCCTCATATGCAAATCGTGGTTCTGGCCCGTAAAGCCCCAGAATTCACTCGTTTTAATTTGTTTATGAATACCTTACAGGCTTTCAGGAAGACATTGGCTAAGGGCAGAACTACGATTACGTCAGTGTCAAACAAGCGTTATTCGAAAAAGCAAAAAAAAAAAGCATCAACGAAGCCAAAGCACGGTTCGCCGAATGCTCGCAACATCAAAAAAAAAAAGAAAAAAACAAACAAAACAAGAAACGCATAATATTCGCCTTTAAGATTGGAACGCCATAGCATTCAAAGATCCCTGACGGCTTCTCGCGCTTCCCGGCAACTGCAGCTTATGTAACCCTAATGTTTACCGGTAAGCGCCGGCGGCAAACGCTATGCACGAAGGCGAGCTTTCTGGTAGAAACGCGGCCTCTTGCGTGTGCCGATCCCGGAAGTTGTGCACAGCAGCGCAAAAAAAAGGAACGTAATTTTCAGGTTTCTGTTATTGTTTCGCACTTTTACTATTTCAGTCTGAGAATATAAGAGACATGCGCTGTCGGTGTTTTGTTTCACAATATTTGTTTGTGGGCTGTCATTTTCAAAATTCCGAAGAATAAATTTTGTCATGAATGTAAGACAATTAAGGTATGGGCAACTTTAGTGATATAATGGCGTGACAATATAACCCGCAGATACCGCATGTCATTAGCAAAGCGTGGCATATATACATATATCTAAATATAACTTTGTCTAGTTGACAACGCCACCGACGCCGACACGGGGCCCTTAACGCTTTCGCGTTAATATTGCGTCGGGGATTCGTGCGCCCACATGTAGGAGGCGGTTAATCATACGGAAGTTTGCGTATTCACAGAAACTCACGTATTCAATCATAGTTGGCCGTACAGGTTTTTTCGGACACGAAATGGAACGTCGAACGAAATCGAGCAAAAAATGTCCCCGGGCACCCAGCCAAAAAATATTTGGTTAGTAGCTTAGAAAAAGGTAGCAGTATTTGCTTTCCACAGGGTAGTAACTGCTTGTCGCATATGTTACTACCCTGTTAGTAACTGCAAGTAGTAACGCAAGGGTAGTAACAGTTACTGTTGCCGTTACTAACTACAGTGACTAATAAAGTAGTAACATATGTGACGATCAGTTACTACCCTCAGGAAAGCAAATACTACTGTCTTTTTTCTAGGACTGCCGGACCACAAACGCGACACGAGACATATCAGTTAAAAAAGCAAAGTGCAAGTGAAAAAATCACATCATCTCACCCTACGGGCAACCATGGTGGGATGCGAAAGCATCGCGGGGGGTGCGCATCGAGTTTCCGTTTCGTTTCACTTGGCAACACAACCCAATGAAAGTTAGAGTGAGAGAATGTATTCAGAAGAGAGGAGACGTTTGTACGGGGTTGTTGCGTCTCTATTTAGAGATCGTACGTGATTCCTAGCATGGGTGCGCGTGGTATCTTGAAGACGATCCCGAAGTTCGGGGTCCGCTTGCCGACGCTGACGTTTTCGTTCGGCTCCCGAGCCTTTCTCTGCTCCGCGGCGGTGGCGCTGCCGCTGCAACTAACGCCGACGTTGACGGTGATCCGCTGCAACTAGCGCAGATGTTGACGTTGTTCATGGCGTCTCGCACATCGTTGCACAGAGAGAGAATGATGGAAGCACAGCGAACGCGCGCTTTATACTGCGCCGCGACACTTGCGCCGCCTACCGGCGTACCCTTAGAGACAGAGGCAGAGAGTGAGAGAGAGAGAGAGAGTTATATGCAATGATTTGCTGCGCCACACCTGTGGCGGAGAGGGGGAGAGGAGAACGTGCACCTGCGTAGGAGAGGAGAATGATGGAGAGTGGCGCATGCGCAGTATGGGTGCGGACGCCGCAGAAGGGACACTGCCCCGAGCGTGAGATGCTCTCGCATCTACAATTAAAGAAATCAAGGAACGCAACAATGTAACTGTGCCATAGGCAGGATACACTACAGACAAGGCAGTAAATAAAGAACAATTAAAGTGCGGACATTTACTTCATCGTCGTAACAAGTGATGTTGAACCTGATCCAATCGTACAAAAAACTAAAGTTAATGTTCTTCCGTTGCAGCTATACACGGGTGTTCTCGCATTTTTTCAAATTTTCGCATTTTTTCGAAAAAAAAGCTGCAGCTGTCGGGAAGCCTGATAAGCAGCCAGGGATTTTTGAATGCTATCGTGTTCCACTCTTAAAGGCGAAGCTGAAGCGCCTTCCAAATTTTTATTTTCTCTTTTAGCCTGCCCTTCGCTGCAACCAAGTCGCGCATGTGCTTTTTACGCGCCCAGCTCTTGTTTAACCCGAACACACACACCATCATGCTGCTAGATTACACGTATACCATCCGTTCCCCCTGCTGCGCATATCGTATTTTGTTTAATTCGCTACTTTATTTTTCACTTTCTTTGAATACTATAAGCTCTGCGAAGTTTGCTGTTATCGATTGGATACGTATATATAGAGAGAATAATTTATTAAAATGGTGTTTCAAGGCCTATTCAGGGAAGTCACTAAAGGAAAGGGAGCTAGGTATGGCTCTCTATGGAAGGTTGGCACGCGAAGATGCATAGTGTCTCGTTAACATAGGCTCGTGGTCTGATCCAGTGCTCAAATGTTGTCAACTCCTTAGTCCGTCACATATCTCAGAATGTATTCACATTCCCACACACCGTGGAGAAGATTCACAGTTTTTTCCCTGGAACTTGCTCAACAGTTAACCTTGGGGAGGTGACTACAACCGTTTAGGGTCATTGACTTGCCGCCGAAACTGCGACAACGCGATCATGTCGTCAGTCATGGGGAATCATGCTTTTTCCTTGCTCATAAGGATTTGTGCTCCTCGACATAGTCCTCTGGGAAGAGGATCGTCTGGACCAATGAACGCAGCCAGAAGGGATTCTCGGCGACGTTTCTAGAGGCAGCGCCGTTCCCCTTTCGGGCACTCCTGTAGAGTGTCCATGGACGAGATGATGACTTGGGAGTAGTGATTGAGTCGTGTCTCGCTAGCCAACTCGTGGGCCCGCTCGTTGCCGGGGTTTCCAGCATGGCCTGGCAGCCTGGCATGGCACCGGCATGGCCTGGCATCCACTCGATGGTATAGTCTTATAAGTTTTCTCTGACAGTACCCTTGAACAGTACCCTTTGACAGTACCCTTGAAACTCCCGCACACGCAGGAGTTTGATAATACCGCAGTAGCAGCGAACTGCTCAAACTGGCAAATGGCGTACTTAAGCGTACTTTAAGCGTACTGTAAGCGTACTTTCCTAGGAGCGCAGCATACCCACCTCATTGAAGTTTTGTGGTTATCACCGATAGCGGCCAAATAATACTTTCTTTCATGCACATTTACTTGTTGTTTCTGTTCAACAATGTACGATATGTTTTATCCTAATTTTCCTTACTTCAAGGCAGCTGTTGCCATGTCATCTTGCCCTGAAGCCAGCGGTAAGAACTTTCGTCTGCTCGCCAATTCTTCTTCTTCGAAAGAGTCATTGACCACATCGTGCATCTCAATGTAAAGGTGGTACGGAAGATGCTCGAAAATGGTTAATCGTGAGAGGTTAGGGAGCTTGCGGCAGTTACAAAATTTCTCTCTGCTTCATGAAAGAAAAAAATTAAATTATGGGGTTTTACGTGCAAAAACCACGATATGATTATGAGACACACCATAGTGGGAGACTACGGAAATTTGGACCACCTGGGGTTCTTTGTCGTGCACCTAAATCTAAGTACACGGGTGTTTTCGCATTTCGCCCCCATCGAAATGCGGCCACCGTGGCCGGGATTCGATCCCGCGACCTCGTGTTCAGCAGCCCAACACCATATCCCCTGACAAACCACGGCGGGTTTCATGAAAGCAAAAGCTAGGGCAAAATTTGCAAATCATTAGTTCGTAAGTTTTGTTTGCGGTTGCAGCGCCGATTCTGGAAATACGTTTAATATCTAGATCGACTGCTACTTTCTCTCACGAACATATGAACTTCTTCGTGAATGTGGTTCCTGTTCCCAATTGCTCAATGGGAGCTTAGGAAACCGAACCAGCTTGTCGTTTATATACTTCAAACTTTCTTATTCCCTCTGAAGTTTTTTACCGTCTTTTTCAGCCTTCATTTAAAGTTCTTTTTTATTAACAATTTGTTTTCCACTAGAGCCATACTTCTTTTTATTAAATTGGTAAACGATCCGTAATGCGCGCATGCATCGCTCGATTGTTCTCTTGCAAGAAACCACACTACCATGGGATTGTGCTAGCCGAATTAAGTGTAAACAAAAGGAGCTAAGTTCAAAAAATCCGATCAACATGTATTTCGAGGCGCTCTAACACCACTATAGTTTATTGGAGCCCAACGCTTCGCTATTGCATCATTTTCCACTCAAGCCGTCTTTCTTCGTAAATGTGAAGCAGCAAATTCACAATTAAAGAGCACACGTTCGTTTCCAGGCAATAGAGGGCGCAGCACTGCAACGTTGGACGCCCACGAACTCGGAAGCATACTTTTTTTTCTTCAATATGCGCGTGCCTCGCAAATTGCGTTTTAATATCTCTCGGCAGGCCCGGGAACACAGCTTGGATACTTTCCCAGCAGTAACGCACACTTTAATTTTCTCGCGTGTTACTTGATACTACCTTCATAACGAAACCGCGACGTTCACTTGCTTCACGGTGTCATGAAAAACCGTTCAGGAGAAAAACACTAAGCAATCGCACGTTACGCAACACTCGCCTTCCCACTGGAACGCATTTTAAGAGCGAACAGACAGCAATTCCACAAGTAACAGCCTTTTTGTCGCATTCCCAAGCACAACGTCGAAAAGACGACACCAACCTGCTATTCGGCAGGGCCCCCACATCGAAGTTGGCAAAAACGCAACAAGATTGCGCCGGTCGTAGCCGGCGTCTCCTCATCTTGTCTCTGTGTGGTTTACTGCCTGCCGTAATGGCGTCGGGACAGTGATATACGGCGCTAGAAGTCGGCCATAACCATGTATTTTGTGCGACTCCCTCGGTTACGAATTTCGCCTCTTCGCATGGTCGATGACCCTTCTTTTCGATCTTTATTTTAGATGCGCTATGTGTTTTTAGGTATCTGCAAGCCACAAAACAGAGAGCCATACATTCGCGAATAGCGGTACAATAAAGGAAACCGAGCCAAGTCGAAGGGACGGGCAAGGTTTTGTCATCGCTTCTGATTTAAAGAAAAAAAAAAGAAAGCAAAGCTGTTCTCTGTACTGCACAAGGCCAGGCTAGTGGGGACATGGCGCGTCACTTTTGGTTGCCTGCAGGAACTCACTGCTGTGTATTGGCACTCGCGAAATATTTACTGTTTTGTTACAGTTTATGTTTTTAATAATGCACCATTTCTGCCGTGTATTTCTCCCTCCCCCACCCCATAAAGCCTCCCTTGAGGGTCTTTAGGAGCACTGGAATTAATAAAGAGGTAAATGAATAAATAAATTCGTCGCGCTACATTTCGAAGTAAGGTCCTTGAAACGAGATTCCGTATTTAGTTATTCAGCAATTATACAGGCAAAAACCCTCTTAGCATAATTTTCGCAAGTTTCCCAAATGAGTCCTTGCATAGTGGAGGAGGAGGATGAATAACTTTATTGACAGGGGTTGGGGTGAAAGGTTATGAGCTCGATGGGTGGGGCCCCAAGTACAGGGCTCCTCTGGCTACTGCCGCCTGCCTTACGTGACCCAGAATTGCTAGCTGCACCTCGGGGTCAGAGCTGGCGAGTTGCGCCTCCCATTGCTCCAAAGGGTTCAATAGGTCAAATTTACCTAAAAAGGTATTTAAATTTGGTGCTCTATTTTGGCAACCCCACGAAATGTGATGTAGCGATGGTGAGCCACCACACCACGGACAGGCGTGCCCACACAGTGTTGGAAAACTTTTGTTTAATCTTTGTAGGTTAGGAAAGACCCCCGTTTGAATCCTGCGGAGGTCTATGGCGTCCTCCCCTTCTAATGATTTGTGGGGGGTGCTGTATTTTCGTCGCGTGCCACGCTGGTGAGCAAGAACTTCGCGAGGGGTCATTCGGGATGGGTCATTGTCCTCCTCGGTTGACTCCTCCTGGAATGTTTGGGGGAATTGACAGTGCGGTCGAGGCTCTGCTCGGTTCGTGAGCCCTCGAGCAAAAGCGTGCGCACTCTCGTTTCCCTCCAGGCCTGTGTGTCCCGGACACCAGATCAACCTGTATCAGTTTGTCAGTCTCCCGCCCAGGAAATTTTAACCTTTATGGGGAGGCGGCCGTTCAAAAAGAAACGGCACTCATCCTGCGAGTCGGAGATGGTAGTCGTGTGTGGTTCCTCCCTCCGTTCTTGCTCTTTGACCGCCAGGGCAATGGCAAAGCATTCCGCCTTGGCGATCGAGGGCGAGAGCAGGGACGCACATGTCATCATTCTCTTGTCACTGCCAATCACTGTTGCAACGGCCCGTTTCCAGTTGTACCTCGAAGCCTCCACATACACAACATTTGTTTTGTTTTTTGTGTGTTTACGGAGCCATCTTACTCTTCTCCGCTTTTTGGTTTGGTTTGGGTTCATGTTCTTGGGCAGGGAAGCAACCGAGATCTTGCATCGGACGGGATCCGGGATTTCCACCAGTACGTCGTCCAGGTTCTGGGGGCACATTGAAAAGCCCACCCGAGCGAGTGTCTCTCTCCCCGCCCTCGCCTGGCATAGATGACTTCTCTGTGCGTTCAGTACCGCCGTGTCTAGCTCGGAGTAGGTATTATGTATTCCGAGGTGTAATAATTTTTGGGTGGTGTGCCTACCGGTAGCCCTAGGACCACTTTGTAGGCACTCCTAATTATAGACTCGATGTTTGCTTCTTCACTTTTGTTTAGTGTGTGGAAAGGTAAACTGTACGTTGTCTTACTCATTACAAGGGCCTGTACTAATCTAATTGTATCCGCCTCCTTCATTCCTTTTTTGTGATATGTTATTCTTTGTATCATTCTGGCAACTTGTTTTGTCGCTGATTTTAACATGTTCATTGTGTGGTTTGCTCTTCCCTTATTCTGAACCCAGTAACCCAGAATTCGTGCAACGGTTACCTCTTTTATTTTGACTCCTTCAATTTGTATGTCTAAGTCTCCAAATACTTGTGTATCTTTTTTTCATGTACCCTGATAATTTCGGATTTATCTGGGGCACAACTGAGCCCGCTGGCCCTGGGGAAATTTTCAACTGCTGTTGCAGCCTCTTGGAGTGTCTGCTCCTTTCTAGCCAGGCGTCCGCGCGTTGCCCATAAAGTGATATCAAGCGTTGTGAAAGGGGTCCTTCAGTCCTCATGAGTAAATAGACCCCCCTCCCCCCCCCCCACCCCTGATTTCGTTTCAGGTTGGAACGGACCTAATAGTTGCATTGAGCGGTTAGGACGTGCGCCAATATTGCGGTAAGGTATTGCTGTAAGATATTGATGTAATATTGCTGCCGGGTGCCCCAGTAGCTGTCGTCCAAGCTTTACAAGCATGGAATCGCCATAACGAGATAGATATCTGGTGTACTGCTTGTGCAAGTCAACGTGCCAAACGAACGAAATTGAATCTACGTGTCAGTCAGTGTCTCGATGGGCCCAATACCGTGCACAGTTCCAACAGGGAAAAAAATGTATGTTTTTTCTTACGGCGTAGCACTTTGGGCACCGATGATGTTTGACAGCAAGTTAGGGCAATTCAATGCGAAGTTACAAATGTATACCAAATAAATGTACTCGCTGGAGAGTAACAGGTCACCGAACTGTTCATTGCGCACACAAGGGGCTTGTGGTTTGTCGAGACAGTAAATGCGCAGCCTTCGAGGAAAAGGAGAACACGCATGATACTAATGTAAACGGCGAGCAATTCATGGCCGAACACGCTTTTGTGGAACTGCGCAGGCATCAGCTTCTTGGAAGAAAAGGTGAGTGTATGCGACGTATTGTTCTTGAATGGCTGCAGAACACACTAAACAGAAAAATACCGAGATGGACGTTTTTCCTTGTCCTCTAGCGCATTCCCATTCGTACTTGTTTTTGCTCCCATTGAATGGACGTACGATAAAACTCCCATTCAGGTGGGCATTCCTTCGGCATACTACGGGAGTACCGTAATATGCCCACTTTACCCCCATTTGACTGGGAGGTTTTGCAGGTCACAATGGGAGTTTTATCATATCCGAATTGGGAGCATTTGCGGTGAAATTAAGGGGGCATTAAGGGCGTTTTTTGGTATTAATTAGAGAGTTTATGGATGGAATTAAAGACGTTTTAGTTTACGTAGGGCGAGCAAGAAGTGAAATGCTTGGTGGCGCGGGTTACACAGCACCCAAACGGATCACCGCAGGCCGAAATGTCGGACGCCGGCCACCAAGGCTCAATGGAACGGAACCGTCCGAGGAGCTGCCGCCGGAGCATGCGTTTGGCCAGCACGAATACAGCCATTTGCAGCTATCGCCGGCGTCCGACACTTCAGCCTGCTGTATTTCGTCTGCCACTGCGTATAAGGACGGCGACGTCCCGCCACGAAACATTTCGCCGCGTGCTCGCCACACGTGACACAATCGACGGCCCTGGGCATTGACGAAGTCACGCGCACACGTGGTCCAATGGAGAATAAACCCGTCGCTGCACTTCTTCGACTTCCTTTTCCTTTCACTGATCGCAGAGACCCTCTTTACAAACCTTGTGCTGTCATGCAGTCGTCCTCAAGAAAATGCTAGTAATCGGCAGTGGCTCCGAGGTCAGCAGGGGCCTTCAAGAGCAGTTGCTACTCGCTGAATGGAACAATACACGACACACACACACACACACACACAAAAAGAACAAAATTTATTAGACACCAAATCTAACAAATATGTTCACTTTCTGCCAAAATAGAAGCATTTCTTGACCATTAAAAAACTGTCTGGATTAAAAAAAACTACATTGTAAACATGGCAGCCAATAATATTCTACATACTTGAACACAATAAAATTAGTAAACGAAAGAAATTATAATTTAAGAAATCTTATCTCGTCCCTTATTGAACTATAAATACAGAACCATGTGTATGAACTGTGACTTTGGGCAGACATTCCACAATATTGCAGCCTATATGGTAAGCTTGCGAGACTAAGCCACCCAAAATTAACAGTTGACTATAGAATGAGGCCTACCAGTGGTATTTTGCATGGACCAGCACAAAACATACGATGATAAATACCGAAGTACTAAATTAAGAAATTGGGACTCATCACGCAAACGAGCTAAATAATTTGGTCTAGTGATTGCGTTGCATTTTCGAGCAGGCTACTAAAGATTAAAATTTAATTATAGCGTTTTATGAGCCAAAACCATCACCTGATTCTGAGACACGCCATAGTAAAGGACCCTGGATTAAGTTGGACCACCTGGTATTCTTTATTATACGTCTAAATCTAAGTACACAGGTGTTCTGTATTTCGCTCCCATCGAAATGCGGCCGCCACGGCCGGGATTTGATCCTTGGTCTTTTTGTTTATGACTAGATTTGTGAAAGTTCCAAACAGGGTCTCCTATATACAGGGTGATCATTTCTAAGTTTTACAGAATTCTCAAAAATAGCCGGTTGCAGATATCATAATTCTAGTCCTTAGCTGTATTAAAGACGCGGACAATACTTTCACGACGTACCGTAGCACATATTCAGCTAATTAACAAAAATACACTAATTATCAGTTGAATTAATTTACGGCCCATATTGCAGTTTACGAATTGTAGCCAGTAAGTTTTCGAGGCATATCCACTTGGAATGAATTTCCAGAATGACGCCAGTTTGGAGCTATACGCCATCAAACTTGCCCTAAAGATACACTGTTGTTCAACTTCCATATTTAACAAAATGCTATCTTCTGCATTGAAGCACAAAAGTAACTGGAACGCCCATGTATTTCATCCCACACTTCGAGAAATAATATCTAGAATCTGGTGTCATCCTGGAAACCCATTTCAAGTGGATACGTCTGGCAAGCTCTCCGGCTACCATTCGTTATTTGCAATCTGTGCTGCAAACTAATCAGTTAAGAAGTTAATTACTGAAATTTTCGTTAACTAATTGAGTATGTGTTTCGATTTCTTGTGCTAGTAATCCACCTCTTCAAATAGTCCAGCTCAAGGTCAAGAATTATGCTGTCTGCCACAGGCGATTTTTAAAAATTCCATCAAACTTAGAAATGATCACCCTTTGTATTTATTTTCTACTAGTGAATGAGTTGTGTTCTGCATGGACACTTTAGCATGGCTACCTTGTTTAGTTGAATATTGTGCAAGCAGTGGTTTTTTCATTCTACCCAGTGCAAAATATTAAGCCAGCATTGTAATATGCTGCAAATGAAGCCACGAATAAGTACCTTCCCTGATCATATCCAACAGTAGCAACTTTAGATGAAATAAGTCCTGCTTTCTCATGTTCAAGTGCCTTGTTCTCAGAAATCAAATCCTCCTTTCCCATTGGCCTCCCATCGTGTGATCCCCCAAGCAGAGGTCATTTGAAATTGCATTTAATTGCACTTGCAACACCATATAGCTCTTATTTAAAAAGCACATCCTATTGCAGTCACCATCCAGATATAAAATACTTTTCTGCATCAAGCTGTGAAGCAGCAGCACATTTTCTGAGGAAAAAGCCTAATTCTTCTATTGAATTGGGCTGCGTACTCAGAACACTACTATGCAGTTGCAAACAGGACTGGTAGTGTAGCAACCATAACAGTGTGAACTGACATAACAGAGCAAGACTGTGTGAACCTCAAATCATTATTCTCTCTTAGGAACCATGCTTTTCAATTATATCATGGGGATAAAGTAACTGGCAAGCAAATCTGCATTTCATTCAAATAAATAACATACTATTCATGCTACCTTGCAGGGTCCACACTACATTCCCTTCAAACGTGAATTTATGACCTTGCCACGAGTTGCTAATTGTATTGGTGTGTTGTTGATCGAGAGTGGTAGAACGGCATATGTACGCCTCAGGTCGCAGCACATGTTTCGAGAAGGAGACTTGTCTGGTCGAACAAAGAATGTCTCAGGCTTAATCCATTTGTTTCTTTGTAAAGATGTTGGCTTCAGCTTGAGACCTTCTTTGTTGGCCAACTCTCAATCACTAATGTTGCAACCTTCCTGTTTGCCCTCATCTTGTTCAGTCTATTGCTGCACACAGAAGCTGCATTTTCTTTTAAAAGCATTAATGAGGTCAAGGGCTTTGTGTTTGGCAGTATCTGCAAGCACAATTTTTTTTCAATGAATGACAGCCTTGATGCCTTTCTTGAGCATTCAATATGGAAGAGCCAAAAATTAAGCTAACAGACTGGCTATGCCAACAAGTTAGCATGAAACAGGGGAAATCAAGCTCCCTATGGATGTGGAGTGCCATTCCTTCATTTCACACCATGCTGGGGGTCAGCATGACTTCTTCCTAAAATTGAGAAAATTTTTGTAATGACATACATATTAAAAGTATTCTGTTCATAATCTGAAAAAAAGGCTATTTGGAAATACATATAAATGTGGGACCAGCGACAAAGACAAAGTAAGGCCTTATAGAAAATGACACGCCGTGCCAACTGATTTAATTTTACAACAAACAGTCAAGTACTCAGGAACGCTTGATAAAAGCCACAAAAAACCTAAGAAGCAGGGAGCAGTTACACACAATAATGTATGTGCATGGAAAATGCACCTGGTGATTGGTTTGCCAACAGGTATGCCATTTCCTTATCAGTTCACAAAACAGGTTCTACACTGAAACATTTCTGCTTCAATTTGGCCATTCTGTGGGCCTTGTTTATTGCTCGGGTGAATTAGTTGCTCTTCTTACTGCTGTTAGAGTATGGTGAAGTGCGCTAGACGGGACAAGGTCAGGCGAGACAGACGGGACAAGTGCAACTGAAAGCTGAATGTTTACTGGAAAATTTCGCTGCAGCAAGAGATGCACCCAAGACACCCCGAAACCAGCAACAAACAAAGCAGGCGCAAAAAACAAATAAATACGGAAAAGATAGCTAACAACGCACGCACAATCTCTTATGAATGTGATGGTAATTGGGAAGCATGTGTACGCTGTCAACTACGCACAACTGGGCCAAGAGGAATAAACAAGGAAACAGAAATAGAAGAACTAGATGAGCTGTGGCTACCTATCAATCGCACTTCTTTGGTTATAGTACCCCCAAAGCCACAATAACACACTTTTGCACTGCAAGGCAAGATCACACATTTCTCCTTATTTCAAACACCTAAAGTACTTTCACAGCCTGTCGCTCAGGCACTGGTCAGTCTGTCCCAAGTAAACACGACCGCAGTTTAACGAATCCTGTACACGACAGAATTAGCGCATGGGATATACTGATACTCACGTTTTTGTCATACAGTATTTCCTAATTTGACTACCCGCGACGCATTTGCACACTTGTGACAACTTGCATGGCGCAGAAAACACAAGATCCACCCATAATTCCCTGCTGTTTTCCTTAAGTTGTGCGAAACATCAGCAACACATCCACGCCCTCAAGGTGGCAATGCTTATGTGCATAACGTTTCACATCACTTAATGAAAGTCACAGGGGAAGTATGGGGTGGTTCCTGTGTTTCCTGTGCCATGCAAGTTGGCACAACTGTGCTAACTTGCATCACGCGTAGTCGAGTAAGTAAATACTGTACGACGAAACACGAGTATCAGTATGTCCCATGCGCTACTTCTGCCATGTAGAGAATTCGTGTACAGCGGTCGTGTTTACTTGGAACAGACTGGCTAGTACCTGAACGACAGGCTGCGACAGCACTTCAGGTGTTTGAAATAAGAAGGGTTTGGATCTTGCCTCGGACTGCAAAAGTTGCAGTTGCTATATGTAGTTGAAGAATGTGGAAGTTGTAGGCCGTGGAAAAACAAAATTAGAATGCGTGCTTTTCGAAGCAGTGTTAATTGGAAATTATTTTCAATTCTGGATCTGATACGTGCGTTAATGTGCCTTTGGTGGCACTTTAAACAAAGAAGCGCGATTCACAGGTAGCCACAGGTAAGCTAGTTCTTCTACTTCTGTTTCGTTTTTGATGTCTCTTGTCTCTTGTGCCAGTTGTGCGCAGTTGGCAGCGTACACATGCTTCCCAATTATCATGTTTGAAGAAGAAATCGTGCACACGTTATTAGCAATTTTTGCCATATTTCCTTGTTTTTGTGCCTGCTCTGTCTGTTGCTGGTTTTGGGTGTCTTGGGCGCATGCGCACATTGTCCTGGTGCAGCAAAATTTTCCAATAAATGTTCACAGTTGTCAGTAGCGCTTGGCCCATCTGTCTCACCTCACATTGTCCCATCTATTGCACTTCACAGTACTGTAATATGCATCACCAACTGGCCCAAAGTTCTACTCTTCGGAAGTTCATACTGCTACTTAGCACTTATCAAAGTCAGGCCAGCAGCCATACTGCATACAATGTATAGCTTTATGGACTGACAGTTAATGTCAGGGATTTATTCTGGCTTAATGGCATCGCAGAAAGTAAACGAAGACAACAACAAGCAGGACACAAGCGCCTACTCTTAACTCTTGCTTTAATAAGAAAACAGAAATCACACATAACACGTGGTGATATGAAGTGACATCATTCATTCGAAAAGAAATTCTTCATCCAATGTAACTGAGAATGAGCGATGCATTTGTCTTTGCATTGTGAATCTGCAAAAGCTTAATTATCTTATGTACTCTCTGGTCATAATTTCTGTTCAAAGCAGAAGATTGGGCTAATTTGTGATAACAGAACTTGGACATCATAACAAGTGCGAAGGAACGCTAACACGAAGAAGAGACACATAGACTAGCGCCCGTCCGGTCCATGTGTCTCTTTGGGTCCACGTTCCTTTGTGCTTGTTATGATGCCCAAGTTCCACAATTTTGGGCTATAACGAGTTTTGTAGAACACAGGAATAAACCCACATTTTTTGCAGAACGTTGCAATGTGCGGATGAGATTTTTTAGGCACAAACAACTCGATTCAACCCAATCTCAAGTTAGTACAATGTGTGTCTACACAATGTAGGCATAACAATATGGCCATGGCCAACTGTACACAACCTCCATTGCACAGTGCACCACCTCCTTCAAATCGTGCCACACGCAACAAACACATTGTTTTCCTGGCTGCAGTATTTTTCTCACATCAGAGCAAATCTCCGTTCACAAGCTTCCTGCAGAAAAAAAAACTTTTAGCCCATAGGGACCAACTGCGCTTTTGCCCATGAAAAAGCACACAAGCATACCAAGCAACTGCAACCATTTTTTTACTTGGCTCATCTCATTCATTATATTCCATCGTCATGCCCAATTCAATTGTGCCAATCATTTTTTCATAGGCCCTTGTTAGGACGGTTTTGTGCTGTGACAAAAAAAGGCAGAAGTCAAAAAATGAAGAAGGTTTGTTGTGGTTTGCGGCATACTAATATGCATCCATCAAACTAGGCCACAAGTGTTGTGTAGTCTGGAGTCCTCAGAAGGTTGTGCCTACATTGGACAGATGGGAGGCTGTATTAATGCGTGATTGGGGGAGCATGACTCATCTGTATGAAACAACCTGCCCTCATGCATTTTGAAACACTAACAAATGTGGCGGCAGTACTGTGTTCAATAAAACTCGCACTGTAGCCACGCATCATGACCAGACAACATGCGAGGCAATTGTGGCTTCTGAAATTTAAAAAGAATGACAAATGCATCAGTCATCAATCAGTTGCACTGCACGAAAAATTTTAACAGATGACATCACAGCATGTCACCACTTGTTATTATAAATAGTCTGTTTCTTGATTATAAAGCTTGATGTGAGAGCTGAGGCTTGCGTCATGTGTATATATATTCGTTCACATTTTGTGGTGCCATTACACCAGAATTGGGATAAGCAAGTGGCTACACGCTGCTTTTGTCACGTTATAGTGGTGCTCACAAAGCGGGAAGACAATGCACATAATGCCACGCCATGTCAGCATGCCCACTCTTTGCACACGCAGCAGATTACCTCTAGAACAAGGTGCGCAGGCTGCATATGTGCTCAGCTACACCGACAGCCACGTGCAGTGATGGCTGCGCTGGAAAAGAGGACGCGCACACCAACTGCCCCCCACTGGGCTCCTTTCAGGGTCCCCTTAAAAGCTAAGTTTGTCATTTCTTGTTTCTATTATAGGCTAGTGCAAACAAATGAATTCGTCTTATTCCCGTTAAGAAATTTTGTAGATTAGGTAGAAAACTTATGAAAGCATAGATTTATTACTTTTCAACTTTCTGTCGGAACATCGTACACATGCATAAGCAGTACTTATCACCTTCTTTCATGGAAGTTTTTTCCATGCTGAAAGAATGGCATACATTTAAAAAATAAGCTTGGTTGCAACGTGTGAAGGAATTTTGTCATGTCACATAAAGAGTCGCTGAAATCAAAATATAGTTGCGACGTTCCTGTGACTGACTTTATCTAACACACTGAATAGGAAAATGACCCTTTAAACAACAGACTCAAAAAGAAGAAAAAATAAGCCACAGCACATTATTACGAGAACTTCAGCGCAATAACACACAAGGACTACGCAAAGAAACGACCAGGACGAGCGCTGAACTTACAACAGGTTTTATTGTAGCCAATTTCACATATATTTCACTACACAAGCACCATTAGCTGCACATTCATAGAAATGCCATCTCTTTATCTGAGAGTTGTATCGATGGCACGCTAACACACCTTTCCCCTAGCCGTGAAATACGTTCTGCTTCAACAATTTCTCGAGTGAAGCGCGATTTGCTTTTCATAATGACACACGTGTTATGCAGGTCAGGTGAACAATCCTTACATGTTAAACAATGACAAGCCAGGAAACCTTGAAAGTCTTTCCCTTCATGCGTGTTTTTCACATAGTTTGCATGCTCCCTAACACTTAATCCAACGTTCACGCATCTCCCAGTTTGGCCAACATACACCTTTCTGCATCTTAGAGAGATTTCGTAGACTACACCTTCCGCACAATCAACAAAGGCTGGAGGGTGCCTATGCGTTGTGCCGCAGTTTTGCTCCTTTCTTCTGGGTCGGTCATTGTGCAGCTTGGACAGCCTGTTAGGTGTGGTGAATACGACTTTTACGTCGTACCGCTGGGCCACCTTTTTCAGGTTGTGTGAAAGCTTGTGAACATACAGTATCACTGCGCAGGCAGAAGGCAGCTGTGATACCGTATGTTCACAAGCTTGCAGACAACCTGAAAAAGGTGGCCCAGTGGTACAACGTAAAATTCGTATTCACCGCACCTAACAGGCTGTCCAAGCTCTGCACAATGACCGACCGAGAGGTAAGAAAGGAACAAGCCTGCGGCACAACACATAGGCACCCTCCACCCTTTGTTGATTGTGCAGAAGGTGTAGTCTACAAAATCCCTCTAAAATGCGGAAAAGTGTATGTCGGCCAAACTGAGCGATGTGTCAATGTTAAGTGTTAGGGAGCATGTAAACTATGTGAAAAAGGCACATGAAGGAAAAGATTCATATAACTCAGAGCTCAAACTATATATATATATATATATATTATATATGTGTGTGTATATATAACTCAATATAACTCAAAGTTTTAACTCAATAAAAGATTGCATGCATCATGCAGATGTGAATACAGCTCCCATCAGCAACGAGTTGTCCTTTGGTCCACTTCACTTTTCCTTTTTTCTTTTCCTTGTCCATTGTTTGTTGGCGCCATATGGTTGTGACAAGCACCTCAGTTCCTATTCTTGTTTTACTACATGCTGTAAAGTCATCCAAATGTGCTTAAGACTCTTAAGAGTAAACTTTAACCATTTTGTTTGAACAATATTTTTCTCTTTGTTTCACACCTTAATGTACTGCTAAGAAATTCTAGAGAATGCTTTACAGAAAAACCTACATCCACACAGTCACACATTTGAATAAAACTGCACAGTCTATGACTTCAAGATGTGTACATACACACTTTATACATGTCTACTATGAAAATATAAGCGAACGTTCTAACATGCACACTTAGCATACTGCATGACAGTCAACTGGTTCCAATTTTTTTTTGTTATCACAGATACGACGGCTCCAATTACAAATTTTTTTCTGGCAGTGACTCAAGACACTCCCAAAACCATCCTAATGCGATCAACGAGAATTTTCGAATTTAGAGCAGTTGGACACAAATAAGGCAAATAGTTTTATAATGCTAAATAATGAACTGTTATTGTATATGACGGTAAAAGGCCATGCTCCTGAAACATCGGCACTGTTTATCATATAAGCACATTATTATATTTTTACTTACTTTCCTAAGGATTGCAGTGAGTGATCTGCTCATGGGAAAATGTTCATACATAGCTGTGTCGTGTTATCACTTGTGTTTTCACATTTGTCTTAATGCTACTTTATGTGCGTGCAAACGTACCAATACTACCTTCTGCTCAAGGCCAAACACTATGCTTACAAGGTAAATGCATTTCATAATACCAAGGAGTGGACTTAGAGAATGAGTAACTGTATTAAAAAGTGTGGTTCTTTGGACACACATCAAATGACATTTGCCTGTAAAACAAACATTTTTCTAAAATCATGACTTAATCCAATTGGTACTAAGCATAATGCATCACTCAAGAAACTTGCATTTACCAGACACCACTATAGACACTGGGACCTCTTTGGCTTCTCCACAATCTGGCACAATGTAAGCTGCCTGTGAACCCTGGAAAGTGTTCATGATACACTTTTTAAATAGATGGTAAAACTTGAGAAGGACCTAAAATTAAGGTCGCAGAAGCAAAGCAACTTTTTAAGAATTCCACTCTGTTTCCAGGCATATGACGGTGAAGGCAAATGTTTTACTTGGACTGTGTTTTTAACCATGCAATACTAGAGAGCACAGTTTTGCATTATTGTGATAGAAAATAATGAGAATAATGCCACACAAAACCACCTAGTGAATATTTTTTTAACTTGCACAAGGTTTTCCTCACTATGTTGATGCACACTGTGCACCGTCTTGTCGTTTTGTTTTTTTATTTGTCACATAGTAATTTACATGATACATTTGTCCTGAAATACGTCATGTTGGGCGCCTTCAGTATTTTTATTTTCTTACTGGAACACACATGCCTATATATGTGTTCTGTCCCATTGAACAGGTGTCACAGCAATCCCTCTAACTGAAGCCACAAAACTAGCCATTGCAGGTAACAGATACAGGGTAAAAAAAACTAGGTAAGAGCATACCTAGGCCTCTGTTGCTGAAAAGGCGAACTCCTGGAAGGTGTCTGATGTCCGGCTATGAATCTGCTTCATCCTCACAGCTGGCAATGAAACGGCTGCAGTCTTGAAACACAAGTGAAAAATTAGACATAGCGATGTCACATAGAGCACGAAACAGCTGGCCGCAATATGGGATTACTTCTATGCGGTATTTTGTCTGTTGTTCAGCTTAGATTATTGGTAAACTAAGCTTGCCAAAATTTTATATTTTAACAGGCTTTGCTCTTTACAACTAAAGCCGTTACCCAACTCATGCCCCTATGCACTTAAGCCATGAAATGTTTACTGATCACCTAAAGTGAATGGCTTCTAAGATAAATTATTTCACTCAAGAAGATGCATAATTAATGAGTGTCACTGACATTGAATACCAAGGTAGTACCTCTTTTTACAATACACAATAGCAGACCTAAAGCACATTTTTCTCAGATTTGGGTTGATCAGCCAGCCATTTTTTACCAGCAGCTGGAATTGAGTTATTAATACTCGTGCGCGGTAGGATCACACTGTCAAGTGTGATAAGATCCTGAGTTTGAAAGCGCAACTTTGTATGAATTTGGTATCTGGGAATCAAAACTGAATATTTGTACGCAATGGCGCAGCAGCAAAACAAACATTAAACAAGTCGAGGCGTCCAGCGCAGAGCCGGCAGTTGAATAATAGTGTACAAGCGCCGACTATATAGATATTGCATAGTACTTGCATGGGAGGCGTAGGCGCTGCCTCAGCAAATAACACAGCCACCACGCTACGTTCCCGTGACCTATCACCGCCAACGCTATCGCGTAAATTAATGTTTCGTCAAGCCAACCGCATCGTTTTCTGCCCGCCGGGGGTCGAGTGACGGCGTACCCGGCAATCTGAACGGTAATCTAAAGAGTTTCTTAAAGACAAAAGTCGACGGGTGCTGGCTCACCAAGCTGCGCGGCTACGCGCAGCAATCGCGCACTGCGTGTACAATCAGCGGCGCGGGCGCAGAGAGACAGACGCCGGCCCGTAGCGTACCGGCAAATCTACACAGTGCGCGCTTAGTAAGCGACCTACTGCACACAACCGTACGAGGCGATTGACACCACGTACGCGGCAGCTAGCAGATACCGCGCAAGCGCCGAAACCCGCACACACGCGCATCGCAGTAACGAGTTGGCACATTTTAAGGCAGTAGTTAGGCGGCGAAGCTTGGCGGCAAAGCTCACCCCGCACTGCACGGAACTTCTGTGGTAGTGGCTTGCGCTTGGGGAAACATCAAGAACTCTCACAGTCATCTAATTAACAGACCTCAAAACCATGGCAAGGTTCCTCATCATCTAAAATCATGTTTTCTATGTACTCTCGCTCTACTCTAAGCGCTCGCCTCGAATACGACAAAGCTCGCACAAACACTGTGATCATGCAAAGCAAAGTTTGAAAAATGGTTCGGGACGGCCAACTGTTGCACTGAGGCCTTCAATAACTCGTATCAGCGCCTCTGCTCACGTAGAACACATATGTATACAAAGAACGTGCAGCGGTCGTTGAAAATCACTTACCGTGGAGTCTTGGCTGTTCATAACTGCGAGAGACACCAGCCGCGGGAGAACAATGCGCCGACGGTGGTGGTAATGGCTGCCGCTTGGTCGCTTCGAGCGCGCGCACTCCGAAGACCCGTCGGCGCGGCGTTTCGATGGTTTCGGGTTTGTGGCGGCATTCCCTGCAGCGCCTGCAGCGCTAGCGCGGCTACTCCAAACAGAAAAACAGCGCAGACGCGCATTGCGCGGGATATTTCGAATCTGAGTGCAGACATTCTACTGAAATTGTCGCTCGACGGTGACAGCCATGTTCGTCATGGCAGGCGGCTGAGTTGTTCTTTTAGCTGTTTGGCTCGGGTAAGATATGGGCGTATTTCAGCACTCCCTATCTAGCCAACGCCAGTTACTTTTTGAAAACCCCCATTTTACAACCGCAACGTCCCCTTAATGTTCATCTGAATGAGGTCGGAGGTAAAATCAAGGTTCTAGCTTGTTTACTCCATCTCGTGGGAGCACCTGTTTTGAGCTTGGGAGGAAAAAGGGCATGTCAGCTGTTAAAACGCCCATATGGGCTAATTTGTGTTTACAGTGAACGGCGCCAACAGCGTTGTTTGAAGCGACTGCCATGATTGCAGTGGGCGCGTCGGGCTTTGGATGTCTGAGCAGCGTGGCGTCGCCGAGAGGAGAGTTTGCTATTGTGGAAGCGTCGGTGGCCTCTTCAGTCCAGTTAAGCACGTGCTTACGCTTGTTTCACAGCAGAGAGTCTAGCGGAGCCACAGGTCGTGCGATATAGGGATAAATCGGAGGTATAGAAATTGACGAATCCGAGAAATTGGCCAAGCTTGGTTAGTGTTGTCGGTTGTAGAAAGTGTTCGATAACGCGAATCTTTGACGACTGGAGTCGAATGCCGTTAGCGCCGACGATATGCCTGAGGAACTCGAGTTCCGGTTGAACAAATTCGCTCTTGGCAGCGTTGATGACAATTCATCTACTGGCAAAGCGTGAAAACAACAACAAGTGTTGAAGGTGTTATTCTGCAGAAGAGCTTGTGAGGAGAAGGTCGTAAATGTACAAAAAAAACGGAAGGCAGGCCTTGAGTGACGGAAACCATGAAATGCTGAAAGGATTGGCCAGCGTTCCGTAGGCCGAAAGGCATGCGGATAAATTCAAAAAGACCAAACGGTGTGGTGATGGCGGTCTCGGGACTGTCTTCTTCATCGGCCGGTAGTTGATGTTAGGTGCCAACGAGATCGATCTTAGAAAAAATCGTCGTTCCGTGCAACGCTACCATGAAGTCCTGAATGTTCGGGAGAGGGTAGTGATCAGGGACTGTAATGTGGTTTAGTGCCCGGTAATCACCGCATGGGTGATTACCGGGCACTAAATCGGTAATTCGGCAATACCGGTAATCACCAGCCTCCAGTCTTCTAGGCAACATGTGAAGAGGTGATGCCCAGTTACTGGAGGAAGGGCGGATGATGCCAAGTTGCAGCATGTGTGCGAACTCTGCGCGAGCGATCTTGAGTTTTTCTTGGGACAAACGCTGGGGTCAGAAATAGACTGGTGGGCCGGAGGTAGCGATGTGAGGGCACACGTCATGTTGGAACTGTTGGGTCTAGTCATGACGAAAAATTGTGCCAAAGTGTGAGAAGGTGAAAGCCTGCGCGCTCAAGAGACATTCATTCAATTACTTCACATTCGCATTTGAATGCGTTGTTACTTCTTATTACTCGTTTTTCCTACCAAAGGTCACGGGTTCGAGTGCCCTAATTGACGTTACCTTAATTAACCGCACTCTAATTAACCTCACCCTACTTCCCCAGCGCGTTCGCGAGGTTACGCCGAGGGACGCTGACACTCAACCCAGTAACGGGCGCCTAAGAGCAGCGCTCTAAAGCTATCTCCCCAAACCCACTTGCACATTAAATGACCTCAGTGGCTTCTGATCGCAAGTTGAGCACAGTTGCCTGATGTTTCACACCACCACCGACATCATGACATGTCTTCTTTTCACGTCCCGTATTTTCAAAAATTAATTTTGTTCGGAAACCACTACAGTTCATCTCGTGAATTAGAAAAAAATCACCGGCGCTTCCAATCCGTGAAGATGGTCGAGCAGCGAAGCTGTGTTAGTTACACCGAGTGTTACTAGGGACTTTACTCGCGCCCAGCGCGGCCACTTATTGGTCACCTCCTCCCCAGCGCTCCTCCTCACGCAAACACCTACGCCAGCGACGCGCGCTCCTCAACCTTTCCTTCTGCATGTAGGCTCTCTATTTACTTGTGTACACTTCGCTTTGGATAGCTGCACTGAGTTTTGAGCGGTTGCCGTGTACGGCTGGAACTCAAGCTAAAACAGCTCTGCTGTTAATAACTTTATAAATAAGCCCAAGGACCAGGACTATTCTTACGAGTGGCCTGTATACGGTGAACAATTTGCTGTGCCGCCGCCAAAGCTACGGCGAAAGCCGGGACGTTATAAAAATTGAAGGACTTTGTAAATTCCAAAGTGTGTTCGGCGAAAGCTTGTGCCCATTCGACTGACTACCGCCACATGCGCATTCGCTCATTCTTCTTCTGGCGTTTGTTTGGTATCGGGGGAATCCACATTCTTGGGGCGCTTCTCCGAACCGCTTGCCGCGGAATCATCACCGGGCCGCTTGGGAGCCATCCGTGCAACGAGACGTTTGACGAAGGAGCGTTGCCGCGCGCGCCACTGTGCAATGACGTGAGTGCTGAGAGAGTGTAAGGGGGAGAGGCCACAGCTGTGGCGGCGCAACTGTTGCTCTGTGACGCTGAGCCATCACGTGTTTGCTGAGAGAGTGTGAGGGGAGAGGCCACAGCTGGCACCGTTCCAGGGCACGGAAGGACGGACGGTCGGACGTTAATTTTGCCAGGTTTGGCTATTTATAGCCAAATTGGGCTACAGGAAAAAATTTAGCGTCGACGTGGACGAGTTGGCTATGTGGCTAAGTTTGGGCTGCTGATAATCTGCGACTTGGCTTTGTTTGGGCTTTACGTGACGCCCAATTCACGCTCTAGAGGTGGCTCTGATCGGGTAGAAGCAAATCTCGAAGGCTATGTTTTAGCTGGCTGAGCCGGCCGCGTGGCTGTGCGTGTGTGCGTGCGCGAATTAACCCCACCCTCCCCTTCCTTTCCCTCTCTGCGCCGTTGTCTGAGCCGGTGGCTTTGATCTAACACTGCACTTAAACTTACACCCTGCTTGACCGTTAGGCACCCGATCCCCGTGCATCGGGATGAACCTGGGAGTAGTGGGTTTTTCACAGCACACTGTACCAACTCATGAATGCTCAGGAAGTGACAGCAATAACATAGGGTCGGGGCCGTCGGGCGATCGTGGCGCCGACATGAAAGAAGGGAAGCACGCGTGGATGACAGGCTCCAGTGTGTTCATTTTCATGTCTTCTGGGTGAAGTATCGCGCCGGGCACAGCTTTCGACATACTCCACATTTCTCGCGCGAAGCTTTACTGCCATTTGCCTTCTCCTGCTAGATGAATTTTTGTTCGTGCTTACATTCCAGATTCATTTTGATAGGTTGGACGTGTAGCAGAGGTAGAACACCCGACTTCAAATCTGAAGGTCGTAAGTTCGAATCCTGCTCCAGTCCACTACATTTTCAGGCATGGAGTGGTGCCTGACACGGCAATATATATATATATATATATATATATATATATATATTGCCGAGAGCTAGTGGGGCTATACTAGTTCAGGTGCAACCAAACTAGGCAGGCCCACTAAGCTTCATCAAAGTCACTCCCTCACCAGCACAGGAATTGGCCTCCCTGGTGCAGTATTCGGCCACTACCTGCCTCATGACTCCGACAATTAACCCATGGCCCTCAGTCCCCAGTGGCTGCGGAGCACCTGACCAAGGCGGCGGTCAGACCTGCGACGTGGCAGAGGGTGCTAAGAATCTCTGGGTCCGGACAGGCTGCCAATGGAAACTGAACCTGGCAACGCTCAACACGCGCACCCTCTCGAGTGAGGCTAGCTTAGCAGGACTATTTGAGGAATTATCAGGCATTGCCTGGGAATATTATTGGCCTTAGTGACGTTAGAAGAACTGGTGAGGCTTACACAGTGCTGACTAGCGGCCACGTCCTCTGCTACAAAGGTCTTCCAGATAAGAGAGAATCCGGGGTAGGATTTCTAGTCCATAACAACATAGCGGGCAACATTGATCAATTCTACAGCATTAATGAGAGGGTAGCAGTCGTCGTAATAAAGCTGAATAGGAGGTACAAAATGAAGGTAGTACAAGCCTACGCCCCAACCTCCAGTGGCGAAGATGAAGAAATAGAACAGTTTTATGAAGATGTTGAATTAGCAATGAGAAAGGTGCAAACTCAGTATACTGTAGTCATGGGCGACTTCAATGCAAAAGTGGGGAAAAAGCAGGTTGGCGAGCAAGCAATTGGCAACTATGGCATCGATTCTAGGAATGCAAGAGGAGAGATGTTGGTAGAATTCGCGGAAAGGAATAGGCTCCGAATAATGAATACATTCTTCAGGAAGCGTAGCAACAGGAAGTGGACCTGGAAAAGCCCTAATGGAGAAACAAGGAATGAAATAGATTTCATACTCTCTGCTGATCCGAGCATAGTGCAGAATGTAGAAGTGTTAGGCAAGGTAAAGTGCAGTGACCATAGGTTAGTGAGGTCTAGGATTTCTCTCAATTTGAAGAGAGCAAGAGTGAAATTAGTCAAGAGGAAACAGGCCATCCTAGACGCAGTAAGGGTAAAAGCAGACCAATTCAGGCTGGTGCTCGCAAACAAATATGCAGCTTTAGAACAAGAAGATTAAGATAACATAGAGGTAATGAACGAAACCGTAACTAGGCTGATCTCAGAAGCAGCAATTGAAGTGGGAGGTAAGGCACCAAAGCAACCAGTAGGGAAGCTCTCCCAAGAAACAAAGGACCTAATAAAGAAACGACAAAACATGAAAGTTTCGAACTCAAGAGATCAGATAGAATTCGCTGAACTGTCAAAACTGATCAACAAGAAGAAAGTAAGGGATATTCGAAATTATAACGTGGGCAAGATTGAGGAAGCCGTAAAATATGGACGCAGCATGAAATCAGTAAGAAGAAAGCTTGGCATAGGACAAGGCAAGATGTATGCACTGAAAGAAAAGCATGGTAATATCATCAGCAATTTCGATGACATAGTAAAAGCAGCGGAAGAATTCTATACTGGCCTGTACAGTTCCCAAAACAGCCTAGCTACTTTCATTCGAAATAGTGATGAACCGGATACAGAAGCTCCTTCTATAACTAGCGATGAAGTTAGAAGGGCCTCGAAAGACATGACCAGGGGAAAAGCGGCTGGAGAAGATGGAATAACAGTTGATTTAATCAAAGATGGAGGTGATATCATGCTTGAAAAGCTTGCGGCCCTTTATACGCAATGCCTCACAACTTCAAGTGTACCAGAGAGCTGGAAGAACGCCAACATTATACTTATCCATAAGAAGGGAGACGTTAAAGAATTGAAGAATTACAGACCCATTAGCTTGCTTTCAGTATTGTATAAAATATTCACCATAATAATTTCCAATAAAATCAGGGCAACACTTGACTTCAGCCAACCAAGAGAACAGGCTGGCTTCAGGAAGGGATATTCTACGATGGATCATATCCATGTCATCAATCAGGTAATCGAGAAATGTGCGGAGTACAATCAACCTCTCTGTATGGCTTTCATAGATTATGAAAAGGCATTTGATTCAGTAGAGATACCAGCAGTCATAGAGGCATTGCGCAATCAAGGAGTACAAGGAGGCGTACGTGAATATCTTAGCAAATATCTACAAGGATTCCACAGCTACCTTGGTTCTCCACAAGAAAAGTAGAAAGTTACGTATCAAGAAAGGGGTCTGGCAAGGAGACACCGTCTCTCCAATGCTATTCACTGCATGCTTAGAAGAAGTATTCAAGCTCTTAGACTGGGAAGGCTTAGGAGTGAGGATCGACGGCGAATACCTCAGCAACCTTCGGTTTGCAGATGACATTGTCCTATTCAGCAACAATGGAGACGAATTACAACAAATGATTGAGGACTTTAATCGAGGAAGTGTAAGAATTGGGTTGAAGATGAATATGCAGAAGACAAAGATAATGTTCAATAGCCTGACAATGGAACAATAATTCAGGATCGCCAGTCAGCCTCTATAGAGTCTGTAAAGGAGTACGTTTATCTAGGTCAATTACTCACAGGGGACCCTGATTATGAGAAAGAAATTTACAGAAGAATAAACTTGGTTTGGAATGCCTACGGCAGGTATTGCCAAATCCTAACTGGGAGCTTGCCACTGTCGTTGAAAACAAAAGTGTACAATCATTACATTCTACCGGTACTAACATATGGGGCAGGAACTTGGAGGTTAACAAAGAAGCTCGAGAACAAGTTAAGGACCGCACAAAGAGCGATGGAACGAAAAATCTTAGGAGTAACGTTAAGATACAGGAAGAGAGTGGTGTGGATCAGAGAACAAACAAGAATAGCCAATATTCTAGTTGACATTAAGCGGAAGAAATGGAGCTGGCCAGAACATGTAATGCGTAGGATGGATAACCGGTGGACCATTAGGGTTACAGGATGGATACCAAGAGAAGGAAATCGCAGTCGAGGACGGCAGAAAACCAGGTGGGATGATGAAGTTAGGAAATTTGCAGGCCCAATTTGGAATACGCTAGCGCAAGAACGGGGTACTTGGATATCACAAGGTGAGGCCTTCGTCCTGCAGTGGACATAAATACAGGCTGATGATGATGATGAGATTGGACGTAAGATCGGATCCTCCTCTGAGAGGAGAATCCACACATGGAGAAGTGGGCCGGCCAAGTATGCGAGATCGTATAAAAAAGAATGGGAGCAAGACCCTTAGCCAAAGGTTAGCTCTGGTGCGTTTACTTTTAGATGGTTTGCCCGTAACGTCACGGATGCAGATACTCATTCTGCTAATATCGAAACGTGTTTGCCACGATGACATCAGTGTACCACGTCACATGAACTTCACCCACCGTGTTAGCTTAGCTTGTGAGGTGTCGCGCTGCTCCCTCGAGGACGGGGGTTTGATTCCCGGGAACGGCGGCCGCATTTCGATCAAGGCGAAATGCAGGGACACCCGTGTACTTATATTTAGGTGTACGTTAAAGAACCCGAGGTGGCCAAAATTAATCCGGAGTCCCCCACTGGGTCATCCCTCCCAATCATTTCGTGGTTTTGGCATGTAAAACTCCAGCAATTATTAGAGAGGTTTAGAATAGGGGCCTCAAACGTTTTGGCGCCCCAAAGAAATAGCGTCGAAGCCACTGCGCATGTGCGTGACGCGAACTGTGTTTGGGTTTTGCGTCGGGCACGCTATGGGCACCCCAAAAGCTGCCCCAAAAGCTTTCGTCAACAAGCATGACGGCGCCCATCGAAGCGACGGTTCTAACCTTGCACCAAACTGGGCTCGATTCGTGGTAACGCGTGAAGTTCCTAAGCTAGGAGAAGTGATTGCGGTTATCGCTTTCTGTGAACTAACATGTGTGATGAAGATTGATTCATTAGACGCCACTGATTCCGAATTCAATTGTCGATTTCATGGCTCGAAGGCCTACCACGGATTGACTTGGCTAAACTAAGCGCAACAAGTTGCTTGCTGCTAATAGAATAAGTTCTAAATTGTAATTAAGCGCGAAAACCCGAAAATCTAAATTAATCTTCTTATCATCAAATGGTATATTTAATTTTAATATTTAGAACAGCTTTTCTTTGACGCCGTAGTGATGCTTCAAGTACAAGACGCTATCCGCAGACGCAAAAACGCCTATTCTAAAAACTCTTCACTCCTGCATGCCACAACGCTAACACCCGCAAAGCTCTTCGGTGCCGAAAACTTGGGGGGCCCCTATTCTAAAACTTTATTAGCACATCAACGTGGTTTGTTTTTGACAGTAGCCGGTTTTCACAGCATAACCTCTGTTATCAATTTTTTGTTTACCTTTGCACTTTGTGCGCCGTCGTGGTTTTTACCATTTCGAGCGATTTACGTTCGGGACGTGCTCGTCGCCGAAAACGGCTGCGCGCTTCTTACACTGGTGTGCCGTTTTGCGCAGTAATCTTTTAAAGATTCGCTTACACCGATTCAGACAGTGCGTGGCATCTGTTGTCTGTCAATTTATTTTAACGCATGTTCCTGCTGTGCTAGACACCTAAGATGGCTGCCAGGTTGATGTAAATGGACAGTATATAGAGCATGTACCAGCTAAGCCGGGCCAAGCTAATTGAAAAAAAACGAGAAAACAACATAGGACGATGGGAAAAATAACACGAGATATCATAGCACGAAAGACTTGTTTTAGCTCATAAAAACAGAAGCCGTGAGCGCGTCGCCGTCGCAGATCACTGTACAGCTGAACTCTACGCCGTAGGCAGAGATGACGTGAAATCGATGATGCTAAACATTATTTTGCGTTCACGACAGCTAAAAAGCAGAGTTCGTAGTTAATATTATTGTAAATAACTAAAAATAATAACTTAGCACTATCTGGTGGTGGTGGTAACATTTATTTAGATCCGGAGGAATCTTCACCCCGTTTTTATACATGCAAGACTGCGGGCCGCTCCCACGTTGGGATGGGAAAGGGTCATAAAATAAAAGCACCGATTTCACCCTCTGCAGCAATGCGCTGGAACTTAAAAGCATCCGGGGCCAACCAAAACTCTTTTCTGCAAGGATGATGTCGCTGTTGTTGATGTCAAGGCCAGACCATCACGGCCGCACGGTCATTTTGTTACAACGGGTTGTGCAAAAAAAAAGATTGCAGTAGTCGAATGTGAAAATGTATACACAAATGAAACTGCAAATAAAAATGTGTATATTTGGCTACGAACTTTTTTGCACTTTTTTGTGTTTGGCTAAATTTGGGCAACAACTTCTCTAGCTTTTGGCTACGCCTCCTCGTCGGACCTGGCAACACTGTCGGACGCCGCGAGGAGAAGCCATTAAAGGCTTTCGCCTTAATACGCCTAGCCGCCCGCAACCGCTGGAAAAGCCTAGGAGGCCGCCACGTCAAAAAGACGGTAGCCTCTATGCCGCATTCTTGCTTCCATACCCACTCCTCGGGCGGCGCCCTGATGTCTGCGTAGGCTCCGTAGTGCTGTCTCCCTTCAGCGAATGGGACGGTTAAGCTTCCTGCGTGCATTTCCTCTTCTGCTCGGCAAAGGATACGCCGGCGGTGCCTGTGTGTGTCTGTGTGCGCGTAAGTGCCTCTCCCACTGTTGGCGGTGTGCCTTTCCCTGTGGCGGTTAGAAAATCCTTTCAACTGCCTACATGTACCAAGCGACGGCCGCGAGCGTGGACAGCGTTCGCTCTATCTTTTTCGTGAGCGAGGGCGTTCCAGACTCTATAAAAATCACCCCCCACCAACGGACTCCAGCCTTCAGCAACCTTGAGCACAAGCTAGTCTGTATCGCTCTCTGTCAGGAAGCTTGTAGAGCTGACTGCTCCGTAACGATGTAATTAAAAGTTATTTGTTACTCGTTACGTGGATCGACTCGCGTCTCTGCCTGGGCCCCTTCATGCTGGTCAAACTCCAGACCACCAGGCCCTCGCTACGTCCACCTTTGGGCGAACAGTTTGTAATACTATCGAACGTTAGGTGTTTGTAGATCGGGGCGTGGTCTAGAAGATCTTGTATTAATTTTTGTATTGCCAAGCATGCGTGCCCCGAATCGTAGTAGGTGTCATCGCAAGCCCCGGCGTAGCTTTTTTGTAGACTTTCCCGACAATGCAACGCAAGTGAAAATTCAGGTTTGTCTTGTTTTCCAGGGATAGCCTTGTGTTCCATCCAGGCGAATAGCGCTAAATTTTCCGCAAAGTAAAAGCAGGACTGTGGTGCTCCTTTCACAATGTTGTTTTTCGTCCTCTATATATTTTGCTTGCACACTCCTGATGTAATTGTGTGGTATGCACTTGAGGGTCGCGCTTTGAAGCTCCTTGAGGAAGGATGCAGCCTTCATCGTCTTCTCTATAAGCTCCCCTCAATCCCATGCAGCAAATACTACCTCCTTTTAGGGGCCAATACAGAGTGATTCTAGTGTGACACTATTTACTTATAACACGTTTCACACTACAAGCAAACAAATAATTAGGCTTCGGGCATACTCAAAAATCCTGCACATCTCCAGGGTATATAGGAACGTCCCCCCTAACATTCCGTACAAGGCACAGATGAAAATTTGTGCAGTATACCCAAACACGCACTTCACGATATGGGGCGAACTTCATCCATTATGGTCGCACAGAGGCAAATTTTCTCAGCCCAAGTACTGAGTGTGGGCGAGCGACATGGCCCGCTCAGTGCGTGAGACGTACGGAGTATTTGCTACGCACTCAACGGGTGACCAAGCGCTTAGCCACCCATTATCTGTCTCCGTCAGGCTCTCCGTCAATCGTTCGACTCTCTACATCCTTAATGGTGAATTCCACTGGTCGATCTAAAGCAAGTTTACGTTTTCTATTGGTCGATTGGGATCAATCCACTCCGTGACGGAGCGCTCCTCGTTGATCCGCCGAGCAGAGACGGATTTTAACGGCACTCCGACGACACGTTGACGTCAGTTGCGGACTGGTCGAGTGGCTTGGCTGTTTTCGGCTCTTTTTTGAGGCGTTCTTTGGCAACCCTGTGCAGTTGTTTACATTCTCGAAATGGCGTCGCTCAAAAGTGCGGCATTGCTTCTTGCCTTGAGCGATTCTGACAGCAGCTCTAGTTCCTCGGGAGGTAACAGCAGCGACGATGAGGAGTTGTACGTGATTTAAGAAATGGTATTTAGATCGAATCCCAGCCGCGACGGCAGCATTTCTATGGAGACGAAATGCAAAAACACCCGTGTGTTTGCGTTGTAGTGCACGGTAAAGAACCCCAGGTGGTCAAAATTAATCCGGAGCCCTCCACTACGGCGTGCCTCATAATCAGAATTGGCCCGTTAAACCCTAGAAAGAAGAAATCAGAATAAGTGGTATTTAGACAACTGTTTCTGGAGCCATCTTGCAAAGGCCCGAAAATCATCGGCTACATCGAAGATGTAGTCCACAAGTCCATCACTGCGCAGAAAGGCTTTTCGCTTATGCCTATTTCATAAAGTATTTCATCATCATATTTTTAGCAGTGAGCTCATTCTAGCAGCCACTTATCTGGCATGTTGAGTTGATCACCGTCATAAAGTAAGAGGTACTTCTTGTCACACAAACAGGTTTTTATATTCATTTATTCCACATACAACGAAGGGCTGGAACCACCTTCCTGATGGTATAGTGTCAATCGAAGACAGCGCACTTTTCCGCCGAACTTTGTTTGCTTTTTTTTCAACTGTGACCTTGCACGTGGCCACATGCCCTGTATTTGCGCAAGCGCAATCGCGCTGTATTTTTTCTTTTGTCCAGTTCATATGTCGTTAGGTTTATATAATTTGAATATCATAGTATTCTTGTTATTTGATTTCTCAATGATTCCGTCCACTGCACATGTCGCTTGCATTATAGAAATTTGTAGGAATCATTGTTATTGTTTTTCGTATGTACCCCACTCCCCTCTATTATGCCTTGGCGCTTGAGGGGATGTAAAAGACATAAATAAATAAGTACTCGGTGGAAGAGGTACGCGTACTTATACATGGCGCATATAACATACCTTTCTTTTGCGCCATTTTTATGCTGTTCTTTTAAACAGTCCCGCACTTGTTGTTACAGTTGCGCAGCTACTTCAGAGTATCGAGGGCCGTTGCAACCAACCTGACCAAAGAATTCGCTCCTTCAACCCTCGACGTGACCACGGGGGGTCGACTGTAAGAATCGCCAAGGAGCATGTCCTGGCTTTCCTCTTGTGAGCTTAGGCGGCATGTTTTTCATAACCACATATCTGCTAATGTCGTCTTTACTCTCTTAAAGGACGCTTCTGTCTGGCCATTTGCAATCAGCACCGTGTATGTCGCGCTCATAGTTTATGTTAACGTCGTCTGCAGGCATGCACAAATCAAGCATACCCCAGGGATGTGGCCGGCCGTTTCGGCCTTGGAGAGACGATAGCTTTCAGAGCTGTTGTTAGTGTCATGGAATACGTAGTCTAATTGGCCAAGCCTGCGATCGTCTCTCGTGGGGATCTCAATGACCTGTCCAGAAAGTTCCAGTAGGTAAGAAGTGCTGAGGATATTCTATCTATTTGTGTACGGTGACGTTTACTACTTTGTTAGGACAGGGGTGAGGAACAATGCAATGCGCGATTACAGTATGGGAGGACAATACATAATACAGGGTAATTGTACATGATATAAATAACAAAACAGTTTTTATTACAAACTGAAGATAAAAAGTAGCTTCAACGTTAAAACTGGAAAAGTCGGAAAATTAAAAAGAAAATGTAAGAATCAAAACAATCAAGCACAAATTTTAAAGCATATTACTACATCTTTATAGCCATTGCCTAGTGAAATATTTGGATTAGTTTGACTGCAATGCGCAACATCTTCAACTACCAATGCTACAGAAGTAATAGTCTTTCATTAGTTATTTAGTAATGCTATTTTTTTACTTTCAATACAACTAAAATTCTTAGCAATGTCAGACCAGAATTTCTTCCTGCTACCTAGCTAATGTTACACCGAAAACCAACTAGGGTCACTGGGTATCGACCACAGGCTATTCGCATACTTGTATAGTCATTGTACATAGTTCCCTTCCAACTTTTTCGTTTTTCGTTTGCGTGTATACTTATAGAACAGTGTACACTTCTTGCACGGTCACTGCTTATACATTTAAAATATTCTTCAAACGCAAAATTATTTTGTCTTTACGGAAGGCATTAATTTCCAGAACCCAGTTTTAAGCTTAAAGACAGCGTTGCAGGCTATCAAAAAATAGGTGTCAGAGGCATTTTTGACTACGAGGTTAATTATTGAGTTTCTTTGCAAGTGTCAGGAGTACCGGGCATTGTGGGGCGCATCGATGGCTCGTACATGAATATTCGATGTCCTGCCGGGAACGAGCGATCCACCTACATCAATCGGCACAACATTTCCATACCGTTATAGCCCGTTTGTGACCATCACGAAAGGTTCCTTGATGTGTCTGTTGACAACCCAAGCGAAATCCACGATTCTATTCTAGCGCATTCCGGAAGTCAAGGTTTGCAGAGAAAATCCCTCGTACTTGTGCATCTGGAAACTTGCATGTCCTGGGAGATGCAGCATATCCGTTGCAAAGATACCTGCTAACCCCATTCAGACACTATGGCTCTCTCACAGAACAGCAGAAAAAAAATGCTAAGTTTACCGCAACATGAGTACGCATTGAGAATGCAATTGCAGACATAAAGACTCGTTTCCGCCAGCTGTTACACCTGGGTTTTTTCTTGGGTGGATAAGATGAACAAATTTATAATATGTTGCATTCTCCGCAACTTTTTCATCTCTGCCGGAGAGAGCGATGTGCCACCTGGGCTTGAGGACGCCCGACCTCAAGCCCAGGGAAGCTTGGTGTTGCAGGATGACTCTGAAAGATGTGAACCACAGACAGCAAACGATATGTTGCTGCGAAAAAAGGGGGAAAACGAAACTGGAGAGCGTCATGCGAAGCATGTGTCTGTAATCAGTTTCTTATTCTGTTTTCGTTGTGAATAGTCCAAAGCACTGCCACATTTTCTTTCTGATACAGTCGAGTGCCTTCTTCAACGAAATTACCTCTATAAAAAAGGAATAATTCTGTCACAGTTCTATTGTGAGCAGTGCGCTACCATTACAATGAAGTGATCTGTATGATGAATGATTTCGGAGGCCCCAAGCATATCGTTATAAGGGCGCCCGAGTATATTCTATCTATGTAATTATTCTATATTTTTTGCACTGTAACAAATGCAGTGTCGTGTTATGATTGTGTGACAAACCTTTTTTCTTCTTGTGGCACTTGGCCGGTTTAGACATGAGCGAGTAGTGGGGGATGACTGAGTGAGGCGAAGAAGGGGAAGTGAAACGATGGAGATCCAGTGAAGCCCCAATGTTCCTAACTGTGCTTGGTTGTTCCTCAGTTACTGGTGACCCGGACGTGATCTAAACTTCCAGTCACTCGCAATGAATTCCACCATAAGCTGCAAGTAAAAATCATTCGTCAGTCATCAAGCTCGTGATCGTCGGCTCTACACATGGTACCTAAGATGAACAATGATTGGCGGCTCTTTGGTGATTATCGCGCCAGAAGAAGTTTGCCACAGTTGTATTAGGTTCCGAAATGTTCTTTGTGCAATGTTATTACATTTAGAGGCAGACTGTCGTTGCCGATTTTTGTTTCACAATTTCATACGTAGGTTTCATACCATCGCTTCCTTAACTGTATTACTTTCATTGTTTTTATTCCCTTGAGTGTATCTTTTGCCTACTGTTCGCTGCTCCATTTGGGGTTTGAGCTAGTGAAGTTGCCAACGAGCAACTTTTTCTGGAAGCCCCGCCAAACATTTGTAAAACTATATGGAAAATAAAGTTATTTGAAAGAGCTGCTTCCCGACCCATTGTTGTTTTTATAAATGTGCGAATTATTGTACAGTAGTGCATAAACTTTCAACAGCGGAACTGTTTAAGCCGGGCGTAATGTGTCAACCGCGAACAGAAAATGTCGGCCGATCCTGGCCGTCGCACAGAAAGTGTCCAAGCGCAATGGCACATACCCATCTGAACTAGCGAAGCTGAGCCTGGATAAACCTAGCTAAGCATGGTTGGGACTGCTTAAGCTTAGTCATTCATCGATAGCCAATTAATAGCTAATAAATAATAGATCAATAATCAATAAGTTCCGGAAAAAGCTGGGGATGACTTGGTAGTGCTTAACCTAGCCCAAATACGTGGTCAATACCTTGCGATAGCCAGTCGATAGCCAATCAATAGCTAATCAATAATCGATCAATAATCAATAAATTCTGGCAAAATGCTGGGGATGACTTGGTGGTGCTTAGCCTAGCTCAAAAGCCAGGACTAGCTAGGTGCCCATCAGCTGCACTGTTTGTTTAGCATTGCGCCTTCAGTGCAAGCTAGGCTAATTTTTTTATTGCGTACTTTGGCATTGTCTTTTGCAATGGCAGAAAGGATTCCTCTCTAATTTATATTCAAACCCAAAACAACTGGAAGAAATTCATTTTTTTTCTTTGTGCATTTCTTCTCTTCTTTGGTTGTTCTCGACTTTTCTCTTTTTCGTGTTGCCTAGCAGCTTTCTTTCCGGCCTTCCTTGCCTCAACTTCCTCAATCTTCTCAAGAAAGGTCCTCATGTCTTACACAGGAGCTGCATTGTCGCCGTCTTTTTTTCGCGTTCTGGTCGCTCTTTGTCCTCGTATACGGCTGGTGGAGCAGGGCGAGAGGATCATGTGCACTTCATGTGGACGCTGCTGACAAGATCTTGCGGGACACCACACCCCCTCACAACTTCAGGTTCTAAACTGTCGTCAAGATACCTGATTTTTCTAGTTCCTCTTCAAATTCTACGCATAGAGGCGAGTTGGCAGACGTGTTGTTGTGCACACAAGCAGATCTTTTTCCTTTGCACATGGTTTTACAGCGTGAGCAGCACTGGTTTGTTGTCTTTTGAATGGCGCCTCTACCATCCTTGATGTCTACTGCGATTCTTTCGAACATGCATTTCTTGTTCTTCAACGTTTTCATATGGCACACTTCTGAGAAGTAATGCGTGCGGCAGTCAAGCAGCAGCCTTGTCTCGCCTTCAGTCCATACGCAACCTGCAGCTGGGAAATTTAATATGAAAACTAACCAGTTAATGGCTTGTATAGAAATGTTACTCTTAGCAGTGTTACTACATATAATCACATTGTTTTGTTTGTTCTGCATGGTAAAGTTTCGTAAAATACGCTGGAACTCTCAGTATTAGCACCTTCGTTTAATACACGTATATTCAATCCCCTCTCAACCTCGATACAATGTAAGAAGGTGCCATGGGCACCGCCCTGCTGCCTCATGATCGCTTCCAAAAGTTTTCCACCGTGTGCGTGGATTATTTAACGCGTTATACTGAAACAATGGCACTTGTCTCAGCTACAGCAGCCGACTTTTCGGGGTATCTTCTGCATTCGATTATCCTCCGGCACAGAGCTCCTCGTGTGGTGATAAGCGATCGCGGCCGGCAGTTCACCGCTGACGTCGTGGAAGAGTTAAAGCGCTTTTGTGAAACTCAGTATCACCCTTCCACGCCTTACCATCTGCAAACCAATAGCCTAACCGAGCGCACCAATCATACCCTCGTCAACATGCTTTCAATGTATGCGTCAGAGGATCATAAGGACTGTGATGCCGTATTACCATTCACCACGTATGCCTTTAACATAGCCAAACACGAAGTCACAGGATACGCACCCTACTTTCTTCTCTACGTTCGCCATCCTCAAAGTTTGCTCAACACCATACTTCCTTTTTTCACCTAACGAAGATGCCTCTGTCGCGCAGATATTGTGCCTTGTCGAAGAAGCGCGTCGACTTGCCCGGTTCAGAACCCAACCGTCGCATGCTCATGCTAAGGCTCGATCGATACGACACACAACATTTGCCGGTCAAATTCGCCACCAGTGACTTCGTGTGGCTGTCGACACCGGTTCGGAAAAGCGGACTTTGCGAAAAGTTTCTTTCCAACTATTCGGGCCCGTTCGTCATTCTCAAATGCTTGAGTGAAGTGACCTACGTCATCGCTAAATTGACGGCCGATAACCACCGTTCCCGCAAAACGCAAGTCGTGCACGTCGCACGGATTAAACCGTACCATCAATGTGAACTCTGACTCGCTCGGCGAGCTTCGTCTGCCCCGGAAAGAAATGTAACGCCGGAACGCAGGAGTGTAGAAAGAGGATGAATAAGGTGGTGCGAGGTTTTTTTTTTTTTTTGGTGATCGACTGTTTCCTACCGTCTCATGTCTTCTCTACCCTTTTCACTATAATAATTCAATTCTTCATCGGTAACAATATGCTGTAGTTTTCGTAAGTCAGTGAAATATTACATAATAGTTGCTAATTGCCTAAGCTTTTGTGAAAGCAGCTGTGGTCGGTTTTTAAAGAAATACCCTACGAATTTACTAAATCAAGTGAATCTGCAGCAGCATATCATTCTTAGGATAACGCCGGGCAATGGGCTCTAACTGCATTATCATTTTCACTTTTCTAATGTAAACATCCACTCAAACCCAAATTCTACAGACAGTTTTAGACGCCAAAGTAAACTGCACAATACATCCGAACAACAAGCTTGAAAGCACTCCATATGTAAAAAAAAAAACCGGCACACCATGGCACAATGCAGTCAGCACAAATTGAAGCGCGAACAAAAAATCATCAGTCGGAATGCCAGTTTCGCTCTCTAATGGTTTGAAAAAGTGAAACAGTCTGAAATGTACATTTAGGTGTCTGAATTAAACGAGCAACATTACTAAAAGCGAAACAAAACTAGAAGAAATAAAAATATCAGTTTACGACATTTTGCATGAAGCGTGAACGATCGTACTTTTAGTAGCGCGAATATATCCTCGAACAAAAAACATAGACGAGCAACGCAACAGATGGGAACGAGCGATGAGTAATTAAGTGGCAGAAACTGGGGCACAGTACGTGTAAAAAAAGTAGGTGAACAGGTAATTAAGCCAACTCTACACACCCAGGTGAAACTGGCAACGTAGCAACGCATTCCAGTCGTCTATCACTAGTGTGCATTTGAATTTAGGCTGATATCATATACGTACGTTTATTTAGTGCTCATTTGCAACCCTTTGCGCAAAACGGCTTTCAGGTAACTCTGCGCTTGGAATCAAGACGCTTGGGGACCGAATCTAGGTCGAAGTGCACCAATGAGAACTGGAACACGTTCCGCCTTATAATCCCGCGCCGAATGCACCACGCCCTCTGGATCGCATCCCCCACGGAGAACTTCGAAGACACACGCGTTCGGAGTGCGAGAAAGAGAGCGCAGATTTGTTCGGGAAAGAAACTGTGAGCACAGGTCGCCAGCTCACAGCGCATTAGTACCGGCGCATCCATTATTAATGGGGCCCTCCGCCTGGGTTCGCTTTCTCGATGCGCTCTTATTCGGGGCGCGCATGACAAAGACGCTGGTGAATCGTGTACGAAGAGCGCCCGACGCTAATTGAATGAGCAAGCGGCACGCTGTAAGTAATTGCTTCTTCGAAGGCTGTGCGCGTACAGCGCGTCTTTTTTTTCGGGTATTGACTATTACTTTACAGACGTTGGCGTGACTGTACCTTTCTGGCATGTGTGTCGGCCGATTTCGCTTGATTCAACGAAAGAAACTTTGCGCAGAAAGTGAAATTCACAAAGGAGAATTTAATCTCGCAGGGACCGCTCTGCAGTGCGGAATCCTACGAGACAGGAGGGAGGATTGAGCACGGCAACGGGGGGCGAAACCGTTGCTCTCGAAGGTAGTAAAAGAGCTGGCGACAAAAAGAAGCTAAACGGTGAGGAGATGCTTTCCAGGCACCCTCTCGTGGTGCTGCTGCTCATTTTCACCTACGGGGGTACAACGCCGTTCGCTTCTTCTTGCACCGACCTCAGGCGAAAAATGAGGAAAGCGATGGAAGTGGAGCGTGACAGTGAACAGTGCACCAGGTATGAGTTGAAGAAATGTACCACTACTGCTACATAGTTTCTTGGAAAATCAATGTACTGCTGTTTCAGTGCGACGACGTTAAAGTTTCTCTTACAGCGAAGTCGTCGGCGAGACTAGAAGAGCTTAAAAAATGTTTATGTGCCCGTTTTCACGGTCATCGCCAAACAGCTATATCACTCACGTTTTCTTTTTTATATTTTTGCGAAAGTGTGGGAAATTTGAGGGCTGATAGGGAAGTAAATTTCGAAGTGATTGGGTTAATTGGGAGCAAAACCGAAATTGCTAGACCATCGTTATCGGACTATTTAGAGACGTTGTACGAAACGCAAACAATGTTTCGCCGATGGCTTGGGAGGAGAAAACATGGCAGTAATTTCATGTTTGAAGGAAACAGGAACCATTTTAAGTGTGACGTATACCGAAAGTTGGAAGTGTTTGGGTTACTTAATGTGACTTGAAAATAATTATTCAACATGCGTTCGCTCCCAATCGCCATGCGTATGCGAAACACTTAGTTGGTTTTCCCGGTCTCCTTGGTGAACCAAGCGAGCACTTTATTTACATTTCCTTGAAGTAGGAAGCGTGTCCTGAGTGACGCGCAATAAATGTTTAATCTGCTCAGTTTAATTACAGCCTTTGTAAAAATTACTAATTCAAGCGTTTCAGAGTGTCTTAGGGCCGTTATCCACCATGTTTCGCAATTATAAAAGAACTCTACATGGCATCAAGCTTGAATTCACCCACCGCGGTAGCCGGTTGCTATGGCGTCGCCCTGATGTGCTCGAGGTCGCGGGATCAAATCCCGGCCATGGCGGCCGCATTTCCATGGGGATTGAATGTATCAACGCTCGTGCGCTGTGCATTGAGTACAGGTAAAAAAACAGCTGGTCAAAATTAATCTGGAGCCCCACACTACGGCGTGCCTCCTAATCAGATCGTGGCTTTAGCACGGTAAACTTCAGAATTCATTTATTTCATTTGTGACAAGAGTATTCGGCAGGTAGACTTGAGGAAGCGTGACGGTTAAAACAAGCTGGCTCGTTGAAAACCGACCTAGCGCGAACCACACGATCGTCAACGTATTCTTCCACACTGGCTGGCACAGAGCTGGTGCCGATGTCCTCCGGTACAATCACTCCCCACGCAGAAAGGAGCCAATCTGGCCACTTAGGGGAATGACAGCGCAGGAGGGTCGTAGCACGGTTTCAGCCGTGCGACGTGAACTGTTTCACGCCGTCGGCAGCGGTGGTCGGAAGATGGTTCGAGTGGCTCGATGATGTAGTTGACGGGAGATGTTTGTTCGACTACTCGGTAGGGACCGTGGTAACTTGAGAAGAGCTTGGTGGAAAGGCCGGGAGTAGTGGACGGGACCCAGAGCCAAACTAGCATTCCCAGGGAATAGTGAGCACTAGATGCGGATTCCTCATGGCGAGATTTTTGGCCACATTGGTCTTGCGTGGTGAACGAGCGAGCCAGTTGATGACACTAAGCAGACAGTTGACGACGCATAAGCAGCCGCTTCGGAAACATCGGGTCGGTAGGGGAGAATGGTGTCCATGGAACATGATGGTTCACGTCCTTATAGAAGAAAGAAAGGAGAGAAGCCGGTGGTAGTTGGTTGCGCAGAGTTATAGGCATACGTGACGAACGGGAGCACCTGGTCCCAATTGGAGTTATCATCGGACACTTACACCGCAAGCATATCCCCAAGGTTACGACAGAAACCCTCCGTCATGCCATTTGTTTGAGGATGGTATGCAGAGGTGGTGCGGTGAACAATGCGGCATTCTTGGAGCAGTGCCTCGATAGCGCTTGAATGAAACAAGCGGCCACGATCGCTTAATATTTCTCGGGGCGCAACGTGTCGCAAAATGCGGCGGCGAAGAAGGAAGCGAGCAACATCTATCGCGGTGGCAGCTGGCAGCGCAGATGTTTCAGTGTACCGTGTGAGATTGTCGACGGCGACAATGAACCACCAGTTGCCTGCAGGAGTGTTCGGGAGGGGACCGTAAAGATCAATGCCAACACGTCAAATGGTCGTACAGGGCACGGTAAAGGTTGAAAAGGTCCCGCGGTGCTAAGAGGGGGAGTCTTGCGGCGTTGGCATGAAAGGCATGACCGCACGTACTGGCGAATGTATCAATACATGCCGCACCAGTAATACCTCAGCCGTAGGTGGGAGCAGGTCTTGAATACGCCAGTGTGGCCGCATTGAGGATCGTCGTGGAAGGCGGTGCATATGTCCGAGCGCAGATGACGCGGGATAACAAGCAACCACCTGCGGCCATCGGTTTGGTAATTGCGGCTGTACAAGCCTTCACCAACGACAAAGTGTTGCGCTTGGCGACGAATGGTGCGTGGAACAGATTCAAGCGAACGGTGAGACGGAACGTCAAGTAGAGAAGCGATCCAGGGATCCTTGCGTTGCTCGGATTGTACCGGAGCACATCGGCACCAGCTCTGCGCCAGCCAGTGTGGAAGAAGACGTTGACGATCGTGTTGTTCGCGCTAGGTCGGTTTCAACGAGCCAGCTTCTTTTAACCGTCAAGCTTCGTCAAGTCTACCTGCCGAATACTCTTGTCACATTTGGTGGAGGTGCTGGGTAGGACTGACGTCGGTTGGGCGTGAGATCGTATGAGCGCCTCAGCATAAGTGAGCGGCGCCGTAACTTGTAGCGGTGCCGTAACTTGCGGCGGTGAAGCAGCGGACGGCAGGGCCTCCGCAACTTGCGTCTGGATAACCCGACATAGCGACTGGTCCAGTGTGGGGAGAGGCTCGGTGACAGATGCCACAAGAGAGAGCTGACGTGCAACTTCCTCGCGTACGTATTGCTGAATTTGAGGCAGCAAGGAGGTGTAGTCAATACAAGCGCTGCTGGGAGCCAAAGCTGAAAGGTCAGCCGGCTGCATTCCAGGGCGACGTGTGGTGATGCGCTGTTTACGCAGCTCGTCAAAACTTAAGCAAAGTTCAATAACCTGAGTAGCAACTCCATGGTTTTTGGCCACTAGCATATGAAAGGCGTCATTGTCTATGCCTTTCATTATGTGTTTGATTCTGTCAGGTTTCGACATGGACGCATTTACCCGCCTACAGAGGCCGATGATATCCTCAATGTAGCTTGTGAAGGTCTCACCAATTTGTTGAGATCGTCCGCGGAGGCTGTGTTCAGCGCGAAGCTAGCGCACCGCTGGCCGGCCGAAAAACAAAACGAGGGTCTCTTTGAACGCTGACCAGGTGGTAAAATCAGCTTCGTGGTTCTTGAACCACAGGTGTGCTCCGGTACACGTTATTTAAGGTTTAAATTCGATTGAAATTAATGCTATACGGTAAATCGTGTCGGAAACGTGAAGTTTCTGACTTAGTTCGGTGCGTGGCGAACAGCTATTCAAGCCTTAAATTTTTACTGTTTTCGTGCGTTATAAGAGGTTTGTAGCTGGTTTCCACGGCGTCCTTGTTAAACTGAACTAAACGAGACATTTTGTTTATGATTGGTGATAAGACGCGGCACCTCATCGGAAATGAGTAGGCACAGCTTAAACTCTGTGCTTAATTTCCGTTCCTTGCAGTAAATTTCACAAGCTAGGTCACCGGAACGATGCGTGTGTATAATTCTAGTCGCGCTAATTTTATCCCGCTATTCCGTTATAAGTGCAAATGCCCCCGTTACGCCGAAAATTTATTTGCTTAAAACAAGGGGCAGGTTATGAATCACGTATAGGCAAAATTCAAACTGTGGGTGGAGGCTGGTCTTCGCAATAAGTTAGAAAGTCAAGCACCCTGCAGCGTTAGAAGTGTGTTTTTACAAATGCCATCAAAGTCAAATTTAGAAACAAAATGTGGAGAACGCTTTGGCAAATTAGTATGCGTCGTTAAATGCGTGTATAACTAGCATAGCCATCGGAAAAAAGAATATTTTCTGATATTTTCCCTAGTTTTATGCCTCTTAAGAGTTCCTGTTTTATTTTTTCGATGTGCTTGGTGAATTCAACGGGGCATCTTGTTTATATTTAGTGAAAATAAGGGACAGAATACAGGTAATTTGTAGGCTAAATTCGAAGTATGTCGGTTAACTGCGGCCTTTATAAATTACGTTTGCAAACACTCGGGAGAGTTAAAAGTTTGTTCCACAAAGGGCTCAAAATTTAACCCGCTTGCCTGGAGCTGCTATTATTGACACGTAGAATAAATTTAGTGATGGGATTCTACATTATGGCCAACGTGCTCACGAAGTAAAATGTTTGTGCATGAAATAGACTCTTTGTAAAAAAGATCCTTAACAAGTGCGCGGAAGTTTTATACGAAGACAAAGTTTCACACATGTGAGCTATGTACGGGGGGGAATGTTTTACGGTATGTCGCTTAATTACAGGCAACCGAAATTCTTATTAGAGCTGCTCGAAAGAAACAGCGCCACCGGATGTTTGGTGTTGATTGTACAAAGCCACCAATGAAGTTGTCGTTTTTTTTAAGAATGTGTTTTCTTATGTTACAGATCTTGCGACCACGTGACGCCATCGCTGCCGTGGCCCAGTGGGTAAGGCGCCGGACTCGGCTGCCGTAGGTGCGTAAGTCGACCCTCCCTCCCAAACAGGGTACCTACCGGTTTGTCAGCCAATAGCAATTCACTCCTCCACTCCCGCCCCGCCTACCCGAATCTCGGACGAGAGGGGCAAGCTCCGTACTTTTCAGGGGTGCCTTAATTCAGAGAAATATCGCAGATGCCGCGTACTCGCTTTCCAAGAATTCAAACAACAAACACACCACAACATTAATATGTAAGTCATCCACAGCAAACATTTTTAGAGAGAGCACAAAGGTGGCCTAATATGAAGCAAACATGATTAGATTCACAGTATCTTGACGTTCTTTTTGAAGCTGGAATCATTAATAAAGGTAGTCAGTTAGCAGATAGCACTAAATTCAGAGGTAATAAAATAGCGTAAATTGGCAGCGACCTTACGTTACCAGTATTAAGCGTCGCTTGCAATTGTAGGCCTGCAATAATTGACAAAAAAAATGCTTGTTGAAAACAGGAAGGCGGCTGGTATGGCACTATGTCGTGTGCCAACAGTTGCGGCGGTATCAGAGAAGAGAGTAATAGAATATAACACAGAAGGCAGGGATGGTAGACAGAGTTCACTTTATTCAGAAAGCCATTTGTACATCATATGATAAATTAAAAGAGCAGGCACGGGCTAATTGTAATGATGAGCTGCTTTCTATAGTGAAGGCTCACCACGAGGAGTTCTTGATAATGAAACGGTTTGTCTATTCTGTTCTATAAAAAAGTGTCCAGTTGGCTACTCTCAACAAAACATAGCACATCATTTTCGCTACGCAGAATCAGGTAATTCAAAATTCTTATTTAAGATCGTTAAATTGAACGCTAAGCATATAGCAGCGTTTATTATACACTGCAGCGACTTTCAATTTGTGAGCGGATCAACAAACCAATTACTAAATAATCAATTAGTAAATAGCGTTTCTCGCTCGAACTATTTATTGTTTGGGGGTGCGACTGTATTTTTAGTGGCAAGAAATACAGGTCGACAAGTTGTTCAGTGGTTACCTGATGTGAAATGGTGTTTGGGGTGTGTTTGGCTCAATTCAGTTTGTGATGCTCTTCGGCTAGGGAGTGGGGCAATGCTGAAATAAATTCGTGCAGGTCTCAGGCGATGTTTGAGGCACTGCAAGTGCACGGCGACAGTTGACTGTTGCGCACTAAGCCACAGAGTAAGCTTCCCTGCAGTGAACGCAGAAAAGTACAAAAAACAAAACTGTGCAAATGTGAGGTGATATTCATACATACAAAAGCAAGTGAATGAACACCTTCAAATAACACGTTATGTCGACAATTTCACTCATTTGCAATTTCCCCCTTCTAACTGCTTATTAGTGTTGTCATCGTCAGCACTCACAGGTGATCGTTCTGGGAAACCTAATTATAATCTCCGGCTGAAGGAGAACAAAAAACTACTGTTGTAAATTTCACGTAGTTTCAAGGAAAATTGAAGCTATATGTTCTTTCTTGTTAACAATCTCGCTTTACGCATACTAAACAATATATCTGGCTCTGCACCATCATGTTGCGCATTTATTATCTGGCTATGTCAGCGCTGTTAATAGAACGAACACAAGAAAACGAAGCACTACTCTGGGCACCACATCCAGTGAAAATAATAAATCCGAGCGTTCTGGTTCCCTAGATTGCACGTCGTTGAATAGGAGGACATAATATATTACTTCATTAATACCCATGAAATTGCGGCGCGCACTTCTGGACTACTAGAACAGGCATAAATTACAACAGAAGGCACCCTAAATACGCAAGAAGCTTAGCAGAAAGCCGAAGCAAAAAACACAAGCGCTTGAGAGCGGGGCTCGCTTCGTCGGTGTGTCCGGCGTGGAAGCAA